>NC_052017.1:30488984-30797317 GCF_015832195.1 Motacilla alba alba
AACTTTCCTCATCCGAATTACTAAACTTTGAAAGCCACAAGTAGATGGGAGATGTCTCCTGGATGGGGAAAGCGGCAGAAAGGACCCCAACCTGCTCTAAAAAGGTCAAAGAGGGAAAATTCCAAGTCTGGACAGGAATTCCTCTGTCAGATTTAGAAACCAGAATGAAATTATTATTGAAGAATGCCTGCACATTTGACTCTGCAGGCTAACCCTTAGGGCACTTGATTGATAGAGAAAAGACCTTGTTTAAGATGTATGCTCCATGGGGATATGTGAAGGTATTATTCTATTCCTGAATTTTAAAAATAATTATTGTATTTATAAACACAAACCCAGATAAAGTAGTTTTTCCACTGTCATATCAGTTCCTTACTTCCTAGGTCACAAGGCTGGGATATTTCATCTCTGATATCATCTTCACCATCTAACCATGAAGTTTCAGAATATAGCACAGATTTTTGGGGGTTAGAATCTTACATTTGAGTTAATATTCCTTCTTTTTCAAACCAACACTGAGGCTTATCTCCTCCAGTGCTTTGTCCCAGTTCCAGGCAGCATGTCATGGCAAAGCTTACCTTGTATTGGCAATGAGTCCACACTGCTAAAGGGTAGCAAGGGGATTATTCTGTTTCAACCACTGTCATTCTAAGCTTTCCCCGAATTTCCTTGCCTTCCTGCAGACTCCAGGAACAGCAGGGTTTCTCAACCTCACCAGTAGCTGGCTGCCACTTTATAATACCAAGAGGGTTTTCAAACAGTGCATTCAACAAGTACAAACAGCCTCATTTCAGTATTAAATTACTGCTAGCTGGTAGCTGGACAGTAACCAAGCCATGGTAATGCAGGAAAGACATAGACTTAATAGTTCAGGACTTTCTCCTTCATCTTGCCAGATTTTTTTTTTTTTTAACAATCATTAGGGAAGTGTATGATGCAACACAATGTAATCTAAACATTTCCTCCTCATAAAGTTTCAATCTTCACCAACAGCACAATAACCACTCATTTGAACTCCTCAGACTGTTTGTTGAAGGAGCAGAAGTAAATGCAGATTTTATAGCCTAACTGTGACAGCGTTTGTCATGTACTAGAAAATCACTTAGAAATGGTTTCTCCATAAGCCCTCTGTCTTGGAGTGCGGAGGGTTTAGAATTTGCATAAGGCAGGTCAGTAGGCTTTTTAGGTCATGTCAGAACCCAGGACACCCCTCTGGGTGCCCTGGATGGCCCAAGCCACTGGCAGAGGGCTCTGAGACCCTGGCATGTAGCCAAAGACATGTGGGATTTAAATCTTAGCCCATGGAGAAAATTACCAACCTTATATGAAGAATTACAAGTCACAAAAGTTTAGATAGCACAATAGTAGTGATCACAGGGTGAAGGGAAAAATTTTAGGATTTTGTACATGGGGGTTTGGGACTTCATACACGGGGGTATGAGGCTCTGAGGTGGAGGAATCAGGGTGTGCCATGTCCTTCTTACTTCTTCTTCCTTGCCTCCATGATTTGGGTGATGTTGGCACTTTCAGATTGGTTTGGAGTAGAAAGTCACTGTCTAACACAGGTGGTAGGTATTGGAACAGAATTGTAAATATAGTACATGTAGTTTTTAGTATAAAAAATAGCACCAGCCTCGTGGGCGGGGAGTGTGCCTTTGGCTGACCTGCTGAACAGATCGTGGCAGGCCAGACAGAAAATATTTTAGATAACAATTACTAAACAACATTGAGAATGACAGCCGAAGACTTCCGACTCCTTCTTCGACAGCTGGGTTGAGAAAAAGACTTTCTAACACAATCTCAGAGTCGCCCTGATAGCGGCAACTCCCAGAGGGTCAGACCTATGTTTTTATTCCATTAAATTCAAAATATGTTGGAGGTTTGCCTTCTTCCTATTTTGTAATTATTTTCACTTTTTCATTTTGAGAGCTTTTTCCTCATATTTCCTGTGTGTTTTTCCCTTTTGCCTGTTCACTTCCATCTTTTTCATCCCTCTTTCCTGTGTAATTTGAGTTTTGATTATCTAATCAGACTTGTTCTTACAATGGACTTAACCTGTAGTTAGAGAAAGATGTTTACTCTCTTCTCATAAATAGAAAATGGCCAGGAAACATGCATACTACCTGTGACCAGAATATAATTGAAATGGTAAGAAATGTAAATCTAGAGATAGGACACTCCAGGGTGTCCTTACAGGTGGGGCAAGGAAAGTTTTCAAAGGAAAACACTCATTGCACTGCTGAGAAGAAAATGTTGAAACATTAACATTCAAGAAATATTGGCCATGGGAAAGGAAATATTTTGTGAATCCAACAGTAAATCTGAAAGAGTGTATTGGTGGAGATATAAAGAAGAGTACAAGAGCGAAAATAATCTTACGCTTCATGAAAAAATATCACATGTTATTCTGGAGAGAGTCTGCACCTGGGACACCTCAGCAGCACTGCACTTTCATCCTCTTTCCCCAGTCACCTTTTTCTTGCTCAGTCTGGATATAGCATTGTGCACAAAAAAAGAAACAAATTGTGCTCACTATGCCAGAACAACCAGTTCACTGGAAATTCAAGTGAAAATTATGAGGGAGGAAAATAAGGAAGGAGCTCATGCTATAAAAGGAACTGATTTACAAAGGGACAAGTGGAATAGTAATATCAGCATTCCTTACTGTTAATGAACAGGGGCCAGCAGGCTGATTTAAAACAATTATTTTTCTAAAGTCACTTTTACAACTAGAAAAGGACTGCTATGTATGAATCTACACCTATCTTTAAAATGTGCTGCTAATCCTGCAACACACATACAAGAAAGCCTTGTTTCACCATTTGAATAAAGAGGAGACTTTAGTAAATGGATAAAGTCCCAAGATCTTTGTCCCATCTGATCCTTTTGCTCAACTTTGTCTCAACTGATCCATGTGCTATTACCAGAAAATAGAATTTTTAGTGTACTATAAATATGTTTGGCTTATTTGCTCCTTTATTTTCAAAAAAGATCTTAGTGCATTCTGCATGAATAGATATGAAAGCTACAGAAAAACAAAGTGGTTTTCCAACAGAAGTCACAAATAGTAAATTCTGCAGAAAGCAGCCACTAATTCTAACATTTGAAAAAATAGTAAGGAAAGGTGCTGGGATTTTATTTTTTTTTTTTTCACAAAGGCAGGTCCTTGTTACGTATAGACCTGATGCTGAATCAGTGTAAAACTTTATGAGGGATATTTTTAAAAACTCCTGGTGGAGCTGAGGAGCAAAGGTGACTAAACTACAAAGTGTTCACAAGGGCTGGAGAAGTGAACAGCTCGCAGAGGACCCTGCGGCAATACCAGCACTGCCTTTGTAACCCAGGAGAGACAGAGCCCCTGGGGAGATCATTATGCAGGGGTTACTATTCAAAAGCTTCACAACACCTTATAAAGAAGCAGCAAAACAAAACCATGGCAGAGACAGATCTCTAGGACCTCAGCACAGTAGGCCTTGCCTCAAAAATAGGTAATCCTTGCTTTCCCAATCCCCTAAGAGATCAATTATGGAATTCTTCTGAATAATAAAAAATAAGTCAGGTTTCAGTCTCCGCAGCTAACTCACCTAATATTTGAATTCAGTCCTCAGAAAGTCTAGCTTATGACAGAGGCACTGGGGCACAGAGAGTCAGAGAAGTTTATAGCTTGTACTTTATAATTTTTATATAGCTTATAGTGCCCTAACTTGGCATGAATAATGTAGGTGTCTTGAACAGAAATGCTTTAAAAATCTTCTGGCTACAGTGGCAGTGGTGTTACTGGTTTTTGGGCACATAATTTCCATTCCATCATTTTTAGATGATCAAACTGAGCTGCTGCAGAGACACTAACCCTGGAGGGTGGTTTGGGGAGTCCCAGGCAGGCAAGAGCTACTCCCTGGGGAGTAGCAGGGAGAGCTACTCCCCAGCTCTCACCGAGGCAGTGGCTGGTGCTCCCCACTGCCCACAGTCCACTGCTGCCCAGGGTCACCTGGCATGGGCTATACCAGCAACACATTACCCAGCCTGCAGCTCCCCTCAGAAAGGAACATTTACACATGAATTGCTGCTCCAGGTTGAGCTTTTAACTGGTGCTATTCCTTTGTAGTTGATGCATTTGCTTATTTTTAACCTCCCACAACAAGAAGTCCTTTTTCTGCAGGACTTCCAGATTCCTGGTTCTACCTCCATCTTTTCCCAAATGGTGAGTGTTGGAGCATGCTGGTTGCTCATTTAGCAGTGAGGCAGCACCTGAGAAATGGAACAGCAATCTCTGCATCCACTGACACATGGAGCTTCTCCCTCACTCTGCTATGCTAAGATACTAACATAGCATGCAATCTCTCCTACTATTTTTGCAAGCAATATTTGAAAGCAACGTATGTAGAAACAGCTCCTGACCTATGAAGTAAATTTAGAGTGAGCAAGTTGCAATATGAATACACAGCTTGTTTTCCAGACCACGCTTCCCTCTTGCTGTGAAATCCCTTTGCAGAATGGCCAGGCTTGCACATAGTTGATAGAAGGAAAATGTGTACCATTGCCTACTCGGATTTTCTTTTTTTTTTTAAGGAGGGTTTGTATTTACCTCGACAGAAGAGAGCAAATACTGTGGGTCACAAGCCCTGTGACCCTGCAGCAGCTGGGCTGGGAGGCCAGTGTGACAGCACAGCCAGGACTCCCAGCCCCAACTCCATAGACACTTGGACTCCAGCTCATACCCAAGGAGAAATCCTTCAGAGCCAAAGCGCAGGATTATGGGCTTTCTTGAAACTGAAGCTAAAGCCTTCATCTACTAAGTTAGTCACCATAAATCTCATAAAGTTTTCTTACAGAAATTTTCTTGCAGAAATTTCTTACAGAAATTTTCTAGATGAAGTATTGATGTATGTGGAGGTGTTGCGTTAAAAAGCAAATTGTCTATTTAGACCTCCCTTGTTAGTAATGATTTACTGAAACACTGTGTGGAGATTTTGATAATTAAGGCAAGTCAGATCATGCAGAATATCAGGATGGTATTTGAAAGGTTAACATTCAGTAGCAAGACTATCAGAAACATCTCAGCCAGAACTGACAGTTTTATAGCATCCTAGAAAATATACCTTTACTTTGCTCTGCAGCACTTCAGAGCCTTCATATATCAATCGTCCCAGAAGGAAAATGTGAACATTATTGTTTTGTCTAAACAAAACAAGTCTGTTCCAATAAACTTTCTATCCAAAAATAATTGGGCTAAATAACATGACAGAATCAATGTGTCCTTAGTATTAGTGTGATGTTCACTTGTTTTTGTTTGGGTCTATACACGGGCAAACATTTATGGAATGTGGAGTCCATTTGCAGTTCCATGGGTTTGGAGCCTATAGACAAATTCAGTAACATAAAAATAAATGTGATTTATGACCAGTATTTGAAATAATACTTCAGAAGTATCAGTAAAGGTCAAATTCTTATATGCCCACATTCCATCTTGTTTTCTATGGAAAATGTCAGTATATACTATTGCTGTAGTCCCAGTGTGGTGTATATATAGGTCCACTTGTGTCATTGCACAGATCTTTCAAACTCATCACTGAGCAAATAATTTTTCTGGAGGTCACTGTGTTTATGAGGAAGCTATGCCAGTTCTAACCAGCTGATATTAAGCTCAACAGAGTGCAAGGCATTTTCTTTTGCATTACAGCTGAAATCTCATAACCACTTCTATCCAAAAGAAATATGAGCTTTTAACAGCTTTGAGGCAAAACCTCATAATAAAAAACTTTTTTTATGTAGCATTTTTCATTTCAGGATTGCACAAAGCACTGTGATTCATGGAATTACTTGTAAGCTGAGAGAAATCATGATCTTGGCCTCCTGCAAAATACAGCCCTGTAGTTCTTCTACAGTGCCTTGTAACGTGGGACCACTGTAGTAACCTTGAGATACTCTCATCAGACTTATTTTGAAAAGAAGGAAATTGTGGTATTCAGTTAAGTGTCTGACTCTCAGAACACACAGCAAGAAGTGTCAGTACTCAAAATAAATTGAGATTAATCCAGGAGTTACTTGTTTTACCAGCTGCGAAATCTTAGCTAATTTCAGACGTGCATTTCATAGGGGAAAAACAAGCTTTGAGCACAGTCTCTTCTTTAAGTCTCAAGGACTTGTGTAAACAGAACTCACTGTCTGTAACTGAAAGAATAAAAGCAGTGATAGAAACATACTATTTTAACAATTTTGGGATTTCATTATGGAATTTAGAGTCACAATGTAACATAGAGGAAGTCCAGTTTTTCTTTTTCATATACCACTAACAAGCCCAGTGGTGATGCAAACAAGTCAGAAGGGCTTCAAGGAGATTTTATTACATTTATTTGCCATGAAAAAATTATGAAATAATAATAAAAAAGAGGTAAATCAAAAGGCAGCAAAAGAAATTGGAGAATTAACATTGTTTATTTTCCATGTAAAGGGCACTAGCTATTGTTTTCATGATGCATTAATGAGTAGAGCTGTCTGGATAAAGATGGAGCAATTCAAACAGAATAGCAGGTACAAAGGGGTTATTCCTTTAAAAGATGTCTAATGGGAATGATTAAATTATAAGGTTTCTTTTTATCTACAACAGTGGCTTTCTGAGATGCAGGGCAAGATATGCTATTCAATGTTAAGATCAATATAACACGGTTAACAGATCCAATTTATGGCTAAATTAAAGTTACTGGATTGTTCACTTGCTGTAGGAAAAAATAATATTAACATCAACTCAAGTTGCATGTACATCTTTTAGACTTGATTTTAGATGCTACAGCTAATATGTTTAATAAATCCAATTCTGCCAAGTCCTTATTTTAAACCTCTATTTGTAAGTGCCCATAGAGTCTTTCTTAAGAATGGTTTTTTTAGAGGGTTTTTTTAAATCTACAATTCTTTTGTAAAGTTTATTTTAGATGTTTTTATTTCATCAAATTACAGTATTTTAAATACCTGAAGCCAGTGATAAGACTACAGCATGTAGGGAACATAATTACCTATAGAAAAGTCTTCACTCTTTTGGGACAACTATTATTTCATTAATATGAACATGTTTTTTTAGTTAAATCAGTAGCAAAATTATCCAATTAATTATGAAAGATCATTTCTTTCTCTCTAAGTGCAATATAGCCTTTTATCTCGTTAGAAGTCTGACAAGTGTTTGTTACGCTGTGAGTCAGGTCCTGGGTATTGACTGAAAGACTCCATCCTGTTAAAGGATGTCTTTCATTGTAGTACTAAGTAGATGAAAGGGGTGTTCAAACAGGGTCACCTTGTCGTGTAGCTGGTTTCTTATCGTTCCGAAAGAGGCTTTTCCAGCTTTACTGAAAAAGCCGAGGAAGCAAAATAAAATTACCCATTTCTTCACCTTGCACACTTAGAGCCATTTGAGATCAGTGTCCTGTCTTTTATCACAGCAATATATATTGTTGTACATTCCACCAGAGGAATTTGTTAAGATTTTTCATCTGACTTGAAGAAATAATGAATAGCTCCCTTTTTATATTAATGACATTTCTTTCAAGATGATTCTATGCTGAGTTCAAGCTCAAGTAACCACATCATTGATTTTTAAGCACAAAAACGTTCTTGATTTCCCGCAGATTCAATAATGTTAGGCTGCTTGGGAAATGGTAGTTTATTCTGACTTTTTTTTTTCAGAGTTTAGTTGTTCAAATTTTTCTTAGTTAGTGCTGTATTGATTTTAGCTGCTAAGTGACCTATGATTATGGGCTTATTTTCTAACACTGGAGGGGGGAATGACTTTCTCTGTATCAATTTTCTTTTTTACTTTAATGGCTAGGAAACCATGAAAATTTGAGATAAACTGTGTCAGTGAGATTTCAGGGACAAAATGTTGGCTTTCAAGCATTTGGTTTATTTACAAGTATGAGATGCAACATAGCAACATAACTTCAAACTACTGAATTCTTTCATCTACAGTCTGCATTCTTTGCTTGTACTCTCAGAAAACAAAAAAAAAAGTGCTAAAAACAAGGAAGGCTTTAAATTCAGCACTGCAGAAATGTACACTGGAAACTATTTGCTCCAGGCAGCATGGTAAATTTTACATTGATCACCTGAAAAAAGAAAACAATATGAAGCATGCCTTTGTGGCTTACTGTGGCTGTAAAGTGACAAATTTAGCAAACCAGAACATTGGCACAGAACAACCACTATGCAGCTGAAGAACTATCATTAATGTGGTGCAGAACCCATTAAAGTAACATATTGCTTTATGCAGTGTCTTTGATAATCTGACTGGAAAAATGACCTACCACAGACAACAAACCTGAAGAACACAGATGTATTTGGCATTTTGCACAAAAACAGAGGAGAATTGTTCTTATTATCTGGTATGCCCAAGGCCATCACTTGGTCTGCAGGATACTTCAAGTGCTACAGTTGGGGTTTTCATTAAAAACTCTTGTCCAAGCTACTCAGCATCACACAGTGGAGGGCAGGGACATCACCCAGATCTGAATCTTGTACTGCTAAATGCTCCCACCTTTACTTTTCCTGTTGCTACTGGCATAATGCTATTTCTGTCTTACAGAATTACATGACAGTTCTAGAAAATTTACTGATCAGCAACAGGATGAAAGCAAAACCCTCCTAAGGTTTCTCTCCCACTTCTGAAATACTGGATAATCAAATCTAATCCAGAATACCCAGGACTTCTATTGTAAGGATACTTGGGCTGCACATGAGTCACGAAAGCGTTGAACAGGCAATGCGACTCAGATTTCCTGGTCTGAATTATGACACCTCTGGCTTTGAACCCAAAGTTTCTTACTTCTCACCTGAATGTCCAAAGTACAAGAAAAACGCTATCTGTGATAGATCAGTAGTTTTGACTAAAAGAAGTTTTCTGCAACTTAAGAAATCCTTCCTAATGAAAATCACTGAGCTTGATCTCTGAAGTGCTTCATATCAAGTAACATTATAACTGCAGCTTGTTCTGCACTTCATTGTCCCTTGAATAATATAAAGTTGGGGTTTGACAGATTTTTTTCTCTGTAATTTTTCTAAGGGGGCTGGGGGAGTGCTTTTGGGTTTTTTTTAGATTCAGCTTTTATTTTATTTTTGGTCTTATTATGCATAGGCACTCTAGAAAAGATAGAAGTATCCCATAAATCTCTCTCTCTTGCACAAATAGACTCTTCCATTCTTCTACAGATGCCCATCATATTGGAGAAACAACCTGGTTGTTTGTTGTCCTTAGACCTCAGCTTTGATCTGTCTTCCAGAGCTCACTGCTAGACTATTCAGGCCAGTATAGAGAATGAGCATAAAGTGTCAGGAATATGTTCCTGGGGAATGCAATGTAACTTTCTGTTCTGATTTCATATCTGTGTGGAACATCGGAGTGCTAACTTATACATCTATAACAGAGACTAACCCACCATGTCCCAGTGACATGTAACCAACTAATTGATCAGAAATGGTAGGTTGCCACGTATATCAGAAATATTACATGAGATCAAAATGTCCATAAGGCATGAAATAGAGCTTTTAAAGTTCTTTATTTGTCCACACCAGTTCTGGTCACAACCCACCCCATAACTGTGCCATGACATGCCAGCACCGCTAAAGGAGTTTCTCTGTGTAGAGATTATATGAGCTATAAAAAAGATGTAGACAGATGTGTAACACAGTGGTCAAAGACACTAAATATGAAAATTAGGCAAAGATTAGGAAGCTTAAAATATGAAATCTTCACTTAATAATTGTCTGCATTACTGAGGAACTAGTCTTCCTTGTATCTTATAGTTGCTGTTCATTGTGGCATCTAGGAAATCCAGCAATGAATCCATCCAGGCATATCAGTTATATGATATTTATAATAGGAATATATTGTCATTGCAGAGAAACTAAAAATGTAGTAGTTGGACATCTAAGACACAGAAAATGTATGAGCTGAGCACAGAGAGAGCAGTTCACGGGAATAATTATGTATAACTTCTCCCTTTTCAAAAACACCAGCCAATGGGCTTGCAAAAAACCCATGTTGTGACCCTTGATTCCTTTTTCTTAGTATCACATCTGGAAAATCAGAAGAACAACCCGCTCTAATGTTCTTTTGAAATTGTGTTACAAAAACAATTTTGCCCTTTCCCTGCCTAAACTGTAGCTTCTCTTTCGAGTTAGCTGGGAAAGTGCTTTTGGAAAGTCTTTTCCTAACCACTCAAATTGCCTGCTTATATAATGAGTACAGCTTTGGAAAACAAATATTTAGTTCTTGGATTAGAGGCAAGTGGATGTTTACTCCAGAGTGTCTTTGCTCATTTTAAATAATCTAAAAGACAGGTCAATATATTTTGCAGATTAGTATGTCATGAAATCATAGGATTGTGGAAAAAAACTGATTGGAAGGTATTGTAAAAGGTCATCAGCCCCATTCCTATGCTTTATGATTGGGTCAGCCATGTCTGTGGCATTTCAAAAGTGGAGCCCTCACACCCTCAGCAGTGGGTTCTTCTTCATTGGTAGGTTATTCCTGATAATGAACCCCCATGTTTTCTCCTACAAGACAAGCTCATCCAGGTGTTCTGACTGCTCCTGCCTTTGTGATATATTCCAGCACACTGTATTACAATAAAACTGAGCAATGAGCAGGAGGAGATGCATCAATTTTAAAATTATGTTCTCTTTTAATACAGTTCATTTCTTTTGCTGGTAGGAGCACTGGTGCAAATAGAAAGTGAGGAGACTGACAGTATCCTTTAAATTAACATTTTTTTTAATTAAGGTACAATTGAAAAACGGATCAGGAAAAAAGAAAACGTAGCACTTATGGTTTCTGCTGGTAATGTAATAGTTCAGATAATTGCAGTACTCTAATTGCATTTTTTAAGTAATCAAGTGGAATTTCAGTTTTTCAAAATAATTGTTATTGGCGATAGTCATGTCTTCCTTAAAAACAGTATATCCAGTATGTACAAACCCTATTAGAATCACATCAAATCAAAATAGACAGAATCTTTTTTGTAGTTTTTGACAACCCCTTCATAGAATTTTTTGCAGAGTGAAGGTTGAAAAACTTAATGGAACATACTAGTTTAAAAACTAGTGATTTTTATCAGGCAAAATGGCTTTTACATAATACACAAATATGTTATCTCTGATTCTTTTTCTGAACCCATTGTAAATGCTTCTGCAAGGTTAATTTTTCACACATTCACTTCAGTGCTAAAAATTAATTTTTACTAAAGAAATTGTTAGAAACATGACAATTTAAGGTTGAAATACAGTGCTATATGAATACTTCATTGTAGTGGATAATATAGATCTGAAGGTAAAGAGTCAATTTACCAAAGCATTTTAAGTATGAGCACAAAAATGTTTGATTTCAGTGGAAGTTAAGCTGAACTGAATTTTCTTAACACACTTGTAATTTGTTTAATGCCCATTTTGCAGTGAGGAAAATAAAATGCCATTTAGCTTGACTCACTTTGTCAAGAGCAAAGGTAAATAGTTTGCTTCCTGCACCTTTCTACCATTACTGTGCTACTTCTCTAGACTAAGAGGAAAAGCTGCTGAAGGGGAAGAAATCCATGACATCTGAACTGTCAAACGTGTGATATTCAGCCTGGTAACTGTAGAGATAAAGAAAGAGACAGTGCTGTCCTCTTGCCAGTACTGCTAGTGCAGAATGGGCAAACAATTACTTTCCCAGGTCTTAGTCTGACAGGGAAATTGGAAAGACAACTCCAAGGCACTCCTCTGATCAGGCTTCCTATCTGCCCTCAAGTACATCAGTTTTCCAACTGTAAAATAAAGGTGAACCTAACTCCCCTTTCTTTCAAGTGTTAGCAAAAGATGTATGCACCAGATGCTCAAGAAAGACTATATGGGTAATCTGAAAGTATGGGTAATCTGAAAGTAAAATTCAGTATGATGCCTTTTAGAAGCTTAATACTAGCTGAAAATTTAACCTATCTGAAAACATTCTGAAGACTTATAGCTAGTTGGATCTTTTAGGGAAGGAATATACCAAAAATTGAAAGAACAGTAATTAGGTTTTTATTGTCATTTAACCCACTGAAGAACAGTAAATGACTTCATGACACCAATATAATGTTATCAGAGTGGCCCAAACCATAGATTCTGATCAAGCTTTTAGCAGACTGAACACTTTGATTGCCAAACTTCAAAAGAACACTTTCTGAAACACAATCCTTTGAAATTGTTTTAAATTGGTGATTTAAAAATAGACAGTTCAAGTCATTACTTTTCCTTGAAAATCTCAGGCTTTAGTTAGGAGCAGATCACCCTATTTTGATGAATCCATTGAAAGAGCTCCTTAGAAACTCTCCTTCAGAAGCATGGATTGTGATAGTTAATGTAAGCAATTTCTACAGCTTAAGTCATGGGGATAGGTTTCAGTTTAGACACAAATTCTGATACAATTAAAGATCTGAAAAATGAGTACAGCATAGAAAGGCTGGCTCAGTGTTAACCTTGTGCAATTAAATCAATACTGTAATACAGACCCCCGAGCTGAGGCAGCACCAGCCTTCCTGTGCAGCCCTACTTATTGCATGCTGCAGTGCCTTGTGTGAATCCTGCCCCTACCATCATAGGAAACAGGAAACTACTTTAAAATAGAAATGAGATGCAGTGGTTACCTTGGGTCTCACTTTTGTAAAGGGAGGATATTACAGACATCAGAGAAAAATCTTATCCTTTCCTTCTAAACGCACTGGGTGAGAAAGACATCTTGCGTTAGCCATGCCAGCTGTGTTTTGACACTGTACTGGTAAAACTCTCATCTTTTGCAATTTTTTATGGCAAGTTTAGAAGCCCAAAAGTAGGACCAGACCTGCAGACTTGATGTAGAATGCATCTTTTTGGCTCTGGGATCCCAAAATTTTCCTAGCAGTTTTACAAATAATTCTGTGGTTTAGAATTGTTTAGAACTGTTTAATAAGTTACTGATTAAACAAAACTATTAGGTGGACTCAAAAGACTTTTTTCTAGATATAAATAATAACTTTAAAAAAAACCAAACCAAAACAAGCAAAAAAAAGGGCAAAAAAGCCCCAAAATAAAACAAAAACAAAGCCGAAACCATGCATTTCCTGTTACTTATTTTCCATTTTTGAAAGGTGTTTTTCTTTAATGAATCTCTAAATTAGCCAATTTTTTTTCTGTTTAGAAAATGTCAAAAAATATTCTGATACTTTAGGAAGTTTTTTATTACCCCTCATTTTTGATTTTTTCCTGAAGTTCTCCTGATTTTTTTTTTTAATCTTATCCAAATATTTTGAATAAATTGGAGTAGGGGAGATTTCTCTGTCGAAGAGATTTCACTAAATAAATCCCCCATCTTAAAGAAGTGCCTATCTGTATTCAATGGGGTGTGTGTGTATTTGGTCCAGTCTTTAGAATTATAATCAGCTTAATACCACTATTAAGCAAAAAATCACTGTCAAAACTGATTCCATTGTTGCCAGTCTTGCTGAGCAGCTCAAAGACTGAATGGACTGTGGGGCTAATTAGGCAGCTGGAATGGGATCATTTCTTATCTGTAAAGCTTTGCTCGTCAGAACAAGGCTAGGGAGAATGATGGAAGAGCTTTTTCTTTTGTCACATGAGCCTACTGTGATATTTTCCATTTCATTTCATTAAAATATAGAGATGTATTGCATGACAACCTGATAATTTAATTGTCATTATGAAACTATAACAAGATGATCCATGATTTTTGATTTAAATCAGAGTTCAGCTCTGATAAGTATGGAAATCATAATAATGATTTCCAATTTGCCGTGTCAGAATTATTTTTCTAAAGGTTGCTAAAAACTCAATATAATATACTCAAATATTTTAAATATCATTACAGAAATGTAATGATCTAATAAAACATTATCAATAAACATTAAGGAATCGTATTTTAAATTGCTATTATTTGTTATCACTTTTGTTAATTTCACCAATAGGCACCTTTAATATGGATTTTGAATTCTAAAATTAAGTTTCTATTTTTGCCCAGATATTCTCTCTTCTGTCTTTAATCTTATTTAAAAATTTTGCCTGTTATTATAAGGATTAGTTTATTAAAACTCTTCATCTCTCTGCTTACACATTCACTTTTGCTGCTTGAACTGCTACACTCCAGTAAGTTAATGCTGAAGTAAAATCTATTTTTCTTTATAGCTGCCAAAGTGATTGGTTTTTTGTTAGAAACAAATTGCTCATTTGCAATTATATTCTGATTTATTGGAGAGCATTTATACAACTTTTTTTCTATTTCTTGTAGGGATTAATAGTCTTTGCTTGAGAAATTAGTTTCAATAGCTTCTAGGCAAATCTTGCCTATTCTAAAAATGCAGCTGAAAGTTCACCAAAATTGTTTAACACTTATGTGGCTTCTTCATAATCTTTTCTCAGTATGCAGCAGAAATATAAGATATTTAAGAGGATATCAAGAGTGCCAAGTATTTTCTATAAAAACACTTGTCTATCACAAGAATTCAGGAGTTTCATAATTGTAAGACAAATCTTGGAAAAGATGAAGTTATGAAATGCATTTTGTATGCTTTATACTTACCCTATGGCTTTACTTTAAGATATGCTCTTCAGATATATTTTGCACCTTTTCCTTTGCAACCCTTTGGTTCCTAAAAGAAAATGCAAAGTGAGATTTTCTGAACTATGGGCTTCTAGAATCTGGAAGTTTAAAGAATATTTAGACTCTAAGAGTTGATAACTGTGCATTAGGGTCTCGCCAGTTAATATGGAAAGAGATTCTTAGTACCAAGATCTGACTGCGACCCTTTATACTGGAGACTTAAGAGGTAAGAGAATTAGGTGGTTGTGATGTTTATTAATTAACACAACACCAAGAAACTACTAGTTCTCTAAACTAGAGTTGGATTTATCAAAAAAACCCCAGAACTAGAAGTATTAGGTCACTTTTGCAGTGCTATGAAAAACCCTTTCAAATCACACACATATTCTTTTCCTTTCTCCATTTAGTGTTAAGATACAAGTCTGTCCCTGCTTGCTTTGTCCTGTCATGCCATGGCATACACTTGATGGGGAGCCCAGTGAGTTATCTAGGGAGTTCTTCCTGGCATTATATAGACTTGGAGAAAGTGCTGAAAGATTTTTAGTCCCTCCCTTCTCCAAACAAGTTCATTGTAATTTAGTTAGAATGATCTACTTCTTTGCATGAAAGAAAGAAAGAAAACAAAAATAAACTTATCTATAAGACACATATGGTATATGGTTCTTTTTGAAAAAGTCAACATCATGCTGAACTAAGTAGTTGTTACTGGAATTCTAAATTGTTTTTCGCCAGTTCTGGACCTCATGCCATGATTCTGCCTACTCACTACAGATGTCTGTGATATTTATCTTCTTGATTATGCATCTCTTCTTCATGTGTTTTGAAAGTGAGTGTGATGATCTGCCCGCTACAGGAGCTCTATTTGCTCATAGGGCAAAGCAGAACTCTTTCTAGAAAGAGAAGCGTGATAGAGACACTTCTAACTGAAGAGCTGGTGTTGGGCTGAGCTGCGAATCAGGGAGCACTTGAGAGGAGGTCACTAGAATGTTCAACCAGCACAGGACATGCAAGTGGAGTTTAAGGTGTCTTAAAAGATTTGCATTAGTCTCTGGGAATAAAATACTAATATTAAGAGCTTACAGAACTTTGTGTTGCTCAGGTAATGCTACTAAATGATGAGTCAGCACTCTAAGAGGTGGAATCTGGCTCGGTCATCTGACTTAGATTACTTGTGGTTTTCATTAAAAGATGAGAAAAAGATACTTGTCCAAGAGAGTAGATTTTATTGCAGATATGAACAGTGAAAACTTTAGTGAGCCCACTTGGCTTAGTTAAAACATAAAATAACATAGTCTCCAGTACTTAGAAAATATCTGATCTGTGTTTAAACAACTTTACAATCCTGTTTAGAATAAATAATATACAAACAATATGTTGCCCCTTGCTTTCCATTTGAATAAGCCTGGGAAGTCTTAGAGGGATCAAATAGCACATACTCTGTTAGGCTTCCCTCAGCTGACTGTAATGGTATTTTATGATGTAAAACTAAACCACTATTCAAAGTCCTTAAACAAAGATATTAAAATTATGCCAAACTGGACATTTCTGAAAATTGTTCTGTATTTTTATGGTTTTTTATCTCCACAAAGGCATGTGTTTGAAGAGGCAAAGAAGTATCTTTTCTTCTTATTCAGTATTTGGCAAATGCCATAACAGAGAGTGAATTAAACACCTAAAGATGGTCAGCATCTAAGGTATAAGAAAATTGTGAAAAAGACTCAGACTGAGGCCCAGGTGTCACGAGCAAAAGTGGAGCCATTATTTTCTTCTCAGTCTCCACAGTGGACTTTGTTTTATCTTTCATAAGAACCATAAGCTATATACTTCAGGCAGTTAAGTAAACACTATATTTTTTATTCCTATTTTAGACATATTTAGCTAATTTTACAATATAGATGTAAGAGAAGTGAAAAAGATCCCAGCACTTGAAGTTTATGATCAGTGAATATTTTCAAAAGAAAAGAGCTTATAGTCAAACAAATAGCGTTACTGAAAAATAATTAGAGTGTTTTTCCCTTAAGAACATTTCTTTTAAACCTTATCCAGTTTACCCTGCTCTTGGCATCCTGCTGCTGGCATCAAATGGACTCATTTTATAGGTAGTTCCCTAGGTTGTCTCACGGATGTATATGTCCCAGGAGAAGGTAGCCATATAAAAGCAGCTTGGCAAAACCATCCAGCCATTTACAAAGTGTCTCCGAACACTTGCTAGCTTTTGCAGTAAAATTCTGATGCCAGTTGCCACAGCTCCCAAAGAGCTTCAGAGCCTGCTACTCATTTGGATGGCAAAGAGGGTGGTTAGATCTTTTCTGTAACTGTTGTAATTGAAGCACGCTTCCAAGAAGACTCAAAAAAATTCTTTTAAAAGTTGTGTGTGACTGGCTGTAAAGGTCAGCATCCCACACTGACACAGTGTGCTCTCTGATGAGATCTGTCTAATCACTGACTCTAGCAGCAGGAATTTGGGGCACACAGCAGCTTGGAAGGATGTGACAGCAGGCCATATTTAGAAAAGGTGTAGAAGGAGTGATATTTCTAATTTCTTAAGTGTTGTGAAGAACACTGTGTTTGCTTTGTTTTTTTGGTTTGGTTTTTTTTTTCCCAAATTTGCAGCTGTCTTGTATAAATAACAGTGTTGTCTAGTTTGGATTTACATGAATGTGTGCTTTCATTTGAATTTGACCTTGAATTGCCTTGAATGAAGTGAAACTTCATGGTAATAAAATAGCAGGAGGACATTCCTTACATAACAGTGCTGGAGCACCCTGGGTCCCCCCAGAGGATCTGTGAAGTGAGAGCTCCATTCCAGCTGCTCAGGCCAGTTAAAGATCTGGCACTACAGCTGTGTGAAAGAAGGTTCTTCCAATAGGAGGTGGTGACCATGAAAACAATTCATGTTGCAGCAAGATAGTGAGATGCATGTTTGGACTCCAGTTTTTCTGCAGCGGAAACTCACAGAAGTCAGTGAAGTAGGCAGCTCTGGAAGCTGACCTAGGGAGGTGACTGAGCCAGATTGTTATTCCTGATAATTTCTACTGCCAGTTCTGTGAGTTCAGACATGTGAACAATGAGAACAGACACACTGATAGTGCTCAAACCAAGGTATTTGGGTCAGTCTGAATTTTCAACTGACTGCTGTCTATTAAACATCACAGGAGGAGCCAATGCAAGAAATAGCTGATACAGCAGCTAGAACATGTGATTTTCAGTTCTTTGTTTCATGTCAATCACCTTCACTTGTCCTGTGCAGTCAATCATGAATATTAATGGCTTAATTCCTTGTTTGAAAGAGAACTAAATCCATGGTTCTCAAATGCTGCTGCAGAATCAGATGGCTAACGGTATTTAAATAACAGTCATGATCGAAGGGACTGTGGCAGTTGTAAATTAGTGGACATCTGTGACCTTTCAGCATAGATGAAAAGCATCTCTATGCCCTTTACAGTTGAATTCTGTGGTTGCTTCAAGGAGATCTTGACAACTGCTTTTTGCTCTGACTTTATGCAGTGCTTAGCATAACAGTACTGATTCTTCCTGTTTCTGGATCAGTTACTACAAATAGCACAGTAATAAAATCTTTTAAATACATTGGTCTAAATTATCTCCTGACCTTCAGCTGTGTCCTACCAGCATCAGACTACAATTCTTCACAGGCTTTTTCAATGTTTACATCAATAGCCAAGATGTGTCAGAGGGTGAAATAGGTTTAGCTGTAACAGAAGAGTAATGAAACACAAAGACAGTGTTATAGTTTTATATGTTGCCTTCAAAGTAATCTTAATGAGTCTTGATGTTAATATGGCAGTGAAGTGGGGGAAATTAAAGCAGTCTGTAAACAATACAGAACCAAACAAACAAACCAAAAGCCAAAAATAAGAACCCAATTATCATGATAAAGTAAAAAGGGGCAGAATTCTGAAGACTGAATTTGAATGCCATTACTTTAATTTCAGGAGATATTTCATAGTTAAAATTTTGAAACTTTCCTATGATCCTCTCCTTCAATAATTAAGCTAATGACAAATAGGAGCACAGGCAAAATAATCCAAGCTAGAGTATGGTTACTGGATTTTGCTCAGAAGTGATTGGGTTTTTTTTGAGGAGAGTACCAGCTACAGGAGAATATTTTCCAGAACTGTGTATGAACCAAACAAAGCTAGCAAAAGGAATCCATATTTTTCTATTATTACATTCTTGCATGGAAACTATGAGGTTTTTCCACTAAATGAAACACAGGAAAGAGAAAAAGCTCCAGAATGACAAAGAATCACTCTGGTTTTTATTAGTCTGTGACTTGAGACAATGGATGACATCAGTATTCATTTTGTTTTGTCAGGCTGTTTTGCAAAATTTAGGTGGGCCATAACTAATAGCAACATACAGGAACTCTCTAACTAACCTCAGCAATTATTTTTCTGCCTATTACTCTGTACTGTGCTGGCTGCCTCTTAACATTTCTGTAAGCACTTCTGTGCTCATTACAATCTTAGTCATGTGCTGCCAGCATTTCAATAAGTACCTCCCACAAAAATGTTTCTGTGTACTGTGTACCAAGTGCTGCATCCTTGTGCACAGAAAAGGAGGGTGAATGGGGGGGAGAGAAAATTTAGATTTTTAAGTACCTTTTCTAAAAAAAAAAAAAAAAAAGGAAAAAATCCCTGATAATTTGTAGTATAGGCCATTTAATACAGGTAAGTACAGATAAAGAGTATGGGATTTGGCGGGGTAATTTGCCAGCATTTGCAAGACTACAGTCCTAAAATTGTATTGTTTGGTGACATAAAGCCATCAGAATACAGGCCACTGTTGTTATAGAAGTATTTTCATAGGACAGTGAAAACTATTATTGCTGCACATAATAAAGCCATCCAAACCATCTTTTGTTTGTAAACATCTTTTAATGTGTCCCTTGTGCCTCAATTAGAAAAAGAGAGACTTAGCAGCACTATTCTAAGTTAATGGGTACTCCTTAGGATAAAAATAGTTGGGTTTGAGGGGAAAAAATTAAGCAAAGCCAGTACCTTATTTGGAGACGTGTAGGCGGGTCCAGATTCTCATTTAGATTAAGCAGCCTGAGATGGTACTTTCCTATAATCAATGATATTTCTTTGAAAGAGGCAGTCTGCTAGATAAAGCTCATCTGAAATAATACAGTTACAAGAAAGCTGTTCCCTTTGGGAATGGTGAAATATGAAATAATTTTTAATTGATAAAAAGTGATCAAAAATCTCATTGCTGCCCTTTCTAGAGGTGTACCTGACATTACGTAGAAAAGACATCTGGGTTACTTCAGTGCTATCTTTTCTTAAGATAAACTTCCTGATTTGGTGTTACACACTTTCTGGTGTTACTTGCAGCTGACTATTACCCAGAAACAGGGAGACTCTTCTATGAGTGTCTTTTTCTGCTAAAGTTATTTCCCAGCTTTTATTGTTACTGGCCACATTTACATTGAGAAGGCTGAAATAAAAGATGTACAGCAGTCAGGGTTTCTAGAAAAACATCCTGACCTAGATGTCCATTAGTATATGAATGAAAGCTTCTCTTACCTAGCTAATCTTTCAGTTCATCACAGGTTTTGGCCTACAGTTGCAATGCAGGCTTGCTGCTCTCTCCTAAAGCTTCACCCCACATCTGAATGTGGTGAGGTACCAGTGACCCCTCCCAGGAGTGACCAGCAGTCAGGTGGAGGGTACTTTCTCCAGTGGAGCGAGATGCATAGATCTCATGTGCAGAGGATGCCCCCAGTTTTGCTAAGACAAAAATATGTGTCTGTTTGTATGACAAAAACCTGCACACTCTGAATAGCCTGCAAATACTCCTGGAAGAACCCATGAACTTTGTTGTGCAAAACCACGACTATTTCTCAATATACAGCTTCATGATAATCCACATAACTATGAAGGTAGCAATGGATAAGGCCAGAGAAAGAGTTTAGAAAGGTCCTGGAGATATCCTTTGTGTGACCTCGAAAAAAGGCTTTCCTACCTTCACTTCTCTTCTTGTGCCTTTTCTCCCTTTTCCTTATCAGAGATCACTGCACAGAGTATCTTCAGCTTCAAACCAGCCACTGATGTAGTACAAATAGCTATCATAATCATTCGAGTAACAATAACCTCTCTTTTTCGTCTCTCTCCTCTTTTACCTTCCTCTCCTCTCCAGACCTCCTTCAAAGAAGGCAAAAGTAAAATGAAGAGGACTTGAAATGTGTGGGGCTTGAAGTGTGTTGACTAGCGGTTAATATCTTGTAGTGGTTTTAATTATTGTGCCTATTGTGTCTTTTGTTATATTTTCTTTCTCTGGTGAAGCAACCCGACACAAATTTCTGTAGAAACACAAGTCTGTCAACATTGTTCTTAGATTAACATGCTGAGTTTCTGTGCCAGCAGTGCTCACCTTTATGCAACCCAATCTCAAAAGTAAAATCCTACTTCTTAGAAGTCTTTCAAAAGGACAAAAGCTGTCTTTTAAGGTTAAAGTCCTTGCATTAAACAGATACTGGCCTTAACTACAGTGTTTCTCCTAAATATCTTTGCTTAATTAATTAAAAATATATAAAATAGCAAGAAACCAAAAAGCTGTGAGAACGTGTCTTTAGCCTAGAGTCAAAATTAATATTTTATCTTTGGTTTCTCTCTATTAAAGGACATGACTACCACATTTTTGTGTTTTCTTTTGATTTTTGTCTGGATATATTTATCTCTCTTGCCTTCAAAGACATCTGTGGGCAGATTTTTTGGCTGAGGCAGCCTATGTTCATGTTCTTCTCAGTCTCGTCAGGGGCTGGATCCTGAAGTCTATTCCTGAGCACAGAGCCAAACAAAGGGCTGTGCTCAGCCATTGTGGGGCCAATGGGAGAGCATGACTGACCAGAGATGGAGCAACAGGTAACACAGGTTTTGTGACAACCCTGCAAGGACCTGCAGGGCTGGGATGAGGTGGGCATGGGGCAGGAAGAGTGGAGAGCAGCTCACAGAAGTGTGTTACAGGCGGTAGAAAGCCCAGGCAGCTAAGGCTGTAAGGCTAAGGAAGCGGTTGTCCAGCTTAGGAGAAGCTTTGGAGAAAGAAGAAAGCACAGAGGACTGGGGGTCAGAGGAGAGGGGGATCTCTTTTCCCAGACCCCAGAGCAGTGGGTGAGGGAGAGCAGCTGAGGTGTGAGGTGGAGTGGGGTCTATAATGACTGACTGCCAGCTAGGCTGAGGAGAGGACACCTCTGGTGAGAGGGGCAAGAGGGTTTGAGGGGAGGAGAAAGGCTGGGAAGGCATGCTTGTAGCATGGGTTGCAAAGAGGTCTGTGCCTCTGTGGGACAGATCTGGACACTTCCAACCAGGACCTGTGGAGGAAAATTGTACCAGACATACCAGACAGCCTCCCCATGGATCTGCTCTGGTCACTCTCGTTCTCATCTCAGCTACATCACCACTTTTGCTTTATGGAGCAATATAGAATTTCTATAGGCAGATAAAAATTGAGGAAAGGATAAGGTCCCTTTAGTTTTGCTACAGTAGTTTGTTATGTTTGATACTCTGACATGAAGGTAAATGGCTTCCCACTGAAGCCCTCCTGCTGGCTGGAGGTCCCCAGGTGAAAAGACTTGTTTGTGTGTATGAAAATGAAGCTTCTGACCTAAAACCTTTAAAGACTCTTGCAGGCATATGAAACCAATTCAAATTTCTAATTCTGTGAGATAATCCCCTGGTACTAATGACTGAGGTCTGTAATTTATTCAGCAAAATGTCCCAACTCCTTCTTCCTGGGGCTTGAGGGCTTTGAGAGTTTTTTATCTTTTTTATTCTTTTAGATTTGATAATCCTATTTAACACTCCTGCAAAAGGGACCCCAGGGAGAGCTTTTCAGTTACACACAATTAGTTTTATAAGCAGAGTTATTAAATCATCCATTGGCTGTTTGGTATTTTTAAATTCCTTTATAAATAGCAATAGAACCTTTTGTATGAAGAACAGAGGGTGGCATTATACAAAATCATTTCAGACTCTAATAATAACTTTTCCTGCTTGTAAGTAAAGCTAAGAAATGAACTTTCTTGCCTAAAATTTTGTTCCAAATCCTTTCCCCCACTCATTCTTTCTCCTCTTCATGATTTTTCCACAGATACATAACATAAGGCTTCATTGGTTCCTGAGAGAAAAGCAAGTTCAAGGAGCAGGGCCAGCCCTGAGGAGTCTTGCTTGGTTGATATCTCCCTGCCTAAAGTTGAGAACTGTGCTCCCCTATCAGTGACCCCATTGCCAGAGGCAGCATGTCAGAGGATCACAGCTCAGTCCAGCTGCTCTTGGACTCAAGGCCACAGAGCTGGAGAAGGGCCATGGCTGTTGCTAAATAAATTGAGGAACTGATGCCTCAACTGGGGCAGAAGGGAAGCAGGTGCTGGAAAGGAGCCTGCTGGTATGTGTGAGGACCATATGAGTCTCGTGGTTATAAGAGTGCAGGAAGGGTTGGATGAGAGCAGGCATCTGCCCACTCCAGACCCAGTCTCTAGAGGAAATGATGAGAGATAGGACAAGTGGAGGGTAGTGTTTCTCCCTGCTGCATTTTCGGTATCCAACTCTGTTTTATATGAAGCTGGTGGCTGTAGACAAACCACCACATCCACTAGGCACTTTTTTTCCTCTGTGAATTTTCCTGGTTTTCTTTTGCACCCATGTATGATTTTGTCTTCAGCAATATCCCATAACAACACATTCCCCAACTCCTCACTGTGTGATAGGGTAATTTCGTTTATTTTTAAATCCATTGCCTGATAACTTCATTCTTATGAGACAGACTGAGCAGTCACAGCATATTCACTTCCCCCTTGTCACTCTGGATTCCCATTGTTCTCAGGGTATTGTACTTGACAAGGCTGTATTTTAGATCTTGTACTGAATTTAACACAAACATAATGTTTAATGCTCTGAAGTTGTGGAGTAGAGCTGAATGCACTTCATGTTTGTCTGCTTTCCTGGGACTATTGTGCTGCCACCCCTATTCCTGCCAGGCCGCTTCATTTACATTTTAAAACCTGGGATTTAGAATGGATATGTAAATTGACCTTTCAGTTCATACAGTAACTCCTGATACATAGCTTTAAATTTAAGTCTGAACCATAAATTTAAGATTTTAGATATAGGCTGTGTTCCTGTCCAACTTATGCTGGAAGGGTCATAAGAATTTGATTTGAGAAAACTGAAATAAAAATTCAATTAAAAAAACTAATCAGCTCTATTACTTCTTTCTGTGGAAGGTTCAGAAGCTTGTGTTAGTTTTGACTGTCCTTTTCATATGAGGATTTATCTTTTTGAACTTCAAGATTCTCCAACCAAAAAAAAGAAAAAAAAATTGAGAGCATATTCTTGTGAGAAGATATGGCTTCCACTGGTTTCCACTGCAACATCCACAGAGTGCCCTCTTCTCAAAAGTGAGATAATTCTGTTTCTGGAAGCAATATCAGCAAACTACTTCTGCTTATGAACACAGTAAAAGGAGTGTGCATTCATCTTTGTGACACATAGGATTTATAAATTAAGAGAAATGTGTATAAAGATATTGCTCATTTCCTGATCTTTACTGAAGCATTATCTTTTACCTCATGACCTCTTCCTCTGCTCTTCTTACTCTTACAAAACCAAAATAAAATTCTCAAGAGATTCCAGTGGACAACATAATTTTGTTTATTTTGTTTAAAAATATATACTGTAAACTATAAAAATAGATTATCTACATATATATACACATTGGCAAGAAATAGAAAATGGCACTTTTTGTACTAAGAATAATCCCAGGTTATTTGAATACCCCATAGTGTCTGTAGATATTTATTGGCAACATATATTTTAAGAAAAATGGTTATCACTCGCACTAGACTAACATTTCCTTTACATGTCTACAATTTTTCTAGGGCCTTGCCAGAGAATTTAATGGCTGGTGTCTCACACTAATGTGAAGAATATAATTTGCTACAGTCTGTTCCTGGGCATGGTGGGAAATGCAACCCTTTGCTCTCTATTTTATTCCCATCTTTCCACAAGAAAACTTCTTATCTATGACACAAACACAACAAAACAGCAGAGCTTTATATCCCTGTTTGGTACAGCTGACCATAGCTGAACAAGCTGTTAGATGATGAAAAAGCAGGATCCCTGGATTTAGATGGGAATACAGCATTGCCATCTGCAGTTCTATATAATTGCCTTTTGTTATTTAGCAGGACATTGTCAGCTGGATCACTTACTGAGCCCAGAGATACTTTAGGAGTAGGTCTTTAGAGTCAGCTCAACACAAAAAAAAAAAGAGTTGCTCCTTCGGAACTGCTTAGTGTTTGTTTTCCCCACAGCTTATGTTTACAGAAAGGATTTGTGAAAAACAGTTTTTTTTCATGAAAAAATTACCTAATAAACACTTGTCTGCTCCTCCACATTTTTCTGTTCTCAGTAGGAAGAAAGATGGCTGGTGCCTCCTCCCATTTTCTCCCCTAGAAAATTCCACAAAGAACAACCCATAACATGTGGCTTGGTCTTGGCATCCGGCCTGCTGACTGGCTGGATGGCTTGGGGAGTAGCCCTTTACTTACATTTTAAAAGAAACTTCCTTTTCCTTCCCTAAACCTCTGCTTTCCAAAAAAAAAGCAACTGAAACCGAAGAAAGTGAACCCTTCCCCAAGCCCAGCTGAAGAGCTGGAACTTCCAGGGGGACTAGTATGCCTTTTCTCTCCAGTCTTGACTGTTATTAATTCAGAAATATGGCACTGCACTGTGTCATTAAATGGCATGAAGCCTCTGCACGGCAAGATGAATGGCTTCCAACTTCACTGAAAAAAACAGCACTTTTAGTGTGAGTGACAGGTTTTCCTTGCCACTGCCCACCGTGGAAGGTGTCTGCCCCACTCAGGTGCTCTCAACCAAGAGGACTATTATTCCAGTTTTCATGGGTAGGTGGAATTGTAAAGCAACAGATGCACTCACAAATTTCATTTGCTCATTTGCTTAAGAAACACCTATTCAGAGGATAGAAGGGTGAAGGAAGGTGAGGGGAGGTTTTCTACCTACAACTTCAAAGGAAAATGGAACTGGCTGACACAGCTGTTTTCTACACAAAGAAATTAGGAAACCTGGAAACAGAGGGTCATTTAAGGCAAGGACCAGCGGCTGGTATTTTTCCTTGTCTCCTCCCAAGGAGTTGTTAATCTCATCTCACTTTGAAGAAGCCCAAGAAAGTATGTGTGCAGGCTCATGGGAAAGCTGTTCTCTCTTGACAGGGTGGGAGGAAAAGAAAAAAGGTCAAGAACAGAGCATGTTTACCTAAGCCATGTGCTCCAAGCTGTGTGTTGCTGTCGAGTGCAGCTGCTTTCACTCTGAGCTGGCATTTTGTGGTTTTGAATACTAGACCACTAAATAAAATATGGGGTTTTAATACCTTTTTTTTTTAAATATATCCAGTGTGGGCTGCTAAAGTAAACAGCATATTGCACGAGTGCACATTTCATTCATATGAGCAGAAGCTTAAAGCAAAAATGGGAGTGCAATTAGCAACCAGCAGTCAAAGGCCCTGGAATACAGCACAACTACAGGCAGATATAAATTTCCTTTTAAAGAAATATACTTGGAGGACATGTTTCATAATTCTGCAAGCTAAGGAGAACACTGACTCACTGAGTCAATATTTGCTAAATTTGCTGGGCCAAATTCAACTCTTGTTCATGACAGAAAAAGCTTTCAGAGCAAAGAAAGGGCCTGGCCATGAGAGTTACAGGCAACAGCCTCTGGTCCCTGTGTCCTTCTCTTCCTGAGACCATGACCACTGACTACCTTCTTGGGATGGATTTTCCTTCAGCTTCAATGGCTTTGGGCAACTTGTCCTTTATATTTGATATTTGGTAGACTTGTGCCATTATGAATTGGTGCTTCTAGTCACTTTTTCCACTCTTTTGACTAGTATTCATAACAGAAAAATGCAGGACTGAACAAAGAAATTACTACATGTGCTTTTGGAAAAGAAAGTAAACACAAATTTACTAAAGATAAGAAATTAAGATGTGAAAAAAAGGATGCGAGCACAGACTCATCTTCAGAAACAGATGCAAGCTGAGTTGCTTAGCTGTTGCAGCCAGGTTAACAAAAGAGGGAAAAAAGTGAAAGCAAAAAAGTTTTAAAAATTGAGTTAACAGGGCTTTAAACAAGGGAGCATGGCCTGCTGGGATGCATGAAAAGCAGACGGTAAGACAACCTAGTGAAGATGAAAGATTTGCTTTGTGATTTCCTCTGGTATTTCAGCTCTGAGGGAGCAAAAAAATATATTTCCCTGAGGTTTTGAGTAGATTTGGTGTGTGGCCTCTTGCATCACTACAAAATCCTGTTCAGGTTTCACAGTCTGCTATGAGCAGGATCTAAGGTAGAAGCAGAAGCAGTCTAGGAAACCTAAAAAAAAAATTCTCAGTGAGTTTGTATTAGTTCTAAGTATTTTATGTTCTAATATTTGCGTGTGTCTTTCTACCTTTAAAGATGACTATTAATATATTTTATTCCTTTTCCTTACCTAGCAGCACAAAAGAGTAGGACAACCTACTTTCTCATATTTTGGGGGCTTCACTGTCTGCAGAAGGAAGGACAAGCTGGCTCTGCACTGAAGAGCAGATCACAAGAGAAATTTATATTTTCTCTACAGCTCTTCTTAAAACTGTGTAGGGAAAGATATAAAATCGGTGCTGGCACCTGAAACAACAGGGAGCTTTGGTAATCTGGTTTTTCTCCACCTTTCCTTGATCAGCAACAGCAGATAGTGCTCTGTGGACTGAATTCTTCATTGTCTTGCAAATCAAGGGCAAGTCCTCTGAAGGCAGATAACTTGCATGCACGCTAATTCAGTGAATGCCCTGATGCTAGAGGACCTGCTGGTGAATGAATTTACCTTATATTCAGGCAAATACTCCTTCCTCAGCCTCCTTCCTGAGCTATGGCTACTTTGGGAAAGCTTAATGAAAGTAGAAAAGAAAAAGGGTAGAGGAAAGGAGAAGTGAAGAAAAATGTCTAAATGCAGATTTATGTTGGAATGGCAAAACCTGCCTTAGTAGAAATGAACTAAGAGAGCAGAGGAAGTGCAGTTTCTGGACTGAACTGTTGTTTTGTGCTACTCCTGAAAGAATTTGGCTTTGTCTTGTAAACCACAAGTGATGGCAGAATGCCAATTCTCTTTTCAACTGGTTGTCTTGAGTATTTGCTGATGTTTCTGAATGAATGTTGATCAAAGGAGCTTAGAATGGATTTAACCTTTTAGATTTACCACTTAACTAAAAATATATTTAATACATTAAAAATTATATTAAAAAATTTGGTCAGCCTGAAACTATTATTCAGCCTATATTTTCTGTACTTATAATAATCTACTCAGTTATTGGAAGATTTTTACTGATAGCATCTAAGCAGGGTTCTTTCTAGAACATATGACTAGTTATAATTAATTGATCCATAAATAAATTAATCTTAAAAGCACTCCACTGTTAACTTCTTTTGAGAAAATAATAGTCATCTTCCATATCCAGTGAGGTAGAAGAAAACAATCAAAAGATGCGGGTACAAATTGTTTCCAGTCCTTGTACCTACAAAGTCTCCTTTCTCTTTGTACTTACCTAAAAGAAACAGGGGAGGACTACACCCATGATCAGAGGCACTGGACAGTGTGCATAAAGAAGGCTTCTGGAATTTTATGGAATTTCTATTCAGCAAAATGTAGAAAAAAATTGAAGAAATATAAAGTAACAAAAATACAAAAAGGGACAAAAACCTGTTGAGTTACATCAACAAATAAATCAAAACCAAACACTTTTGAGATTATGTCTTCTGTCTCTCTTGAGTCTTGAAAATAGATACCAGAAGCTGTTTTGGAAAAGTGCAGCACACACCTATTTTTTGAATGTGTGCAGCACACACCTATTTTTCCAGGAACTGTTGAATTCCTGTGCGGTGAGACAATTAAATTCTTTTTGCCCCAGATGAGGATGAAAGAATCTTAAAGGTTTTTTTGTAGGGTAACCTGCACCCACTGAATTAGAGTTGAGGGGTTTGAGAGCCAAATATTAAATGTAATAAATATTTAGATTTTAATACTTCACTGAAAACAATGTAAACCTAGGCTCCACACGCTGAACTAATCCATGAATAGTTCTGTTTTTAAAACTGATCTCTGCCTAGAAGTCAGTGCAATCAGAAATAGCTCCTTTCAGGAAACACCCCATAGAATACAAGTCATTTTTGTTGACCTCATTAGTTTAATTCCCCATTCTTTTCTTATTTACTCAGAAGCCACTAACACACTCTGGCAATCTGTAGTTGAGAACCATAGGGCTAGACCAAACATCAGCTCAGTTAAAACAAACTTCATTCTGTCATGCTCTACAAGTATCTCTGAAACATAAATACACAAATAAACTCTACACAGAGGTATAGTTTCCTCACAGATTTTCCAAAAACCTATTTTGTCCATTACTCCTCCTCCATTTTGGAGAAGGCACTTGCTCTTAACACCTCCATGCAATTCACAAGAATCAGAGCTCCAGTTAACTCTCGCCACTGTTTTGTTACTGGGTTTTTCATTTTATCCAAGGCTGATTGCAGGTCTTGTAAGACATCCCGGTAACCATCTCCATAATGGGCAGCCCAAGTGTAGAGAAAGTCATATGCAGGTTTCCACATCATCTGAAAATAAAGGGGGAAAAAATTGTGGCAGAAATTTAATTATTGAGAAAAAAATAGCTAAATAGTTGAAAAGTCACAGAAAAGAAAAGAGAAAATAAGTGTTTCATCACTAAAAATGCTGAAATGCTTTATAAAAAGAGGCATATAAAAAGAGGCACTCTCAAATTCTCAGAGGTAAATAAGAGATACATTCTTCACTCAGATGATTATCACCAAGTCAAAACACATCCTTGTCTGAAACGATAAGCCAAAGAACAAGAGTGGAAGGAAAATACTTTTCATCTTCTGCAATGCATACACCCATGTCTTAGCCTGGGGGTATATATTCTATTTGCCATCTGTTAGAGGTGAGGCAGTTATCTTCTGTTAATTGGGCAGTTTTTCTTTATCTCTTCCACAAACAATCCTTCCTCCTGGGAGATATCTTCTGTTAATGGGCCATTGAGTCTCACTGATAAAATTACATCATCCCATTGTGAGAAGCTCCACCCAGGGGGAGGAGCCAAGCATTCCTACCTAGATATAATCAGAGATTTGGAGCCCCAGAGATAGCTTTTTCCCACTGGATTCCAAGAAGAGCAGCTTTCTTCTCCAGTGGATTCCCAGAGAAAGACCAGGCCCATCTACACCACCACTGGACCTTCAGAGGAAAATTACACCCTTCTACAGCATCACTGCTTCAACAGAACCACACTTGTCACTCCAGGAGGACTGCAGCCACCATTTAATCAGGACTGCTACCAACACCCTGACCAACAGGGTGTCAGGTCATGTTCTGACTCTGTCCATGGTTTGTTTTCTTTTTTGTACTATTGCATTTATATTTTTAAATTTCCTATAAAGAACTGTTATCCCTATTCCCATATCTTTGCCTGAGAGCCTCTTAATTTCAAAATTATAATGATTTGGAGGGAGGGGGTTTACATTTTCCATTTCAAGGAAGGTTCCTGCCTTCCTTAGTGGACGGCTGTCTTTTCAAACCAAGACAGCGCAGCAACAGTTTCCCTATTTGGTTGTGCTTTTGATGGTTACTACCCCATTAATCAACATCCTACTGTCCCTCTACTCAGCCTGGAAATTTTAAACATGTTTTTTACCTTTCAGAAATGTTTTCTGACAACAGCAGCAGAAACTTAATCTGGCTACTGCCGCAAAAGACAATAAAAGATGCTTCTAAAAAGACATCAGCATCCTCAGGCTAAGGAGAATCTCCGACCTTTATTAGATACAGCGGGCAACACTGTGGCAAAGGATGAGGGAAAGGCTGAGGAACTAAATGCCTTCCTTGCCTCAGGTGTAAAAGACCCAGACCAGCTGGTCTCTGGGTATCCGTATCCGTTCCACTGAGCTGCAAAACAAGGATGGGAAAGCAGAATGAAGTCCCCTTAATTAATTTAGATTAGATATTAAGAAAAAATTCTTCACTGAAAGGTAGGTCAGGCATTGGAGCAGGCTGCCCGGGGAAGTGGTTGAGTCGCCATCCCTGGAGGTATTTAAATCACATGTAGGTACTTAGGGACATGGTCTAGTAGTGGACTTGGCAGTGCTGGGTTAACTAAATAATCTGACTAGCTGATCTTAGAGGTCTTTTGCAACCTCAGAGATTCTGTGATTCAAATATGAGTTATCTGTAATATCTAGTTTGAAAAAGGGGGAAAAGCACCCAAACACTCTAAAACGGGCAAGTCAAAAGCTTTTATAAATTTTAATCAAGACAGAAGATTTAAAAAATTTCCTGCAAGAAACAAAAAAATTAAAAGATTACCAGTTCCTTTTTTTTTTTTCAAACTACAATTTATTTGATTTATGGCAAACAAATGGATCAAATTTTTAGCAGGTGTAATTTGTCATTAGTCTAATGGCATTAATTAAGTTACAGCAGCATGATTCAGATACCAAGCTGAACTTTTATCTTTCAAAGTGCTGAGTGAATTTGCTCAGTTAACAAACAAAATAATTATTTTCCCAGCTACTTCTTTTCCAAATGTTACTTGGGCAATCCAAATTCTGGTTTCCCTCTCCTTATCAGCAATAAGTGTTTTGCAAACAGCAACTGAGTTAACAGTTGCAGGGATGATGCACAAATCCACAGAGAAACCCATGACTTTCCAAAAGGGCTCTGTCATTTGCTGTTTTAACAGGAACATACCTATGCATAGTAATAAATGTATATGAACTGATGGCTGCACATTTATATATATATATATATATATATATATATATACACACACAAGTGATCAGGAAATTGAGGGGGTTTTAGCATCTTTTCCTCTTTTATCAAAAAAAAGCAGTTTTTATAGTTGCGAAGGATAATTCTGAAGGAAATTGGTTATTTCCTCAATATTATCTTATTAATTTACAAACAGTACACAACATAAGGCTTTACTTCCTTAATTTAAGTTTTATTTACTTGATCCCTGGAGGAACTGAGTAGGAGGAGAATTTCTTTGTTCATAGTTCTGAACTTTTCTCCATATTTTTTGAGAAAAGCAGCTTACCCAGGACTGATTCTGCCATTTGTTTCTGTAAATATTTCCCTCAATTCTGCAGCCATACCCAAATGGGAAAAAAAAAAACCCAAAAAATTAGACTTACAGCCCCATAGTCTCATTAGTCTAGTCTAGTCTAAACTTACTGTCTCACTGTCTGATTAGTCTAGTTTCTATCTTGAGTTTAAGTAATAAAAAAGTGCTTGTGCTTTCACTGAATTTTCTTATTTTAGGTCTACAGGAGAAAAAGGTATCATCATTTTCCCAAATGAATGGTGCCTAGTTTTTCCTTTAAGCAAGTCTATCTTAAGTCATAACCATGAGTTTACAGAAGGAGATAAATACATTAGTGGTAGGTGGGTAGAAGAAGATTAATTCTTTTGGGGTTTTTTTAGAGAGGCTAAGTTGAAAAAAGTTTTTTAATGTACTACTGTAAATATTATATATTATAACATATTTTAGTGAAGTAAAGCAGGTCACTACTGTTGCATTTATGTTGGGACCAGAAAGTTTCTGTATTCTTATTTTTAGCTTGATAGCCAAAGTAGCCAACAATAGAAGCTGGTATTTCCTACAAGAGAAGCTGTTATCTCCTGAAATTCTTTTACTGGCTATGCTCTTTCTGGGTCTCTTTCTTCATTTTATGACATTCCTGTTAAACCAAGATATTTAAAGAATGAGGGTATAGTCTTCTGTCTTCTCTAGAATGTGAAAAAACAATGAATAGGAAAAGATGTTATTCTTTGACTTATGCTGAAGGTCAGTCTGACGGTGTAATAAGACAATTGGCTAAAATATCCTTAAATACAAACCTTGGTTTCCTCTAATCAGGCACAACTGATTTTTTTTTTTAATCTAAGACAAAAGAAAAGAAAGAAAGAAGAAAAAGGAGAATGTAGGGATCAAAAGCTTTACAAACTGGTCACCATTGATGGATAATTAACTCGGCAATAATCTACAAACTCCTCACAATAAACTAGTACTGGAAACACATCAGTGGTTCTAAGGCAGATTCCTCTCCACATCCACGTACTCTAATGCAATGGGTGAACTGAATTGCATTCAAAATTCCTGAATTATATCAAAGCAGAATCTCAGGCAAAATATTCAATCTGCATCATCCTGATCAAGTCTCATCTCAGCTGTGTGCATGAGTTTTTCCTCTTTCCCATTCTCTCTGCTGAGTATGCAATAATGACACCTGTATCCACTGCATAGTGATTTGGAATTTACTGATTAAAAAAGCTTCATAATCTGTGCACCAAGTGTAGGTACATCAAGTTACCTCTGTGATTATCTGCAAGATTTCTTCCACCAAGAAAAATATGAAATTTAAAAGCAGAAACATTTTTTAACCAATCAGTCCTCCTCATGATGGAACAATCCTTGGTGGGAAATGCACTAGTTAATATTTTCATATAATCCTCAATAACTAGCCATAACTTATTAACCACCCCCAGCTTTGCTGGGTTTCAGGTTCTAAGGCAAAAAACTACTATTAATGGAAAAGTTGGAGGTCAGAGGAAAGCACTGATATCCACTAGAAAGTACTGAAATTTAGGTTAGATTCAGAGGACATTGAGGGTACTGAGTGATCGCGTGAGACACCAGTACTAGAAACCTTGTGCTTTGAATTCACATCCATGTGGACAAGCACAATTAAAAAGCTCACCCAAAACCAAGAAATCCTCCATAGGCCCAAAATAATCTTTGAGAAATGACACAGAAATACAGCAAAATTCTGATCTTTGCTTGTTAAATGTTCTCTGAAAAAAAATAAAATGTACTGTATTATAGGCTTTTAATTATGATGAATTTGAACACACTGTTTTGTCAGCAGACATTGTCACTGAAAGGCAGAGAATTTTCTGGATGGTTTGCCATAAAAATAGTACAAAAACTCTTGAAAACAAAGGAATAGAGTGTATGAGGTAGAAGATAGGCTTCACAGGAAATCAAAACCAGTTCAAAGCAAAGTGTTTATTTAAAAAATTTCTTAATATAAAAATGAATAGGCATGATGCTGGAAAAAAAGTTAGAAGATTGTTTTATTTCTACTATCTATCAGCAAAGGGGAAACATTCCCAAATAACATGGAGACCAGCAGAGTTGGATATTGTTCATGTCAATAATTCCTTCTGTAGAAAGCTGGGGGTTTGTTAGCCAAACACAGAAAGCTTAATAACTAGAACAAAAGTGTAGGAAATTAGACAAGCCACTGCCTAACAATAAAAAAGAAAAAACCAAGAGACTAGACATGGGATTGGAAAGGCTGATAATTTTAGGAGAAAAAATTGGAGGAAGGTGCATCCAGACTGAAGTACCCAGAAAAGAAAAAAAAATACACAAAATAGCTCAAAGAGAAAAACTGGATCTGAGAAAGAGGCAGTGATTGCAAACAACAGTTATGGAGATCATTTTGTTGAAAAGTGCAGAAGCACATGAGCAAACACGTAGAATTTTGATCAAATATTGATTGGGGAGGGAGGGCAGAGCATTCAAAAGAAATAAGTGGTAGTAGTTCATGAGTAGAGCAGAAATATCTTCATAGTTATCACCAAGCAAATGAAAACAAGATGACAGATGCACTGGATTCAGACAGTGGAAAGGAAAGGTTTGGCAGGGAATAAGTAGAATCAGCTACAGGGAAATAGAAAAAGGAAGAAAAAATTACCCTGAGTAGCTGTGAACGTGTGAATGGGAAATAGCAATTCCTTTGGCAATAAGAGATGAGGGAGAGGGAATGCAGTCTGGATCATGTACGTTACCTGCAGTTATCAGGAGATGATGGTATAGGCAGAGGGAGAGTCAAGCCCGAATGTAAGTTCTCAACTCAAAAAGATCATTCAGCAATGCTCATAAAAAAGGGATTTTCAGAGTAAAAACCAGTCTGGAAGCTAGAAGTCATTGGCACATAACTCTGTGGGAAAGGATGGAGCTACTGCATTCTTTGGTGTTAGAGGAGAGAAGGGCAGGAAGTAACCTGGTTGCCCAGGCAAAGGTATGCCAGGAGCAGAGGGTGACCCTCAGCTCAGAAACGTGGACAAGGGTCCACTCCAAGTCTTTTGGCATATCTGACATTGCAAGGATGCCACGAGTATCTCTGGTCACCTCAAATGGCACCAGAGATTTAATTAGGCACCTAAATTGCTCCTTAGATCTGTATGTACTAAAATAAATCTGAGAGGATAAATTGACTTCTATACAAAGCTCAAACTTCTGTACAAGAAAAATGCTGTACAAAGGAAAAAAAAAAAGAAACCAAACCATGATCTACCTGACAAACTAGAAAATTAAAGCATAGATTTGCCACCTTCATACATCAGAAGTAAAATTGGTGTCAGGGCTTCCAACCTCTTCTCATGCTACTTAAGCTAAATGATAAAACATGTTACACTGGCACAGAAAAAGTATTAAGGATTGTCAGCTTTCTTTTTGTGCAAATAGCAAAAGCTGTACAGAGTGTGATTAGAAGTGGCTCCTGCAAGGATCGGCTGGTCTGAAATGACAGCAGAGGTGCAAGTAAGGTTAACAGGTGGACATGACAATAAAAAAGGATTGAACCTAGCCCTGAAGCTCAAGACAGGAAGTGAGACCTTCACTGGACAGGAAAGAAGGAAAGGGAAAAGGAAAAAAAGGAAAAGGAAAAGGAAAAGGAAAAGGAAAAGGAAAAGGAAAAGGAAAAGGAAAAGGAAGAAGTCTGCAAAACCAGGAAGAAGGAACATCCCTGGCTGTGTTTTTGCCGAGGAGGAAATGTGCATGCACTGTTACACCAGCCCCTTACCTCCAGAGCGACTGCTCCATTTTTCCCATGGTGGGGCACTTCGTAAGCCTCTATTTGCTGCTTTGTGAGGCGGGCTAGCTTCTCCGCAAGCTCTCGCCAGCTTTTGCCAAGCTTGACAGCTGAAGTCAAGATGATGGTGTCCTGGGTAAGACGTGCCACTAATCCCTGGCAATCTATTTTCAAAAGTGCCTGCAACAATGATTTTCATTAGTGATCCTTCACCAGTAATTACAAACAGAGTATTTTAATTTAATTTTATAGCACTATTCTGCATTTCTACATAAACAGGAAAACTTTTTTTTTACTTTTGTGCTCTTACAAATATGTGAGGATTTTTTCTGCAAAATGGTTTTTCAGTTCAGAGGAAAAATGCCCATGAGCCTAAGAAAAAAACCAAGCTGGCATTCAGCTGCTTCAGCATTCCAGTGTCAAGTGGGTCCTGCCAAGATTACAGATCCTGAAAGAAATCATACTTCTCCAACAAAAATATTTGGAACAAAAAAGAAAGAAAAAAAATTAGCTTCTTTAGAAGTATGACATGAAACTTCAAAATTAAGTTAGAGCACTATTTTACTAAGGTGCGGTCCTTAATCTAGGGCTTTATTTGGAAAATCACACATTGGCCAGCATCTTTTGGTTTACTCCTCCCACTGAACTAATAATTTTTTTGACCATTAAGGAGAAATGCAAACATGAAACCTTTCCCTCCTCCTTGCCAAAAGAGCATTTAAAGACACTCAAATTAAAATGGTTGAAGGAGTATAACCTTGAAATGTAGATACATTGCATTCTTCTTTCTTTATTTGTTTGGATAAGAGCTAATGGGAAAAAAAATGTTGGGTTTTTTCCTTCTCCTCAATTCACACCAAAATATTCCACTGAAACTGTTGAGGTTTTCAAGGAAAGATCAAGATCAAAATACAGAAATTTTCCTTGTTTTTTAGATACTTATTTTTACTGAAATATCAAGGATTTCTGCTGAAATCAGACATACATATGATTTAATTTTAAAGTATTAACCAATAAAGTCCTCACAGCAAACAATAGAACTTTGGCAGACAGAGCAGTGAGAAGCTGACTACAGCATTTTGTACAAAATTCCCCTAAACTGGAGACAAAGTTGTTCAGTTTGTGTTTGCTCTGATAAGCAAGAACCCTATAAAACACAAAAAATGGAGATTTCTTTAGAAGAAGTAACTGAAAATTCTACCCAAAAATTACATGGATGACATCTAGATTTATATCTAACTCTACAAAGACAAGGACCTGTATTGGCACTTCCTAGCAAAAATACATAAATCTCTCAAAACAGGACATTGAGTAACCTGGTCTAGTGAAAGGTGTCCTGCCCATGACAGGGTGGTTGGAACGAGATGATCTTTTAGGTCCCTTCCAACCCAAGCCATTCTATGATTCTGTAAGCTTGATCTAATTATGCTCCACTTTTTGGCTGTTTTGTAATGAACTCTGTTTAACTGTATTCAGTTAAAAGTGTGCACAATGTTCACATTTAGGTCCCCCTCTCCTTTTTGTAAAGAGACATGACAGGCTTTGATGTACTTCATACTGGCTCAGTTTTATTCCACAAAGTTTGATGTGCTCTTAAGAATTGTAAGCGGCCACCGCTACCAAAACTTTCTGAATCCTGCTGAAATTTCTGTCAACACTTCAAAGGGGATAGACTAGTTTTGAGAAGTAAACTCAGTTGAGGTTTACAGTTCAGAATAGTCAAAAGGCTTTAGAAGAATAGCTACAATGTGAGTTTTTAAACATCCATTTTTGTAATACTTTATTTTCATATCAGAAATTTATTTTTCTTCTGTCCCTTAATAGGTTGGTCAACTTTTCTGTCAGAGCCAAGGAGGGTATTAATGACCATGAATTTCAAACCAATTTGCACACAGATCAGTTAGTAAATTAGGATTGTTAATAGTGCCACATATTACCTGGAAGTAATTAGAATAAACTCTTGATTCACATTTGTCAGTATTTAGTCACATAGAAGTTGTCCAATGGCTTACAAATGAGGTCCATGAAAATGCATACTGAAATACTTGCAATATCCTTCTTAGGCCACTACAGCATTCACTATGAAGTTGTAAGGTGTGGATAGAAAATCTTGTCCTGAACATTTGGATCAAGATGTCCCTTTTAATCATAGGAAGCTAAGATAGACATACAACTCATCATAGACAAATATGTATATATATATACAGATATAGACATATAGATATAGACATATAGATATATAGATACAGATAGATATAGATGATATCTATCTATATCTATGTATGTATAGTGGAATTCCCACAGTATAGTAATGTTACTTAATACTTCACAACAGGAATGTGAATTTCTCAGGAAAGCAATTTACCAAGACAAATGACAAAACAATTTCTATCATGGCTATTTAAAAGCCAGAAAAGTCATCTTAGTCAACCTAATAAATGAACACAGTTCATGCAGCATTAACAAAAGACTATTCGGAATGAATTGATCAAAGTATTATTCTTCATGAGAGTTTGGATGTATTTTCCACCTATTGGTGTCCACAACTTTTAGTAATATATTCAGGTTTATAAAGATCCTGCAAGCATGCAGAATCATGTTTTCTTGTTCTTACATTATAAATGAGTAATTTCTTTTCAATACATTCCCAACAAGACAGTTAGCTCATGCAATACTTACAACAATGAGTTCATAAAGAAAAAGTCTTTTTTTTTTGTTAGCATGGCAGTCTTGCTTCATCTTTTTCACAACATGTGCAACTCTTTCTGTTTCTTTATCAATATGTGCCTCATTAAAGTCATCCAAAGACATATGTGAGTATCCCAACACCTCAGCTAAAGCTCTCCAGTCATAAACACTCTCCGATACTGTAGACAGAACTACCGAGTAGATATAAGTCAGTTTTTTGAATGGCAATGCAATTTGTTCAACAAGATTCCTGGTTGTTAGCTCACTATCAGCAGTGTCCATAGCTTGTTCTTTAGGAATTACTTTAATGTTTTTGCAATGTACAAGACCAATCTTTCTTCTGAGAACTCCCACATACCACTCTTTCATTTTAGTTTGTCCAATGGCTTTAACTTTGTCTTCACCAAGCAGTGCTATTGTGTCTCCTTTAAAGTATTCCAGCAAATAGTCAATCTTATTTTGACGTAACACAGTTTTCAAAGCCACTCCGTAAGTGTTGACACTCAAAGTTTTGTCTTGAAACTTTGGATATTTTATTGTTGGTATCAAAAGCCATGGTGCAGACTTGATTTCTTTGCGGTTTTGTAGGCGCTTTGGCCTATTAATAATTCCACTTAATTTTGGAGCTGGGTCAGGAGTTGTAACATGGAACTGTGTTACTTGGCTACTTTTCAAGATTTTAATCTGAACAAGGAAAACAAAGAAATGTATCTCCCTGCATCCAAGCATGGAAAACGGGAATTGTTGGCGGACCATTTCACCAGTTTTCAACTCCTCCTTTTTAATATTTTTGCTTTGATCTTCCATTTTTACTTGAAAGTCTGGATCACAGGATATCAAAGAAATGTTTAGGTCTTGTGGTTTTTCAAGCAGAAATGTATGCTTTCCCCACAGCTGAAACACCACAGGAGGCATACTTTTCCCCCCTTTTTTAATATCGCAAATTGTGAGTTTTCCTGGAATGTAGTTATGACCAAAGACTGTAAAAACTGCTGTAAAAGATGGATGAATGTATTTGGGACCATAAATTCCAACTGAGACTGTTCTATGGACATAGTCCCACACATTAGTTGCTGGAGGCTGGATTTTGCTTGCTTGTACAGCAATCACTGCATACATCACATGACTTAGGTCGGTTAGCTTCACTTGTATGGTATCTTGATAAATATAGCAATTCTCTAGCTTCTTAAAAGGTCCTTCTTTGTTGAGACTAAAATAACACACAATATCACTCATAACTTGGCTGAGGGGATCACTCTTCACTTTAGCTGCAACTTTCACTTCTAGGAAAATGGCTTCGCTTGTGTTGAGGTTGCTCAGTGTAAGTTCTATCAGAGGACTTACTGTGCTGGACAGCTCATTGTTGCATGACAATGGAGGGTTAAGGATAGCCTTTAAACCAACTTCTTGGAATTCTCCTGGTAATACATGACCCACAGGGACATGAATGTTGATATCTGAGTCAGGTAGCTGTACTGAGCCCCCTTCATGATTCAGTTTACAAACTACATGAATGTCTGTGGCTTGTGTTTGTGCCCACCCAGGGCTGTGGCTCATGGCTTCTAAATCCAGGCAGGACCTGGTGAGCTGTCGGTGGCTCAACCAAGCCATCTTGTAGGCTTCACGGTCATTCTGAAGCCATGTCATATCAGAAGCTGTTTTTTGAGGTGCTGTCTTGTGAGGATTAAATCTTTGGTTATCAACTATATCCAGGAAGTCAGAGACACTCTTGGATCGTCCAGATCTTCTTGCTGAATTCTTTCTTAGGAGACAGTCAATATCTAGCTCATCACCCGAGGAATCCAAAGAGTCCCTATTGCTTGAAATTTTTGAGAACAAATAAGATTTTTCCTTTAAAATAGAAAGACGCGTATTGTTTTTGTTTCTATTGGAAGCAGCTATGTCATGTACAAAAGGGTTGGATCCTGACAGTTCATTCCAGAAAGGATTAGTCCTGGAAACAGATTGGGCATGTTTGAATACACCAGGCCAGTCAATATCCAAATCCAGTTTACTTTCATTGGCATCTGTTTAAAAGAAAAAAAAGAAGCATTTCCTGAAGCACAGAGACTTGAGATGTTCCGTTCATGTCCAACTGATAGTTTGTTAAACTAAGAGGTGACTAAATTTTCCTCCTCAAATACACATAGATAATTTCAGTATTTCTCCTTCAGGTTTTTAAACAGTATCAAAGTTGATTTAATTTAGAATGTTACTTAATAGAAAGACTGCTAAAAAATTAGTGCTGAATAGCAAATTGGTGTTGAAGGATGTAAAAACACTTCTTTGAGGTGTTGATCATTATCAACTCATCTGATTATTAATTGGCATTGAGTATGATAAAGTTCCATAAGGTTCAAATCATTATAGTCCATTAATCTTTGGCCTCTTACAAAACGCTGTGTACTTCTTTCCTTTGTGTCTGTCTCTTTGCAAAGATTAAGCAACTAGTTTCATTTTTCAAACAGTGCAGACTGTACAGATAAATGCATTATTCAAGATTCCTTTTCATGCTAGTACATGTGCATTTAATTGATAGCAGCACTCTTACAGTTTGTCTCCATGTGTGTGGAATTTGTTATACTAACTTTCCATTAGAAAACTATCATTGATACAATTTATGAGACCTTGTACAACTTGAGGTTTGGAAAGAAATGTTTGTGTGACTACGAATTTTCTGAGATTGCATTTAAATACACAAATCCAGGTGCATAAGTGATATTTATATATGTTTTCTAATAAAAATCTCATTAGTAGCAGTAATAATTATGTTTTCCGAAGAAGAGACATCCTTACATTTTATATTAATAATTGTTCAGAGAAGCTGGTTTCAGTTGATTGTGACTCACCCTTCTTGCAATGAAATATCTGCAACTTTTTATGCTAAGGGTTTCTATTACTTCATTTTGCCATTTTTTTCTACATATAGAGGCTATACCATCCCTTCTTTATATATTCTTGCAAAGAGTTTAAATTTTAAAGGGAAAAGACATTATTTCTATTTTTTCAGCATATCTATAGCTTACATTATTACACTTTCCATGGTATTTTCCATTTCCAAGGTTATTCTATACTGCTCAAATGCAAGCATGACAGTACATACAGCCACAAAAAGAAAAAAAAAATGTTAGTGCTTCTCTTTTTGTTTCCTTTTTCAAATTGTAATAAAAAAACAAAACTGTGACTTCTTTCCACGGTTCCAGAAAATTCCCAGTTTGGAAGAACCAAGGTGGAATTTACCTGTTAGCCAGCTGCCTATCTACAAGGCTCTAACATTGTCTTGACAAGAGCCTTCCAGGTGAGCTGCCAGGGGGATTGAGCCCAAAGGCAGCCTCCTTTTCCTCAAGCACTTTGTCTCAACCAGGGTCACCAGAGGAGGACATGCTGTTCAAGCACCACTGAAAAGTTCTTTGGTCTCTGCCCATAGGCCAAAATCTTTCCTTGTGCTGTGATGTTATTACAGTCAGATCAGCATTGCATATTAAAAATATAGATTAATTAATCCCCATATTAAAAATATAGATTAATTAAGCCCAAAATAAACATAAGGGCTTTGTTTGGGTTTTTTCCCCACCCTAAAGGGCATGTTTCTACAGGAAAAATATAAGCAGAAAACTCTGTCAGAGCCTGAGTCACTGAGCCTGTCACTGAGACAGACGCTTTCTCATGCCAAGAGCATGAGAAAGCCCAACAGCACAATTACTGGGGTGCAGCATGTCAGCAAAGAGATAATTCCTGCTCCACAACTTACACAGCAAGTGTCAGGCTTACTGTTATATCTGCTACTGGACAAGAAGCTAAGAGAATGCCTGCCTTGTGGAGGGCAAAGCTTTCTCAGCTTTGGGGTTAAAAATAGCAAGCAGATTAAATCAACTTTGCCAAGACTCCTGTTTTTAAATTGAGCTAACTTCAAAATTAACCTGCCTTGATGCTCTTAAAACCCTAAATTAATCTAGTGTGGCTGAGAGCTTCCTCCTCTCTTCCCCACCTTGACCCCCCATAAACTTGCTCTAAGTAGCACTTGTCAATGTAACATCAAGGATTTAAACTCTTCCTCCCAACCTGCCTGACCCAGAGTTTTGCAGAAATAAAGACTTTAGCTAGAGAGCCTTAGTATAGAAAACAGCAGAAGAGCCATACTGTAGTTGTCTGAAGGCATCCGGTCATCCACATCAATCAAAGTCCCCTCTGACCGGCTTCGAGGAATCTCTCCACTGCTTAGGGAATCTGTTCCACTACTAGAATAATTTTCCTCCTAGAAGACAGTTAAGCATACAAAACATCAGGAAGTATGAAATTTGAAAAAGGGGAAACTGTTGAAGAATAATTGAGCTTGTTCCTGTAGTGTGACATGAAAAAAAAAAAGTGAAGGTTAGATTATGAGTGAATTTATGAACTCTGCCCAAGAGCATCACAATCCTGAGTCTTATGATTGTATATGCATCAAACCCAACAGATGCTACAGCTGCAGTGCCATGTGATACCCCAGACCCTAGTGGAGTCCAATAACTCACAAATTTAAGTGTCTTGATATTGGAACTGAGCCAATTATGCAATAACTTCCATTCAAGTCTTGAATAAAATATTAAAAAAAAAAAATAAAATAGACATCCTACCTCCTGTTTCCAGGTAAGTTTGAGTAGAATTATTAAGGGGGAAGATTTATATCTGTTACTTTCCATGCTAGTTAATAGAAAGTATTTTCAACCCTTTCTGCTTTATTATTCTTCTTATATTCCTTTCTGAAAGAAGATCAGGTCAGGTTTCCTTCTAGTCAGTTCAAGAATGACTTAAAGTATCCTTCCTTAGAGACCATACGACCATAGCAACAGGCTAAGAGAGGATATTCAGGTCTCTCTTCTTCCTTGTTCTGACTACAAGAAGCTCTGTTTCATTTTGGCGCAGTCCCTTTGAGGCAGGCAACAGAAGGATGAGCCTCTCAAGGTACATTGCCTAACACTGAAGAAAGCAGGAATTGTTGCATCTCCTAAATAAAGAGGAGTTGCAGAAGTTTCAAGCGAGCATTTAGTATCCTCCATGCTGAAATTACTGTATCCCAGATACAGAAGTTGGAAGAAACAAAAGATGAGAGATCTTTTGTGCAGAAAAGCTCTTCAAGCTAGTGCTAAAAAGCAAGACATCATCTAGTGACTTTCCCAGAATCCTCTCACACATCCTATATGTAGTGAGACATAAATTCTGATGATAAACAGATACATTAAGATATCTGGGGGAAAATGAGACAAAGAAAGAAACAAGGAAGGGGAAGGAAGAGAGAAGGAAAAAATCCAGAATTTTTTGGGGTCCATACATGGGATACAATAGCTTTGTCTGGGAGCCTGAAATATTGCAGCCTTGTTACTACTGCAGCAAACATTGCAGTCTAAGTAGATTTCTTTTTATCATGTTTAAAATAAAGAAAAAAAGGGTTGGACCTGTTTTTGCTGCAGCTGTCAGAAAAAGGAATGTTCTAGTTCCAGTAGGTGAGTTATGGGAAAAGGAAGCACAATTTATATCCAAGCATTACTGCAGAAAGCTGAAGCCAGCTCTTTGTTTTCATTGCCCAATGCCATGGTTTAAGATAGCTCCTTTTTTCCCTGCAAATGTAAATTGGTGCTTTTTGCTCTGACCACAAGAGGTACCTTCAGCTAATGGCAGTCTGTTCAGGTGCTGTTTTGTACACAAGCAGCATGCAAGGCTGAGGTCAGGCAAAGCTCAACAGTCACCCAGCACCTCTGAGGCCTGTATAGACTTTCAGGTTCCTTTGTTACCAGAAAGCTCTTTTATTTGGCCTTTGGAGTCCTGATTTTAGCTGGTAGGTAAAGCTAGCCTCCAATGCCAATACATTCTGTCTTCTGCTACTACTACCCAACCAGAACAAAACTGGAAACTAAAATGCCTCCTTAGTCCCAAAACCATTAATTTCAAGATCTGGCATTCCACATCTGTATAAAGATCTCACTGTTTCTTCCGTCTTTGATAAGTGAGGATATTTGATAACATGTACAGACTCCTTCAAAGGAAATCAATTTTGTTTTGCTGCTGCATTCAAAATGCTGAAAAACTGAACACACTGTATAAACATGCAAGACAAATATCTCTGGCTTCTACATACACACTGTGGAGGTTTAATCATGCCAGCATAAGGTATCTGTAGTCTAAAATCTAAAAAATTGTACAAAAACTAAGTCTTCATTTTACAGTGCCAGTGTACTTGTTGCCAGCACTAATCTCTGATAGACAATTTACTGATAATTCACAAGTGAATTTAAGAATAGTTCTTTAAATAGTTAAAACACCTACAATTATTTCAGCAGCTGCATAAAGTGGGAGGCAGTAAATAAGGATGACAAAAGGGCATAAGAGTACAAATTAACAGGGGCTAAAATAGGAAACCCATGGAAAAGGGAGAAGAAGAGAGTAAGAGAGATAGAAAAACAATCTCTTTACACAGGGGGATTATATTGAAAGAGACATGACAACAAGACTGCATGTGGAAGTTTTTTAAACAAAATAAGGACTTCTGCAAATAGAATAAACCATTTCCTTAAAGTTCCCTCTGGGAAGTCCTCAAAATGTTCATCACTAGCCTGGCATAAGGATAGAAAAGGCAGATACTGAAAAGGAAAACCACTTTCAAAAATAATCCTCCACCCCCATGAAAGCATTTCTTGGTATGACAGGATGATGAGGGATCCCTTGTGATTGAGGCACGTCTTCAGGCCAGCCAAGAAGAGGATGAGAGAAGGGGAGTATATAAATATTCTTGGGCAAAAGATGACCACATCTGGCCAGCATGTCAAAGGATGTGGGAAATGCTGGGGACAAGCTGTACACACACCCCTAGGTACTGGGCAATGTGCCTCCTGCACAAGATTACATCAGCTGACACCAGGGTCAGGTCCCACCTCTTCCCTGTTCCAGCCTGAATGATGGCAATGGCTAAAGCCCCAATTTCTTTCTATGAGACTAAGAAAATAAGAAAAGGAAATGCTTACCCTTTTCCATGATAAAATAGTTCCCAAATTAAACTTCTGATAGCATAAACCTATTCACTAGGAACTTGCCTGAACACATTCTGAAGAGCAAGCATTCACAAGAGAAGTGAGGTGGGTGCATATGGGATAAACAGGCATACTGATCAACACTGAAAGGGAAAGGCATAAAAAGCTTTCCCTGCAAAAAAGAGGGAACTGTGTGTAGGAAGAACCATAGACCAAGCTTTTCATTTGCTGTAGCAACTGAATAAGAAAGATGTAAACTGACAAGTGCTTAATGGTGCAAGGAATTATTTGACTGATGGCACATCAATTCACAGTGGGAAGTCAGGAGGGAGTGAAGAAGTGAAGAGGTTGGAAAGAGATCAGCTGTGGAGGTGACCAGTGAGTGAACCTGAGTGACTGCTGAGAGATGTGGCACTTCTTGTATGAGGGCAAGCAACAGTTTGCCAGGTGCCTTCTGCTGAGGATTGCTTGACCCATAAGAGCATGTAAATCAGGACACTGAACACTGCTGGCAGCACTGTTACAGATGAAGAAAAATGCACTAGATACCCTGGAGAAAGAAGAAGGTCTTGGGTAGAAAGTTCAGTTTCACAGAAGTCAGGAGACAGATTTGCTGCAGACGGCATTTTTGCTGCATAAAATGCCTCCAGAAATTTCTTCCAGGTTTTTCAAAATTCAAGCACACCTTTTTTTTTTTTTTTTTCCCCATCTCACTACCAAAAAAAACATATCCTGCTGTGTCTAAAACAGTGGTAATGAAGAAAATAAGAAAAGCCCAAAGGCAAATATGTTCCCACTGCCTTTGCCTTCAAAAATAAGAAAGAACACATTCCATTGTGTTTTTTAAGTATCACCATCTCAGACCAAAACATTAGCAATTTATATTCCATTCTACCTTAATCCTTCTTCAAAAGCAGATTTGTTAAGAACAGAGCTCTCCTGTGGCCATGTCTCCCTATGGAATTCTACATGTTCCCCACACAGACAATGCTACCATTATTCAAAAAGATTCATGGCCTTTGTGTCAAGGATTAGGTTCATGCGTTAGCAGTGACAGAGCAAGAAATAGACACAGGTGTTGGTGATGTGTCTCATTCCTCAGGCTCACTTTTGGGTTACATGGGGGAAAATTACTTCCTACTTTTGTGGGTTGGGTTGTTAGACTTTCAAGTTTCTTTCTGAAAAAGGAGACATATAAATGCACCATAATGTTAAATAAAATGCTCCTCATCTAACCAAATACTGAGTATACTGAATTATGTAAATTCTATTATATAGAGAGAAGAAAATTAATTCTAAAGAGAAACAATACACAGAAGAGGAAGTGTGTCAGAAGGACTGCCAACAGAAGGACATCACCAACAAATGTAAACCGCTGCCCCTTCTCAGCAGACTAATATATTTTTGAGCAAACATTAGCTACAGTAATAAGCCATATTTTAACTTCCCCTTGGCTCTTGAGGCCTAAAACAGCTTTATGCAGCTCAGAGTTTAATGAAAGACTCTTGGAGCCAAGTTACAAATCTTTGAAAACAGAGCTGTACTGTAGGCAGTGGCAGTACAGCATAGCAAATGGAACATTCAGCTGAAGTGAGGAAGCCTTTGACATATTTTAGCCTGCTGCATGTGAGACAGCCAAGGAAATGCGTCTATATCTCACTTCTAACAGAGATAAAATTGGCTTTTAATGTTCAGCATTGAAAGTATTCAACCTCTAACATGCTAATATTCAGCAGAAACATTAATGATTTAGTATGACCCAATACCTTGCCATTTTGGCGGTAATTATAGAAAGAATTTTTCAATAGATATATCTACTAGTTTACTCTGTTGTTAAACAGTTGCCAAGTTTGGTACCTACTTTTTCAACGTTCTGAAAATTTATCACCCTGTAGGAACAGCAGAGCCATTCACACTGGACCCAGGGCCTAGACTTTCTGCAGATCCAACATTTGTCTGCATGGCTGCTTGGATCTGACACAACCACTTTTATAATGCTTCACCTGAGCTGGAGCTAAAGGGTAGAGCTAGTACTCTCAGCACAACAAAAATGGAAATTGAAGTGGGTCATCCTCTCCATACATTTCCATTATTTTGCAGGTGGGTTTTTATAGGCTCTGCTCAGGTCTGCACAACCCAGAACCGACTGCTTTTCAGCCTGTTTGGGGAACACTATGCAAACAAAAATAGCTATACTCTACTCCCTCCACAAGGCCAATATCCTTCCTTCCCTTCCACACATCTACACTTCCAAAACTGCTTGTTATAAGCATAAGTGGTAGAATGTTTATTTTCAGTTATAAACCTCACATTTGGGAATATTGCTTTCCAAAAGCCTCAGGAATGTGTAGTTAAGTTTTGATATTATATTTTAGATTTTAGCTACCACTCTGAAATACTCCACTGTTTCACTTAAGCCTCAGGAAAAAAGAAACTTGTTGCCTTCTACTTACTTTACTTAATAACTTCTTCAAGAACAGGAAATGGAAAATAAAGATATCACTAACAAATTACTTAAAGGATCCAGCTTTGCACTATGAAACTGCAATATTTTTTTCTTTTTCATGAACAGAGAAAACGTTGCAAGTTTATTAGACTAATTCTTCCATGGATGTCCTCACACCTATAAAAACAATAGTTAAATATCACACGGAATTAGTGTGTATGCTTGTATATGCTTTGGAAGCACAGTGAGTTTCTTCACTTTTGGAAGTTCTGTGAAAGAACTTTTGGTTCACAGAGATTACAATACAACAAGTATTGTAATGTTGTACTACTGACTGAAGCCAACAGCTATTCCTTCAAAGTGGATATTGAAAGTACTCTGTAAGGAACACCTTTAATTTAGAAGTTTCATTACAAAATAAAATTTCCATTTCTAGGAGCCACAAGTTTCACTGTCATATAATTAATGCATTAAACATTGCAGAGCAAGGCAAAGCCTGTATCTGCCACATTCTGCCTGTGAACCAGAGCCCTGCTGCTTTTCCTTGAGTACTTTTAATGTTTGCTAGGATGACACAGAAACCTCAGCTATCAAAAATTTTAATCAACCTAGAGAAGTGGGAGCTACAAGGATTCTCAAAATCTCTGTTAGCTATTTATATCCCTGTGAACTATAGCTGTGATCACAGGCTTTTAAGTACATGATACCTCCAAAGTACTCTGTACTTCATTACCCTGATTTCTTCTTCTCTTTCCACTAAGCTAGACTTTTTCTCACACCCAGGCTGTTTGCAGGAATCACACTGGGTCTTTAACTGAGCAGCTTGCCTGTCAGTGGAAAGTGGAGACATCTGCCCACAAGCTTGGCTTAGAGCACGCTCCCAACCCAGCATAGTAATTATTATGTACTGCTCTGGGAAAGGCTCATGTCTGAGTATGTTAATGCCACAAGTCAGCTTTGAGCAGGATAGATATGAGCTTTGAGGTCTTGGAGGGCAGGAAGCAGTGGTGGGGGACAGAAATAGTGGTAGCACAAGATGAAATCCTTTGTGTGCCTCAGAGTCACTGGGGCATGACCAAAAAGAAAAAAAAACATCCTTCCTCTGTCTGAAAGACTTGATTCTGGCAACACTCTTCCAGCTTTTCCAGTTATATATAGAAAACAGCACATGTACTATCCAGCCAGAAAGCAAGCAAAGGATCCACTTTCCAGACAATCAAACCCAGGTCAAGTAGTGAAGTAGTTCTTCAGTTATTCCTTAGAAATTGGCCATCAGGCACTTCTGAGTTACATGTTTCATAGAAATAATTACTTTTAAATTTCAGGGCTGAGCACAGGCAGGGAAGAAATCCCTCTTGACTTTCAACATTTAAACATCTCATCTGGCCCAGTGATGTGATAAAAAAATCCTGCAAAATCTGTGCTCTCTTCACAGCATCAGGGTAAAGCAGAATATATCAAGGAAACCGCCCACAGAGAAAGACCAGTGTTTTAGTCGCTCATAGCTCTTAAAGCTCTTGAAATTATTATTGTAATTAATATTAATTACAGACTAATTATTGTAATTAATATTAACAGCAGACTTTGAGCACCCAAGTCATCTGGATATGTTGCAAACATGTAGGATGGTTTTTCTGCTATTTCAGTCTAGGAATAACATGACAAAGTGACGTCGCTGACACTATGTCAGGATCCAGTCTTGAATATCCAACAGTGGAACTAAATTGCCTGTCAGTGTGCTGCCTGGATAGTGACACTTTATTTTGGACAGGTTTAGATTAAAGATGCATGAGCAAAATACACAATAAGAGCCTTGCAGGAAATTGAACCTGATATCCAGGCATATAAAAGGTGCCTTTAGGCTTCTGGTGTCCTAGTTTCAGCAAATTGAGGTGAGTGCCCAGAGAAGGATACAGAGGGACACTATAATGTGCTGTGCTTTTGATGAGATGAGGTACTAGAAAATCTTCTTTCCATGAGCATGACAGAATTCTGCCTCAACACAAAGGAAACACATGTCGGTCTGTACTGTCAGGTGGACCTTTTCAGATGGAACCATTTTGGTTTGATGTTGGTTAACTTGGAGTGAGGACAGAAAACGCTCAACACACATACCAACCAAAGAATGAATTAACAGAATAACACGCATGGAAAATTGTCTTTGGGAGGTTTAAACTATCTCAGGCAAGCTTTCAAAATGTATAAACTAGCAAAAAAAGCTACCCCAGTTGTGTAGGGCAAGAATGGCATGGTGAAGAGGGGTGATACATGTCAATCGGTTGTTCCATTTCTCTTGGGAAATATAAAGGAAGATAAATACTGAGATGGCAGAAACAATAGAAAATGTGTGACATGTGACCAGCTCAATATGGAAAAAATTATAAAATAGGCAACTACCTGTTTGGGAAAAATAATTATATTAAATATAGTAGAAGAATGTAAATCCATTTGACATGGATTCCTCTGGTTAAAATCAGAGTTTAGTTCAGAGAGTTAATAACTGTGAGCATAATCATTCTTCAATGCATCCACAAACTACATTTTGCTCTACTTGACTGACCACATAACACATGCAGGGAACATGTATCAGCACTAATATTATGTTTGATAGATCACAGTAACATTCACAAGGAAAGACTGTTACCTTTTTTTTGTGTATTGATCTGTTTTGACAGAAGATCTTGTTTAATAATCCTTGACACTTTAGGAACATGGCAAAAAGAGCATCAGAGAGCGAGTCTTAATCACAGAGACAACTTCCAAGATAAACTGCAGAAAGTGAACTTTTCCTTTGTTGCTTTTTATGACAATTACAGTTCCCCAGGTTTGGTTGGATCTTTTCTCCAGAAGTGAGACATCATTACATTTAAACCATTTGTGCCTGTGTTATTAATAGTCTGAGCTGCCCATTAAGTTACACCTGCCAATATTTTAAAGTTATTTTTGACAATGTAATTTTGAAGGGAAGAAGGGAGGGGAGTTCATAAAAATGCATTTTGTTCTCTAAAAGCCAAAAACAGCACCTCTCATTATACTTCAGACTCTCCCTTTACATAACAATCACACATGCTCTTGACAAGAAGAGGCTCAATTATTTCTATTAAATAAGATACATGTTTAAATGGATAGATAGTCATTCTTTGCTAATGAAGGACATTTGAACCTCTGAACTGTACTCTCACTACTACCCTTTAATATTCTTTTAACTGAATACTTTCACTGGAATAATGTAACTGCCAGATTGACTCTAAAATGATAAAGATCTAGCAACAAAAGTTAAGTCAGACAAAGATAAACTGCCATGCAATATCAGGTCCCACTTAATGATCCATCTCTAATTAGAGAAGCCTGCACATTTCAGGGGAAAAGGGAAGAAGTCCTAAGAAAATGAGGAGCTGGTGCTTCCAGTAGTGCTGGTAGTTTTAGAACCAAAATGACAGTGATTCTATTAAAAAAAAAAAAAAAACCAAAAAAAAAAAAAACAAACAAACAAAAAAAAAAAAAAAAAAAAAAAAAAAAAAAACAAAAATGAAAAAAAAAACCAAAACCAAAACACCACAAAACCAGAAAAACCAAACATTAAATACAGTGTTCATTGTCACTGGGGATCTTCTTCTGAAGGAGCAATCAAGTTCGGCAAGATTTGAGGCAACAAGTTTCCAAAAAATTACATGCCCTTATGTGTCCAAATTTAGTTTTTAAATCTAGCTGCTTTACAGGCTCATTCATTGAACTGTCTATTCCTACCTGTTTAGAGGAGGGCATCTATACTTGTAATTGTTAATGTTTGGTAAAATAAGGTGCATAACATGTTCAATCTCGTCCACTTTTATGTAGCCATTATGGTCACCCTTCAACAAATTTCTCTTTACAGAAGTGAAAGCAAGATGTGTAAGAGATAATTGTTCTGAGTCTCTTCTTCCTCCCATCCCTATGTTCTTTAACCATCTTCATTCTCTTCACTGCACCACAGCATCCAACTGTGTTTTCAGCAGCAGTTCTCCTTCTGGTGATGCACACCATTAGCCTAGATGCAGTACCTCAGTAGAAAGCCAGTTTTCCCATCCAGGAAAACCCCACTATTATATTGCAATTGATAGTATTACCCACTGGAAGCATCTTAACGCTGTGTATTCTCCCCTAACAACTTAGACACAGAAGTCATTCCTGAGGCTCTCACCAGACAGCTGGCTGACATCCAAAATTATTAAGTGAAATGTTTGTACAACAAATTGGATACCACGTTAGCCCAGGCATTCCTGTGCTGACTTTTGTCTCACATTGTCTCTATTCCCCCCAAAAGCAACAGCAGAGCTCCAACTTGCTTTTCCTGACATCCCTGTCCATCAGCAGACAGGCACCCTACCTTCCCACTGGTTCCTGCTCTTCCTTCTGAGCCAACATCACTGAGGGCAAAATTTGATGAAGCAGCTGAGAGAGTTGCAATGGCTCAGGAACAGTCTGACCTGGCACTATACACTGATGGTTACCTAATGATGCAAGAAATCTATCCCACACAGCTCTAGAACATTTTTCCGTACTATTTGCCATGAAGAAAGCTTAACGTTAATAATAACCTTATTTCTACTCTGCATTTAATATGGCAGTGGTGCAAAGAGAAAGACGGCATAAAATTGTTGCTTCCTTCTTTCTTATTTCCTTCCCTATCTCCACACAGGTTCTGTGGCTATGACACTGTGTTAGAAATTTTGAGGGAATGAGCACAGGACAGAAAATGAGGATGTCAGTGGCTCAAGTTCTATAATAAAAAAGACTCTCCACTCCAGTCACCTGTCAAAGTAAAAAAAAAAACAAACAAACCAACCCATAAATTATCATAAATTTCCTCCTTTTACATACAAAAAAATAGTCAGTTTAGTTGCAGAAAAAGTTGTATTTGTCCTAAAAAATCCGGCTGGCATCCTGAAATAAAAGCAATGGCTGAAGTGATGTAGTCACAAATTGCTTAGAAAGTTGGACTGAAAGCAAACTTATTAAATTTCTAAAGAGAGTTTCTCAGACACCCCTGCAGAAAATCTCCAGGTCAATGATTCACAAATGCAGCTGCTTATACTCCATCAGTTCAAAATATCTGCCCAGACTTTTATTTCAATTTTTCTGTCTCAGGAAACTTTACCATTTTTCACCACAGTTGAAGTTATTGCCTTTCCAGCAGAAGTGAAAGGCTGTAGATCAGTAACTCTTAGATAGAATCACAGCATTTATACAGTATGTTATGTCCACCTTTTCCCTTGGTCTTCCCCAGTCTCCTTTCCCTCTTCTAATAAACAAAAAACAAACAAAACAAAACAACAAAAATACAAACAAACAAAACAAAAAGCAAACCAAAAACCCCAAACCCTAACCAAAAACAAATCCACAACTCCAACCATTTTTGCCTTTTTCCAAGAACTTTTCCAAGCAGAAAATTAATTTTCACCAAGAAAAGTGGTAAAAGAACTGGCAATTCCTAAACCTTGTGACAGTCCTAGCTTCAATCCTTTGTTTTGCTTCACCACTCACAGACACTGAGCATGCTTGCCTTTCAATTTTATAGACTAAGCAAGTTCAATATTTTCTACTATTAAGTCTTTGAAAAAAGCTGAAGCTCCATGATTTCACTGGCTTCCTAGAAAAAAAAATCAAATCAAAACAAAACAAAACAAAACAAAATAAAACAACCGTGGGTGGCATTTATCATCTAAACCCACCTCTAGCCATGTGATGCTCCATTCACGAGAAAGAATAAACATCTGGTATACAAAGTGAAGCTGCTCTATAGGCTATTGTCAGACTACAGAAATTACAGAAAACTAATTTGGAACCACTAGGATATTTAAACATCCTGCAAAACCACATTAATTTCACAAACACTACTTGGAAATTTTCATGTGATGTCTAGAGCTGTTTTTTTCTGACAGTCTGCCTTGCAGGGAGGGAGAATAATCTCTCCCTGCTGGAGGAAACTACCAACAGTGTCCCATACATTGGCTACAGCAAGTTGAAAGAAACAGGCACCCATCTCAAATACCACTAAACAGCCCACCCATCTCAAATACCACTAAACAGCCCTCAAATACCACTACAGCTACCAACACAGGCTGTTTCTTTTGGGATCTATGTTTATTGGAAGCTAGAGTTTTTCTAGCTGGCCTGTTTCAGTCTGATCAGTAACAGCAGAGCAGCCTTTGCTTTAGACATAAATGGACTAGATACAAGGTTACAAGTCAAATAAACTAAAATCCAGACCTCACTTACAGTAGCTTTCTGGTGCTTTGATTTGCCTAGTTTCCTAGGAACCTGAAGGCACCTGCCATGTGTTAGTTCAGAGAATTCAGCCTATTCAGGAACACCTTCCAAATGCTGGCCCTAAAGAAAAACTTTTTCTGGTCTCACCTTCATAAGTTTACTGCCCTTGCTCCATTTGTACCACAACGTGGGAGGAAGAATTCACAGCCCTTCCATAAGGTCACTGACTTTGATGATCAAAGCATTCCCTTACCCATTTCACCTCCTTGGCATCAAGTTTTGAGTTTTACACCTTTAACTAGCTCCTACACCTCAAGATCATAAGTTGAAAAATGTGTGTTTTGTTATGTGAAATACTGCAGAACCTTATAGGCAAAATTCCACTGTTCAGTTTTTCCTAACTAAATTTGTTATTTGTGTTTGATTTTATTTTTTTTTTCTATAGAGAGCAGCACACACAATACATTTATAGTGCAGTTGGGAGTCTGTTTAGGTCAATCATCTCCCTCCTACCTTCGCACATATATCCTTGCCATCACTGCCAGTGGTTCCTTGATTAAAGTATACAAGTGTCATGATGTCCTAAATATCATAAACATCCTTTTAACATTTAGCTTACAAATAGCAAGTCAAGCACAAACCTTGATGTGCACTTTGATGCATGACACCAAGTAACTTTGCTTAAGGCATTTTTCCTTAGCTGTAATGAGACAGGAGACTCCTGTTATTTGTTTTATCTCTATCCTACAGACACATGTAATCCTGATTGTGCAATTTATTGAACGTGTTTTTCAGCCTCCCTTTTATGGCAATTATTCATCTGTATTTCAGGTCACTGATGATGACAAGCTGATATTTGCAGAGCACAAGATTCTTCAACAAAGTGCTGTCTAACACAGAACGGGAAAGAAAAGCATGAAGTATGTCAATCGATACTCAAATTAAATATATTATGCTTCCAAAACTTCATCTAAACTTTAATTTGGCAAATATTCTTGGAGGTGCATGGTCCAAATGTTGGCCAGCGTGAAGTTAGTTTAGGTCAGCTCCTGACCGATCACGACTCAGGGTTGTATTTGTATGGGTTCCTTCATCTGTAAATAATAGAAATATGTACAAGTTTGCTTAAAACTTGAATCATTATGATCTAAACACCACCTACAATGTAGTGTTTTTCTGTTAGCTATTGTACAACTATCTCACCTCCACTAGAAGTGAAAAGTATCACACAGGAGGTCATCAATGAGAACATAAGAAGATATTTGTCTAAGAGAGTGCAAGTTCTAATCTTTAGAACTCCAGGAGATTTTACTCCACACAAGAAGAAATTATGTTAAGCCCCAACAGTCTTGATAAATGTAACAGTTTGCTCTGCTGTGAGAACTGGTTCAGATCATTTTATTATACAGTGCAAATTCATCTCAAATTGATGATTTTAGCAATATTTTAAAATGGTAAGTCACTCTCTATCATCATCATTCAGTATGCTGAATCACTAGCATCCACACAAGTAGCTTCATTTTAGAGTTCTTTAGAGATCAGCATTTTAAAAAAACTGAGGCTTAACTCATAATCCATAAGTCAACCTCCTGCCTACAGGGAAACAGAGAGTGAGCTTTTGCTGCACTTTCTCCATGTTAGGAGAGACATCACTTGTCACCTAGGAAACATTTAGGTTTCTCAGCCTCCTAGGAAGCATTTAGGTTTTTCAGCCTTATAGACCTATCTGTGACAAGACACAGCTTTTGGCACCACAGGCATAGAAATCTGGAAAATCCTATGGTTATGATAATTTCAGATCACTAAATTTGATTTATTCATAGATTTAAAAGAAAAAAAAACAACAAAACAATCATCTTCCCTCTTCTTATGAAGAATCAAGGCCGTAGAATTTAACCTAGCTGTTATTGTGGACAAATTGTGTGATTGTAAAACACAATTTTTTATTGAACTGAAAATGTTAAAAAAAAAAAAAACACCTCAATTCTGAGCCTCAGAGCTTTCATTTATATTGTGTTGGGGCTAAAATCAGGGTTTTCTTTTACTTTTTCATTGGCATTCTGGTAGAACTAACTGTAATAACATCCCTCTGCTAAGCTTTGTACAAATACATAAAAACAGAGCCTCATACCAATAAACTGACTGTTTAATACACAAGATAAGGAATGGGATAGGGGAAATTGAGATAAACAAGTTACATATCATAAAATCATAGAATAGTTTGGGTTGGAAGGTTACCTTTGAAGGTAACTTTTGAAGGTTAAGTAGTCCAAACTCCAAACCAAGATGGGAAGACTAAACTACAAAGAAACTGATAACCATATTCCAGTGTCTTCCAGCCCTACTGTAAGAATCGTGTAAACAAGTGCTAACTCCTTAAAAATCTATCTCCAAACAGCTTGTCCTAGACCACTCAGAAAATCAGTGAATGGGAACAGGACTTGAAAGTGCCATGGGAAGAGAACTGTCACTAAGACCAAAGGGATGGAAATAATTGCATAAATATCACAAGAGTCCTTCTCTTGAGTGCCTACACCCTGAAAAGGCAATTAACTGGAGCAAGGCAGGTATTCATAACACCTCCTGGCAGCCTTTGACACTGCTCTGTTTGTCTTCCCTTTCCAGCTGTGAGCAGAAATCAGATACAAGTAAACAGTAGCTATGTATAACATGGAACAGAAAAGTATAAATATAGACACACACACCTTACAGTGTTTCTCTCTCTCATGTCTTCATTTATCTGGTAAAACAATTTAATAGTAGCCAAACTCAGAAGTCTGATACTATTTATTATTGAAAAATATTTGCAGTGGTGGAAAATGACACTTCCATCAAGTTCAGACTTTCAAAATAGTGTCCCTCTGTTTCTGCTACCATTTATTGCATGAGGTGAGGAAAAGCCAAGGGAAGTTCTTACTTATCTGGGGAGCACGTGAGTGGCGCACACAATACCTTTTGCTGTATGTTTTGTGGCTACAATAAAATCATTACTGGTTAAAATACACCAGGGAATTCCAAGGTGCAAAGGCCTCTCCTACACATTTTCCTGATTACTAACACTTTTCTGCTCTGCCATATTAATGTCCACTGCTCAATGCAAGCGAGAAGAGAAGAGAAGAGAAGAGAAGAGAAGAGAAGAGAAGAGAAGAGAAGAGAAGAGAAGAGAAGAGAAGAGAAAAAAAAAGAAAGAGAAAAGAAAAGAAGAAAAGAAAAGAAAAGAAAAGAAAAGAAAAGAAAAGAAAAGAAAAGAAAAGAAAAGAAAAGAAAAGAAAAGAAAAGAGAAAAAAAGAAAATAAAAGAAAATAAAAGAAAATAAAAGAAAAGAGAAAAAAAGAAAATAAAAGAAAAAAAGAAAAGGAGTCCCTGAGCAGAACAATCTGTCATTACCCATGCTTGAGACACTATAATTTCACACAGAGCAACAGGTAACAATTAGTGTTACAGGAATTAGGGCAGTGCTATGAATAAATTGATATTTCTTGTCTCTCTGCTGTGCACCACCCCTCCCACCTTGACAGAGATCCTGCTAAAGCTAGTGGATCAGAATGAACCCAAGAAGGTTATCATCACATCACAGCCTTTTCTCCAGGGCTCAAAGGTCTTGTGTGAGATCATGTATGAATATAAACAAACCACTTCAAAGTTCTGTCAGTTGTCCCTCCCCCAAGTTATTTCAGACAATGTCATTTCTTTTTAATTACACAGCTTAGTGCATGTAGAAAAACAGTTTATTCTCAATGTAAATGCATATCCAAACTTTGGTCCCATTAGGATAGTAGGACAGAAATGAGGCTTTAGGATTTGCTACAGATGGGTGACAAGCTTTGCATTGACTTGTGAAACTTTAGGCATTTTTTAAAGATGTAGGCTCAGGTGAGAGCTTGAACAACTCCTTGTCAAGTTGTTACACGAATGTTTTGTGATACAGCTTATTCAGCCAGGAGAAAGGAGCTGCTTCCTTTGGCATGATCACAGGATGACTAGCACAATGGACGAGCAAGGCTGTTGGCAGTTATTAGTAGGTAAAGATGAAACCTGAAATAATATCATTACATCTAACTAGGGGTCAGTGCAGATTAAAGTATAAACCAATATGATTTAGAATAATTTTAATCAATTTAAATACTTGTGAACTCCCCATTTAATGCAGGGAAGTATCATATGCCTCCATGGAGAGAGAGAGAGAGAGAGAGAGAGAGAGAGAGAGAGAGAGAGAGATTAAAGAATTAGTTCAGAGCAAGCCTGGAATTGAAGAAGGGTCAAGTCTCCCAAGTCTTCAAAGTGTTAGAAACTAAATGAGATCATGTGGCATTGTGCTTGAGGCTAAGCCTGGTCTTGGGGGTGCCATCTGACTGGTGGCTGGCTGTCTGGCTGCACCAGAAAACAGCAGTCCTACATCTCCTTTGCATCAACACTGGTGCTTATCTGGTCTCACCCAGAGCTGGTCCAGGCACAATGACTCACTGTCCTCCTGTGCTGGCCTGCAGGAAGCAATGGCTGGGCATAAGAAAGGGGACTAGCCCATTCTGCATCATGCAGCCATTACTGAGCTTAAATGGAGTTCAAGGAGTTACGCAAAGTGAAGTGGCAGCTTTCCATCTCACAGGTGAGCAGCAAAGAAGAACACAAAGATTTGTAAGTCTCCAGTGAAGGCAGACTTTCTCTAATAATTCTAAAAGGTCCTTTCCCCATTGAGAGAGCGGAAGAAAATCTCAACATAGTCTACTCTTTACATTTTGGACTCAAATAATTGTCATCTAAAGTCTTTTGTAAGTACATATCCCAGACATAAAGCCTCTTCTGGGCTGTGGGATTTCAGAGCATTTCAGCCTGCAGAGTCACTCACACAGCAAGGGAGAGGCGGCACATAATATTGTTTTCAACTAAATAGTCAGCCATCTTCTCCTTGATCAGGATGGCTTACAAGGTGAAGTTCAGCTGCACAAGAAAAGGACTCCTACTCTTACAGTAAATAATCAGTACATGCCTTCCATAAAATTTCATGTACCTCCAAACCCAAAAACTTTTGCTCATCACCAAAAGGACACCAAACCAGAGCCCAAAACCTCCTTCACCACAAGCTACACAATTGTTTCAGTTTTCTGATGCTTTCAGTGTTTCAAAGCCCTGATTCAGCTTCACCACTGCTCCTTGGTAGGGATGTGACCCCACATATTGAAGTACACAAAAGACTCTTTGAGGAAATTCTGGAGGGTGGAAAGGGAAAGTCAGTGGAGAGTGCTTTGACTGTGTTTGCTCACAAACCAAAATTAGTGAGATTATTAACACTAGACTATGAAGAAGTATGGGAAAGCCTAACAAATCAGACAGTGTGAGATTAGGTTTGTTGTAGATAAGAAAAGGTGGTCTCAAAGGAACAATTTGAAATTACTCATAAACATTGATTTCTAATCTAGTTTAAATTTCTTCAGAAAAGCTTAAGCATGACCTTCAGCAGTTTAAAAAGGATATGCAGAAATGCAAATGGAATACTCATCTGTACTGAGAGGCAGATGAAAAGATGGTAAAATACTGCAGGGCTAATTGAATATTAGAATGTTATTACCATATACCATTAGTATATGGTATCCCTTTACTCTGGAATTCAGTTTCTGAAAAAAACCTACCTATTTTCTCCTGAAACTGCAGACTTGAAGAAGATGAACCAAAAATAATTTCAGAAAGAGGGCATGATATGAGAAGAGAAAGCTTCCACAGAAGTTAAAAAGATCTAAGGCTAAATTTGACTAAAGATTTGGGGATAGTAGCAGAATATGAGACATCAGGAAAGAAATTATATTCAAGTAGCTTTTTTTTTCTTTCCAAATCATGTTTTATTGTCCACTGTGGGATTGGAGGTAAATTACAATTCTATGCAGTAGAAGTGATAGAAGAGCCTATACTTCCAGACAGAACTATGCATATTGTTTCACAAACTTTGTTACAAGTATGCACCACGTTTGTGGTGTAGAAATATGATGAACTACAGCTGCCCCTACTTCAGAGCTCAGCTTTTCAGACAGGAGGACATCCTCAAGAGATCATCAGATTAGGCTGACTAATTGGCTGTTCTGTCCAAAAAAAGCCAGTTTTTTTGACTTTTACAGCAGTGTGATTTATATTTCTGCACTGTGTCAGTTTTTGGTGTTTGTTCCACATATTTTGTATCCATATTTCAAGGGTGGACTTCCCTGCAGGGACTTGTGCCAAAGTTTACAGTAGCATGAACACATGTAGTTTCTCAAGGATCTTGAATTTATCTATTTTGAAAAATAGAGAGGAATGGCATCCAAATTCAGAGATAATGAGCATCAAAGGTTTTTTTTTTCCCTTGGATATCATTCACAGAAATCACTCACAGATAGTCCACAAAACACAACTATTCCTGGGCCAAAGGGGAAAATCACTATGATAAAGATTTACAAAAACAATAAATAACAAAGAAGTGTGCAACTGAACCCAATTAGCCATTCTTATAATAACAGGAGAAAGACAAGGAAGCAAGACAGCACAAAAACTTACACCAAATATTTAAATGCTAAAAAAACATTCTATTACAACATATTGTGGCAAGTCCAAAGTAGGGCAAAAAAAGCTGATGAAAGGGTATATAACATGGGTATGTCGGGGAACAGCTGATGGAGCTGGGGTTGTTTAGGCTGGAAAAAAGGAGGCTCAAAGGGGATCTTCTTACTCTCTACAACTACCTGAAAAGGAGGCTGTACTGAGGTGAGGGTCAGTCTTTTTTCCCAGCTAGCAAGAAATAAGGCAAAAGGAAATGGCCTCAAGTTGTGCCAGGTAAGATTTAGATTGGATATTATGAAAAAATTCTTCACCAAAAGGGTTGTCAAGCCTTGGAACAGGCTGTTTAGAGAAGTGGTGGAGTCACCATCCCTGGAGGTATTTAAAAGATGTATAGGTGTGGCTCTCAGGGACATGTTTTGTGGCAGACATGGCAGTGCTGGTGTAATGGTTGGACTTTATGTTCTTAGGGGTCTTTTCCAACCTAAACAATTCTTTGATTCCATGACTCTGTGTAATTAGCCTGTTGAACACGCTCCCACAGGATATTGTTGTAGTAGTGAATACAAATGTAGGTATTTCTTGCTGTTAATGTACCCAAGGCAAACACCAAACTCTGGATTCTAACACATCAATAACCAGCTTGAACTTGTGCTGTTAATCCCGTTGTGTACGTCCCACCCAACACAGACACTCTGCAACTGTTTTCAGAGTATATTTATATTATCTACTGTCAAATACATGATTTTGGGCCAGGGAAAGTGCTGCCTGTGTGGCAGTTTGCACCTCCCAAGATCTACCCAGTAGCAATAATTCCTTCACTTCTCCTCTCCCTATCAGTTCTCCTATATCAGTTACTCAGGAGGACACTTATTTCCCTTTCATAATAATGCTAGTCAAAAACTATTCCCAAGCTGTTAAAATTTTGATCTTCTTAAAAAAAATACCTCTGTATGAAAAATAAGAGGTATTAGCTGAGCGGTAATAACAGGTAGGAAAAGAACAAGAACTGTTTCTTTTTTTTTGTCTTTCACTTAAGTCTTTCTATTTTTGAACACGCCGGCCAGCTCTGCTTGTTATTTTTCAGCCATAAAGGGAGTTGGTTCAAGGTATGTCAGCATGATAGGTCTTGCCTCCATTTAGGCTCGAGGTATTACCTTTCAAGGAGTCTTTTAATAGAGAATGAAAATTTTAGTGTCCAGAAGTATATGTGCTCTTTAAACACTCTTTCTCAGACTTCTAATAGCTGCCTTGTTTGCAGGGAGGATTGTTAGGGGGTGTTCACCATTCTGATCTCCAACTCAAAAGCCAGAGGCCAATCCAACAGCTGCATATATGGACTGTTTTAGTTCTTATAGTGCTTCAATAAAACCAAAGCAACCAATCAACCAGCAAAAAAAACCAAAGCCCACAGAGGTGCATGGCACACACACCCCCCGATCTACAGCAGATCATTTCACAGAAGTAAAAAGATAGAGAAGGTGAGCTTAAAACTAATTAAAAATTTTAGGAGGGTCACCACTACTTATGTTCTCAGCAAAGGCCATCAGCAGCACTTAGCAAGTGCCTTTCTCCACACATCCCAAATCACCCTGGGGTTCGATATCATGCAATTCAAAATATCTGTAAGTTTTGCACCTTTTCCAGTAACAGCTGGAACTAGCAATGGCCAGAAGATAGTATTGGACTGATGCAACAGAGCTAGGCAAAAAACTACTCTGATATTTCAGATCCTCCAATGTATTTTAAATATAACCAGCAAAAGATACTTGAAAGAAAAAAAAAGCAAACTCACCATTATGGATACTAAGAGCTTTTCCCTAGATCCAAATTATGGTTTTGTTCAAGACATCAGTACTGTTGGAGGAGCACTTATTCTTGCTCTGGCTTTGAAACACTCAGGCGTGCACAGGGTTCAGGTGGTGCTGGAGCACACCTGGCGAGCCTCCCTCTTCGGAGTGCTGAGCAATGCCTGCTGGAATGTGCAGTCTAGCAGGAACCTGGCACTGCTGGTTCAAACAGACAGGCGTGAACCATGGGACTACATTACCCATAATTGCCTTGAGCTGGTTTATGATTACACCTGAAACCAGGGGAGGTGGTGTGGAAGTTTCACCAAAGGGGGGAGAGAGATAAGCAGAGGAGAAGGGGGAAGCATGTGCTCCTTGTATGCCACAGGAACAGACTGAGGATTTTCTACTTTCACATGCCATGCTGCAGATATACTGAATTGCTGGGAGGGGTTCAAAGAGTGGCCTTCTGATTAAGGTCAAGTTAGAAATAATTAGATTTACTGGCAGTGAATACTGTGACTGAAATTGCTTGAACCTGTATGACCGGTTTAGGCATCTCCGTGTATGTGAGAGAATCAGACAACTGGATATAAGGAAGCAAGGGAAGGAGGGGTGGCAGTGGCCTAACATAACATATCTACAGAAGAGGGAATTCAGAAATATTTGGCAGGGTGAGGAGGAAAACATTCTTTTTTAGCTCCCTGTCCTTTAGGAAATAGTAAATTTTCCCATATGTTGTATTGCAGGTGTTTTTTTCAGTGACTTAAGAATTTCATAGAATAAAGTTTAGAAGGACAAAGGTTACAGGAACAGACAGATAAGAAAAACGTGCCAAGAAGGTCACAGGGACTTGGAGAAGGGATGATTTGCCTATCCTGTTTTTATTTGCTACCTGTGGGTTTATGACTCTAAGTACTCACAGCAGAAACCCCCATTTCATGGAGAGAGGTTTCACAGGTTTCCTAAAACTGCGTTCAAAAAGTTGAAGTATAAGTCAGACAGGATTAAAAAAATGGAGAAAGGAAGAATCCTGGATGTTTATGAATAGTGTTAATTGGTGGGAAATTTCCAACAAATAAGTAACCTGCCAAAATAAATGGTTATGTTTGATCTGACAACAAAGTGGGGTGAAACTCAGCAAACAGTTTCATCCTGAAAAAAATGAAGGTGAAATGGCCAACTATTTCAACTAAATGTTCAATCCATTACAACACCATTCAGAGAAATGCACACTTTCTCTCCCACCCAATCCAGCAAATAGCCTTTCCCACCTCACCATATGTGACAAAGATGAAGAAAGAGATGCCCCATCTCCAAATGATTTAAGCAACAAGATAGATTTTTGAGAGAGCTTTATCCTCCTGTCAGAAGCAGGATGTTAGAGTAATATAGCATAGTTATTCACTCCGTGCTAAAACTGCCAGTTACAGAAAAATTGGGTGATTTCTAGTACCACTGCTTCTTTAAAGACGTAGTTGGGAAAATTAAGATCTGGAAATAGAAAATGTAGGACAGATAAGCTCTGTCAGACACCAGGAAGAGAAGGGAAAAATTTCCAGTGACATTTAGTGGCTTGCCCAGAGCTATTAAGAAAGCAAGCATTTAATTTGTGTTATATGTTTCATTTTCTGGGGTTTCTTGAGGTAGATAATGTCTTTCATGTGTGTTTAATACTAATGACAATGACAACACAAACCAATTGAAACTCACTGTCATACTAATATAATCTAATAATAAATTAAGATTTTGGTGACCTAAACTCTAAATTTCAATCCCTTTTCTGCTATGTCAGACTACTCTTTAAAATTTCTATTTAGGTAAGGTACCTTTCCTAGGCTTCATTTCTCTGAATGGAACACTACCTCAGAAAAGAAATGTTGGTTAAAAGTAGAAGCATTTTTCAGAGCCAGATGTTTTTATCAATCCATTCTTCTGAATAAAGAATATTTTAAAAAAATATTAGTAGTATTTTACCTTAAACAGAAAGACTTTAAGTTTAGGCTGATGATTTTTAATACTCTTTTTTGTAGTGATTAATCAAAATTCAATTAAAATAGTATCCCTCCCAGCTGTTTCTCAGGTAGAAAATGAGTTTAGAACCCATAAAGCTGCAGTTGGGACCCTGGTGACTCACATAAAACATCTATAAGATTTGAGTTGATCTCTGGGTCTCATAAAGCTATAGAATAATAAGATTATTTGGGCTGGACAACTTGCACTAGATCAGGTTGCTCAAAGTCCCATCCAACCTGTCCTTGAACACTTCCAGGGATAGGGCATCCATAGCTTCTCTGGGTAACTTGTTCCAGTGCCTCACCACCCTCTCAGTGTGGAATTTCTTCCTAATATCTAATCTACACTTACTCTCTTTCATTCTAAAGCCTTTCTCTCTTATCCTATCCCTACGTGCTTCTTTAAAAAGTCCCTCTTCAGCTTTCTTGTAGCATCCCTTTAGGCACTGGAAAACTCCTAACTACAAAAGGGCCCAAGTATTAATAACCGAGTCTATCTGGGTTTTGCCTGCAAGGGTGACCATCTATTAGCTCCCACATATTTATTAAAGTCTGCCACTTATATCTTCTTGCATAATAAAGTTTACCTTGAAGGCATCTAAACCAGATATTTAAAAGACAGCCCTGCATAGTCTGCTACCACTCCAGAAACAGTTCTGACTGGCCAGCTTTCATTTCCAGACTCCTTAGAAACCCAGGCACTGCAACAGCTTCTTTTTGAATATCATTTGATGAAACACTGCAGTTTTCTGCAGTTTGACTCATTTTCAGAGCAAAGTCTTCCAGAAAGAGATTTAGATTCCTAGGCCTTAGGAATGCTAAATAATATGTGGACAGTTAATAAGCGCTTTCATGAGTTTAATTAACTGCTCTGGTTATACATGCATGCTGTACATACAGACAAAACCAATAGCAGATGCTGACAGGTTCACCTGGCAATTTTTTTTTCTTTTTTGTTTGCTAAGTTTTACCCACTTCTCAGATATATTTCTGTCATTGAAATCAGTGGAATTTAGGGAGAAATCTCTCGGAAGAGAAGAGGGACGAAAGAGGATAATTCCAAGATGGGAAGTGTGGAAGCTGGGAGGACATGCATATTGCATGCCCTGGATGAAATCCAGACACTGTGGGTCAGTCCATCTGAGCCTAGAAAAAGTGCAGCAATAGCAGTAGAGCTGGTCTCCAGCAGCTGCCAACTCCAGGGCAAAAGCAACACCACAGGATGCTTAACCTGGCTTTGGAGGTGGGTGAACGCCACCAAGCCACATCCTTTAGCTTTTGCAATCTTAGTGGTAATGGTGGCAGGATGCTGGAGTGTTTGGGAGCATAGAAAATCACATGATGGCTTGAAGTAACATAACATGCATGGGAAGTGGCAGCCATGTCTTTGCTTCTTGTCTGATTACAGTATGTGCTTTTCCCTTCACTGATTTAGTATTTAAATTATTGCATATTTTGATGGCTGAACCTAGCAATGACTGTCAAAGGGCACACTTAGGTTCTGTATGTAAGCATATTTTATTTGCTTTCAGCAGATGGAATAGCTGGGGCATAACTTAGCATATGCTCTTGGACCTGCATCTGTTTGCTGCAGCTCTCATCCGAAGCATGGGAAGCACCAAGGCCTCACTTTACACCGCCTTTCATTCTCATCCCATTCATTTCAGTTGTTCCTCAAACTTATGAGAAAACAAATACAAACTCTATACAAACTCCTTGCCCATCAAGACATTAGAAGAGGGGCACCATTAACCGTAGGCTACATGACAGTTACCTCTATAATTATTTCCAACACAAATTAGCTGTGGTCACTACACTATGATTTATGATTGCTTCTGGGAGAGAAGAAAAAGGTTCAATGTCAGGATATTCTGGGTATAAAGAATCCACTCAAACATGGTCAAATATATAATTCTTCCCCTGCCCCTTCCCACAAACAATAGAAAAACTTCCCTGGCAGAAAATATTCAGGCAAAAGATATTAATACATCAGGTAGCAGCTTGGACAGTCCTCCCAATAAAATAACAATTAATAACCAAGAGAAGTGTGGGGGTGAAAACTGGTCCTCTGACACGACTATGCTAGAAAATGTTTAATAATATAGTAACTCTGGCAAAAGCAATTCTGGCTGTTTTTACTGATTCCAGGCCTCTGAGTATATTCCATACCAGCAAAAGCACTCCTGCCAGTTCTGTATTACATTAGGGCTCCTGCCAGTATCAAACACTGCCAAAAATCACATTCTTAAGAGATATGACTTACACTAACACACGTATCTAAAACAAAGCAGGCTTTACATACTGTAATGAATACTCCACCCAAGCAGGCAAACCCACTTTTCCTGATAAATAGTGAATCAAAGGAATCAGAAAGATTTCACCTGGTTTCTGAAGGGCGGGATACAGTTCTGGGCAATGTTGAACATCAGAAAAACAGCTCTCAAAGTATGCTGTATCCCCCGCAGGCTGTATGTCAGACTTTAGTCAAGGTGAAGATTTGATTTATAAAAATCTGTGACATCACACTTTAAGGAATACACAAAACTTGTGGCAAGAGTACCACAGTACGGGAAGCTACAGCCAAAGCACAAGTGTGTACTGAAACTGCTGAAGGCAGCAGCAGACCAAACTGAAACAACATTGTCCAGCAACAAAATTTGTAAGGAAGGTGCTGTATTGAGCAGCAAAAGCTATAGCTGCTTGCACTCTGAACAAAAAAAAAAAAAAAAAAAAGGTTTAATCATTTCTCCACAGAAGTCTGGACCAAGAATTTAAATGTGGGTTTGTTTTTTGTGGGAGGTTTGGGTTTTCTTTGCTGGTGTTGGGTTTGGTGGGGTTTTTTTTGGAGAGAGGATTTTGTTTGTTAAATTTTGTTGGTTTTTTTCTACAAAAGAGCTTTCAGCTCTACAGAAAACAGAATTGTTCTGGTTTTCAACATATCAAGGAAACAACTTATATCAACTTATATCAGCAACTCAAGGAAAACCCTTGTTTTCCTCTAGTATTTATCTTAGTGAAGAAATAAGTATATGATGTCTTAATAGTGATGGAATATGAAATTCTATTAAAAGGAGAACATATTTTTTAATACCAAAAACTTTAAAGAGGATCATTCAATCAATGATAAATTAGCTGGCAAACTGGACTGAATAATATCACAGCAGAAACATTCCTGAATGCTGAGCATATGGTTGCCAAAAGGGCCTTGGAGGAAGAGCTCCAAAAGTGGTAGAAAAAGATCTCTTTCTCTCTTGAAATAACAAGTGGGTTGGAACTTGTGCCCCAGGGAAAAATTCACAAGATATCTTTTGTACCATGAAAACATTTGTTTCCTCTCTGTAACTAAAGCTGTTTGGTTTGGTTGGTTGCTAGATTACTTTATGCAAAGTGTGTTCATTAAACAAAGTATTGTTTTGTTTATACCATTTTCATTCTGTCACTAGCAAACCTCTCTCTATCACAGCCAAATCTGTGGCACTCTGCAGGGAAGGTTCATTTAGTCCATCCTTACAGAGAAAAGGTACAGAGACCTCAAAAAAAGGCAAACAAGTTTGGCTCGAGCTTACAATCCTCCCACTTCAGTCAGTAAAACAAAGGTGAAGACCCCCACGGCCCAAGCAGTGTTTTGCAGAGACCAGTCCTGAAGGCCTTGAAGTGATGCCTACAGATCCAAAGCAGAAGCAACATCAGAGAGCAGGGCCACATGGCACTTCCTCCTGTAGCATCAGACTGGGCAAAACAATAACATATTTCAGGTTGGGAAAAGCCTGTTTTGGTCCTAGTTCTTCTTTAAATCCCACTTCACTCATATTACACGCCCCCAAGGACAATATTCCATGTGACAGTAAATAAAAATCTGCAGGCACAGTAACAGGTCAGGGCCAAAAAGTTCATGTCTTAGACAGCAATGGGCAGTGAGGAAAGAAAAATACTCTTCTAGCTCAGATTTTCTTGTATTATATTCCTAGAAATTATTAGCACACTGTAGTCAGCCACACTTGAGTAGGATAGAGCTGATTAGTAAAGAAGGAGAAAATAAGATTTTTCTTGTTACTTTTAGTCTGATTTCCTCAGGAAACAGAGTCTACATGATCATGCCATTTCTATATAAGACCCTAATTGATCCTCACCAGTAGTTTGTGAATTCATGAGCCAGTTCAGCCTAATGCAGGCACAGAAATCTCAGACTGGGTAGAACACTAGGTTTCATGAAAAGGCTTATCCAAGTGAAAAAGAAAGCTAAGGATATCTGTGGAGGAAAGGTTCCACTATTATTAGACCTCAGAGACTCGCAGAAAATTATAAATGAAAGAGGGCCTGAAATCAAAGCACAAAATCCAGAGGTTTCCTTTTTTAACAGGAAAAAATCCAATTCAAAACAGATATTCAAAAGAAATTTGAATCCTAAAGCTGCTCTTCCTCCTAGGAACACAAAGAGCCAGAATCTGATCTCGTTGCAGATCCCAAGCATCTCTGCTGAATTAAGTAGTAGGTGGCTCACTTTGACTGTGTACATTGTCAACATGGACCTGTTTTTCAGCAATGAGTATGTTAAGAACTTGAAAATCTGGCCCTGGGTGCCTCACTCTGGGAGTCAAGAGATACCAGACGCCCTTGAAAGACAAGCCTTTGTTTAGGTGCCTGTATGGAAAGCAGCAGCTTCTGAAAATCAGATTTATGACATCAGGGTAAGACCTGAAATATGCATTGTAGCACCATTAAAAGCTTAAAACTGATTTTCTTCATGTTAGATAAGGGTTGAAAACAGATGTAAATAATAAGTGTTTCATATTCTTTATGCCATTTAAAGCTGAAATTAAGTACTAACTAGCTTGGGTCTCTCCTTTTTGCTTCAGCTTGATAAAAATGCAGTTTTGGACAGGCTCCAAGGCATTAATTTTTTTGGGTTATACCTTCTTACCAACTTATTGGTCTTGCCAATTATTTGCTAAATATCTATCAATTGCATCATAATTATAATTTTGCCTGTAAATCAGCTATTCATCACTTCAAAACAGACTTTTTATCTCCACTAATATAGGAGCTAATAAGCCCCGAAAACCTAAAAACTACAAATTCGTTGTTTTCGTCATTGTAAAGTGAGAGTTTATTTTTGGCTTTTATTCCTCCATTTGAGACTCTTTAATCAGTTCAGTAGAAAACATTTCTCCTAAGTTTAAGGATGCTTTAGCCTGTATTAATAATAAGCCCAAATGCAATTGTTTCTATGAAATGTGGTCTAAAGAGCAGATGAATAAGAAGTCAGCCAAGAAGTTGTGAGTGAAGCTAAAAGCTGATTTCTTGTCCCTTCTCACCATTACCTGGCCTCCTTAATTCAACAGCATGGTGTGACATGTAATTCAACAGCTCACTGTGACATATCCTTGAAATGTGATCTGTTTGAGTAAGCCAGATGACTGCATATATCTGCAATGACTGAAACAATACTCTAAGGTTACAACATTTTTGACCTATCATATGCAGTACTTTATGTCTAATACCCTAAGTATTCATTAGTCATATTTACTGTGTGGTATGGTAGATAAGGGAGTGTAAAGGTTACCTTTCCAATGTTGTGTACAGCTAGAAACAGGAGTTAAGCTTTCAATAATGTTCATAGTATAAAAAAATTATCTTTACAAGTCTCAGAGAATTGTATGAGATACCTGGACTGAGCACGTTTTATTCATCAATTACTTACACGTCATTTTTGAAGATTAAAAAGGTACTGGGTTTGGTTGTATTTTCCTTAGATAATTTGATTCTATTTATTTTTTAGTGACTCTAATCAGTGAAGATCTAGGCCTTTGTCACATATTTTTGATACAGGATTGTGCATCTGAGCTCTTATGTTTTGTGCATTCATTTCCTGGAGAAAAGCACTCTGTTTCTCACCATCAGGTACATTAAGCAAAACAAAACTTTTTATAAAAATGCAAAAGAAAAAAAAACCACTGCTGATAAAGGAACTGTTCAGCCATGTATTCGCTTGGGTGTTCAATCAGGTTTTTGAGTCAGCAAAACATCATCTAATCTTGTTGTTGTTGATGCATATTTAACCACGTATTTTGGTGTTTTGTTCTTTAGGAACAGTATTATAATACTTACATTGCATATGTATGGTTTTCATGAGCCAGAATCTGAGCTCTGGAGTATGTGTCTCTCAGCTTCACAAAGCAATCATTGCTATACCATCCTGATAGTTCTGTCACCTTTTAATAACTGAAATGCAATTTTCAAAAAGCTCTACAAACACCCACCTGAGCCGAAAAGACTTCTTCTGCAACTGGAACTTTTCTCCTTTAACAAGGAATTTCTCATGCACTATGAGTACATCACAGTTACTCCTAACTCAGTGACCCCACTCCTTTCAGAAAAGGCCTGGCTTTGTCATCCTTGCAACTTAAAAGCAGGACCTGGCTCTAATTCCCAAGTCGCCTCACAAGGCTAATCTGAAGCTCACGTAAAGACCCAGAGATGGTCTTAAATGTTGCCTACCAAAACGGAAGATCATTTCTGGCTCCCTTAGGAGTAATAGGGCAGGAACCCAAGAGTATTTCAGCTGAAAAGTAACTGTGGGACCTGGCCAGCTCTGGGCAGAGCTGCTGTTACCTCTGTGCCCATGGTACTTAAAAGAGAACCTCTTATTCAGTAATACCTCCAGTTGCCTCTGATTACCATAATGACTGTAATTAGTGCCTTCACCACCAGAGCAGTGTGTGCTCGTCCAGCAGCCCTCCACCCATGGCTGGCACCCCCAGCCATTTCCTGCAGCCCACGAGGTGGTGGCCACTGAGCACTCCCTTCCTGTACTGACACTTTTTGCACTGAGGCTGCTAATATGGGAGTAATGGTAATGCAAGAAGACAATATTCTGACTTCGTCTTCCAGTAACATCGTATTTCTCCTTGTTTCTCTTCTCAGGCTCTCAAAGCTAAAAATGATTTTCCAGCTTAGAGAAAGCCTACAAAGTGCAATAAACAGCAGGATTTAAGTACAGCATATGCTGAGAATGCAGTTATAAAACAAAAAGTAATAATGCCAGATCTGTTAGCAATCAGGACAACTCTGCTGAAGTGAAGGGAAGAATTCCAGTTTGCATTTTCTGAGGATCTGATCCCTAATGAAGCTGTTAAACATGGAATACCACTTCAGTACACTAGGTGCCTGTTAACTGAAAGACATGGAAATAGAAGCATATTCGGTTTAGAGATTTTTATGGGACCTGTTCTGGAAGGCAGGTCTCTGCAAATCACTGAATATTTTGAGCACTGACTAGCTCGAGGGAGTGCTCACTCAAAAATCTTGCAAGGTTCGTTCCTCTTGCTGTCATTTTGAATGCAATGATTTATCTTTGTTGACACCTACAGGAGCAGATAAGATCAAATAATGAACTGCTTTAAACTTCTTTAAATGACAGGGGTGGTTTTAGTAAACATTTTCCATCAAAATAATACAACTGATGCTTAACCTGGCATCTTCCAGTGTCACACAGAGTTCTTTTTGGTTTTTAAATCCAATGCAGTAAGGAAGCCATGATTTTTCAGAGGCAATGAAATTGCAGTTCCACTGATTGTGGTGTTAACAGCTGCAGCTTTGAGTACTTAGACAACTTTTGAGTTTCGATCAGCAGTGGTGCTGCCTTGTGGCTGGGAGCTCAGGTAGGAACAGAGAATAAAAAGGGTTGTTAAACTACCTCAAAATGGTAAGAAAAAATAACAGTTGCATTTCAGTGAATGCATGCACCAAAGTTGATCAGTCTAAGATAGTTTGGAGTCACTGGATCACAGAGGATCTGTGATGATTCCCTTTGCATGCATTTCTTGCTGAAGGCGAACTTCAAAGACAAACATAAATTGGACAGTGATGCTGCCATGCTTCAGCAAAACTTACAGACTACAGTAATGCAGATGCAAAGACATGTAAGAAATGCTCATAAATACTTGCACATGTAAAACCCTACCGTTTTGCTTTTATATTACTAACTACTCATTTTACTTGGTTAGTTTACTGGCATTTTGGACTTTCTTTCTAAATATAAAAATAGTTTTTTGGAATAGGGGATCATTATCTCACTTTATTAATAGTGGATAAGTTTAATCATAGCAAAATACTGTTCAAATATTAATCTTTTAAATATGAGGGAAAAGAACAAATAACAAACTCAAAAAAGGTTCAGAGACTAGTTTTCCTGATGAGAGTCTTGAAATGGATTCTTCAACAACATCTGCAAGCTGTAAGTGATAATTTTTTTCCCCTCATAAACATGTAAAATCATATACAAGTTCAGTCATGACTGTTAAATTGTGGATCAAAGACACAGTTCGTTGTAATGAAGAGAGTATTTAAATACGCCCACAAAGAGCATTCATTACCAGTGCCACTAGGCCCGTTGTTACTGCCTTTGCTGCTTTTGAATACAGACACTGTAGCTGTTTGGTTGAACAAATATACATATTTCTGATCTGACACTAACAATCTTGCTGTGAGCCCACACCGTCTTGCAGCAGGTATGACCTGTCAAGCCTCACACATGGAGAGGTTGAGGCTTGTGCGTGAATCCAAGCTCCTGTTCCTTGGTAGCCTAGGCACATCTGCTGCACTGGCCATGCATTGCCTTCACTCTGGTTCCTTTACCAAAGTTTATTTGCTGACCAGCTGCACATAGAGCATTTAATTGCAGAATAGCAGAGCATGCTGGACTGCCTCTTGTGACATGACTTCTTCCAGGACTATTTCTCTGGTCCAAACAGTGCTGCATGATACCAGCCCCGTCAACTCAGGCCTCAATCTCACTTTCCCCTTTGTATTATCCAGAATCTTCCTGGCTCACTGAACCAGACAAATTGTGACAGGAAAAATGCTAAGAAATTTATAAAATCTGACAATCAAAGCTGCATTTAAAGCCATACATCCATAGCACGTCTGCATGCATGTTTCAATTAAGTTCATACGAATGACCAGATCTTCTATGATTGGTGCTTCTTTTGTTCAAAGTTTGACCAACTGCTGAATGCTGGGAAATGCAGTTATGAGCCAAGGAAAAATGCCATGAAGTACTTTGATGAATTTGAGTGTCTAGTTTTGTCAGACACACTTTCCTTGGAACTTTCTTCTTCCTTGGAATCTCAGGCACTTTCAAAAATTCCTAACTTGACAACTTTTAGGTGGATTTGCCCTTGACAAATCAGTCCTGCCAAAATGTCTGTGGCAGTTCAGAAATTACACCCTTCACAGATTTTTATCCTAGCTTCTTTGCCAAATATCCTGTAGCTGGAGCTCTTCTAGCATAATATATCAAGTGAGTGCTCCTCATTGCATACATAATCTGAAATTGTACTTTGAAAAACCTCCTACTGCAGGCTCATTCAGCCATTTGAATTACAAGGTGCTAAGCTTTGCTTGATATCTTACTTCTAGATTTCAGGAGTGGAGACAAATAAGATTTGTCTTCTTTTGCTGCCACTTGCATTGGAAAGATCTACCGTCTTTGGAATTTTTCCATATAACTAAGTATGAAGGAAGGTGATTTTTAAAACTCACAACACTTTGCAATCAGTTCAAACAATAATTTTCAATTCTTTTTTTTGCACGTGTTCAAGTTTTCTTATTGTGACTTGTTCTAGTCAGCTCAGAAATTAAAACCATTTCTTCTTCACACATGTGCTATCCTTTTGGTCAAATTCCTTATATCATCACGACTTTTTTTTTTTTTTTTTTTTTTTTTTTTTTTTTTTTTTTTTTTTTTTGCCTGCAAAATAGCATCTTGTTTGTGTAATTTGAACTAAATGTTACAGTTTTCTAAATCTCCACAGGGTTGTCACATAAAATAATAGTATTCTTACTGTCCAAAGCTATGCCAAATTCGAAGCATGGGCATTACAATGTGCAAACAGAGTCTTTGCCATCTCCATTTTGCTGCCTATGTCACCAAGGCCTCAGTAGTATTGGAATCCTTACAGAAGTTTCCATGACAAGTGTTGAGTCTCAGGGCTGAATAAAGTACTGGAACTTTATCACTACAACTTCTCTACACTGAGTAATCTTGAACACTCCATATGAACTTGTTGTCATTATCCATTTGTGCTCCAATAAAGTCAGTTGCTTTTTCTTGGGAAAGATTGCTCTGTCATCTACCATAACTGGATATCATTTACAAGAAACCATTGCAAGATCTTAAGATCCGTGATTTCTGTTGTCTAATTTTGAGTAACTAGAACTGTACGTTTGTTTTTACCCTCTTCCAGTAGTTGTAAAATACCGAGATCACATCTACTTGCAAAAAGCAGTTGAAACGAGTTGTAATCAGCTTCTGAGAGACAGGCATGTCTTCAGGTTATTCAACACAGTGACCTCGCAATGAAAATCTTTGTCTTACAAGATTACTACCATTTAGAATTTTGCTACAATTTGCCTTTTTCATTCTTTCTCCACTGAATACTGAAAACTTATCAAGTCTCTGGTATTCCTTATGGTTGTTTGAAAATTAAGAGCTTTGGTGCCTCAAACTTTTTTTCTGGTTAGGCAACCATTGTCAAGTAAATGTATTTAATCAGAAGTTATACTCAATTAAAAGCTGCATGACCGCAGAGATGGCACACATGGTCACAGACTTTGCAATAAAAGCCCTGAAGATATTGAAATTACAGTGAGCAGAGCAAGTGTTTCGTTTCCCTGAGCTGCATGGAAAGAAAGGCTTTATGATCTCTGATTAATGTTCCAACTCTCTTCCTGGGATCAAGTACTATTTTTGTTTGTTTCAGGTGCTGATAAGTACAGGCCATTACTGCACCAAGAAAAAAAGATTTGCATTTGGTTAGAAATAGGATTCCTTTTTTTAATTAAAGCATTTAAAATACATTCAATTTTTAAAATTTTTCATTTTATCTTCAGGAAAACATGATATTTTCTCATTATTTTGTTCAGTCTCTACTTATAACACATCTAAAAATATATAGACCTCCTGATAAATGAAACTGTCTAGCTGAACTTGGATTTGTTTGCTGACTGTTGTTTACAGAGTAATCTGAAATTCAGCAGAATGTTGAAGGGAAAGTCAGAAAGCTAGGCTTGTACTTGAGGGGATAAAAAACCAAAACAGTTAAATACATTTACAGTAAACTTTTTTCTTAAAAAAAAAAAAAAAGTTATTTGACCTTCATAAAAAATTCCTCTATTTAAAAATATTTCCAAGAGAAATAAATTAATTAAGCAAACATTTTGACTAAAGATTTTGATCTCTTCTTCTGTTTAAGAATCATACTAAAATCACAACAGTTTGGGAAAGTGATGCAGATTTTTCATAGCCTGATCTCACCACAAGATCCACCCTTAAAAAATGCCTCATACAAAGTTCCCAAATGACATAAGCCAAACTTTGGTTTTAAAACTGGCCAAACTGGCAAATAAGTACCAGACTGGCTGGTCTGTAAATGCCACTTTATGTTGGATTTTTGAAAAGTAGAAAGCCATGAAAAGAGCTAAGTCTAATTTAAAAAAAACAAAAAACAAAAAACAAAACAAAAAACAAAAAACAAACAAACAAAAAAACCACAAAAAAAAAAAAAAAAAAAACAAAAAAAACAAAACAAAAAAAAAAAAAAAAAAAAAAAAAAACAAAAAAACAAAGCCCCTTATTGTTTATTTCCTTTTGGACATATCCTGCCATATGTTTCAGCTTCATTTTCATGACAAGCAGCAATATTACCATGAGTGAAATATCTTTGTAGCTCTAAACATCAGTGAAACAATAAAGAATCAGAGAGATAGAAGTGACATTAAAATATGTGGTCAAATAATAATTTCAAAAGACTTTTTGTTTGTTTAACACTTTGTAAGATATAAATACTAGCTAATGTATTAGAGGACTAAGAAAAAGATTTCCATTAAATAAACAGAAATTAACTATCCTTTCTTCATTCCATCACCAGGAACCCAGTGGCTCTATAAAGTAAAAAAAAACAGATTGAAATAGAAAAACTGGCTACATCCATGAAGTATGAAAGGTATAATTTTCTCCATGTCCCTTTCCTTCCCCTTCTGATTTTTTTGTGTCCTTTCTTCAGTCAATATCATGAAGACCAGCAGTAGTCCACCTATAAAAAATAAAGTCATTACTTTGTTCTATGAGTTCTGAAGTTAATAGAGGTTTAGATTTTGATTTTGCATATTTGGATGTTACTTTCATGTTTAGTAATAAATAAAATTCTCACTTCAACATTCATATTGACTTTAGGTATACATTATAACATTCATAATATTATGATTTTTTTTGTTGTTGCTTTTACTATGAAGACTTTATTCCAATTACTCAATGGTCAGTGGTGCTGATAGTCTTATTATTAATTTACCCTTTGAGCATAAAGATTTGAAGTTATATATTTAACTTGTAAAGTTTTCATTTATTGATGTGTGCACTTAGATGCTTTTCCGATGTCATATTTAAGAAAAAAAAGTTTTAAATTCAACTTCTACAGTAACACACATTATTTTGAAAAATGAACTCTCTTCTATAACAGATATCACATGGAAAGGTGAAGAAAAAATGTGATGGAGTGGTTTTTATCCACACCATATTATGTTCAGATGATTTGAATCAAGAGATTCCTGAATGTGATTTGTACATAAACATTTGAAAGCAGAGTGAACAGACAATTTGAAAACAAATAATACTCTAACATCTTTTACAAACATTTCCACTGACAAAACACCCATGAGTCATATTTATAAAGTTTTGCAATAAAAAAGCTGCTGTAGCAGGGCTCTATTCCACACGCACACACAGAAATGCTTGGAAACTCACATTAGTGTGATAGTGGAATAATTCTATTCCAGAACATGTTCTTTTGCCAACTTCCCCCTTTTTTTTTTTTTTTTTTCCTATGGAAACAGCAGAGCTTTGCCCATGAAATACAAGGCTGGAAACACAGTGTACTCAATCACCAGGAAAGCATGTACATTTTCACAGAGCCTTCTCGTAACGGGATAATGCAATTAGAAATGAAAGTATATTTTTCTTTTATTGATATTTCAGTCAGTGAATTCATATTTTAAATGAAAATTTTATGCTTGTCATTATATGTAAAATACATACTCTTAAAGAAGTAAACAGAAGTAAAAAAGAAGTTTATAAAGCATATTTTAACAAACTTAGAATTTTCAAAACCTTATGAAGCTTCAATTTTGTTTGATTTTGGTTTTTTGTAAAGTAAAAACCTAATCAATCTATGTCTGGCTCACATATTCCAAGGTATTTGTAGACACAAGATTAAGCAGGCAAATGTAAATCAGGCATGTTTGTGCCTTCCAGAGTTTGCTCCAGGATCTTTTTAAGAGTGCAGCAGAGAGATGCTGCATGCTACAATTGCTTGCAGGTGATGACCTCCAGAGCACCAGCAGTCCTGGCACCCTGCCACCTCTGATAAACCCTACAATTTGCTACACAGGTCTGTACTACTGAGATTCTACCAGAAATAGCACCAACAGGCAAGAATGAGTCCAGAGAAGTGAGGAAAGTATTCTATCAAAATATTTGCCTGACATTTCTGCAGGAGCCTCCACAGAGCTGTAAGATAGGCCTGGGGAAGGTCCATCCAAGTGTAATCTGTTTCAGAGAAATTGTGTGGAATGTTTTATCTGGGAGGGCAAAACAGATACCTCAAGAGTTCATTCTAACTTTACGACCCATGAAAAATGAAGGATCCCATAAACTTCAGAAAAGTATTTGAGACAAAAATATGGCCAAGCCTATGAAGAAAATTTATAGAGCCAAGACCAGTTTAATATACTACAGCAACAGAGAGCAGGCCAGGGATGGTTTGTAGCACCATGCTAACACAGCTGAAGTGTTTGAGAGAAAGGGATGAAATGGAAAGAAAGATGTAAAAAGGCTTCTTAGGGCCATGTGATAACTAACTGATTGAGATGCATCAAGAAAAGACTTGTTACAGGGACTTCTCTTGATAACACAATTTTAATTTTTCATGCAATGATTAATAATAATGCAACCTTTAATTTTTTTTCTCCTATTCATAAAAGACCTGAGAACAAGCTTTGAATCCCATTGGGCTGCAAAGAACAGTACACAGCCCTAACAAATACTTGAAGGTTGATTTTTTTTGCCCCAGTATTGTGCTGAACATAATTTATCACTACGTCCCATCCATATCATTCCTTACCAAACAGGGTGAACACATAGCAGGCGCATAGGAAGGTTTTTCGTGGAAGTCATGACATTGCCATGGACAAAGAAGTGTGGTCCAGAGGCTTGTGACTGAAGTAACCTCACCAGTTTCAGGAGCCAAGGATGACAAGGCCTGAGGCTCCATTGCCATGATACTTTTTTCTCATGAAATGAAGATGATTCGCAGGTTCTGTTAATGATGTCACCCAATTATCCAAGTGAGATGTTGCAGGATGTCTTTAAGTTAGCAGAGTTTATGCATCCTTTTGCTTCTTATCCGCTCATCGTCTTTGATGTTCAGACTGCACATGTTGTCTTAATGGAGAAAGAAATCCTTTCTTGTTCCAGGGCAGATTTTCTATGTTTTCTTTTCATAATACTGACTGAAGATAAAACTCAAGGGTTCACACTTGATCACTGCCAGATACACTACAAAAAGCTGCAAGTGCTGTTTCAGAAAGCCTACAGATATTTGGGGGTTGGTTACCTGTTTCAGTTCTGCATCTGCTATCTTGTGTAATAATAATTATACTCCGTAAGAAACCACAGAGAAGAAGAAGGGAATGAGGACACTTTTGGGGTTTCCTGACATGTTCCTCCCTGAAGGAGTTGTAACAGGACCTTAAGGGAATTAGAGACCTATTAATCCCATGTGTCATTAGGATATGGAAAGAAAGTGCCTCCTGGAACAGAAGCAAAAATTCTTTAGAATCATGTAACTGTGAACCAAAACCAACTTAGCCACAGTGCTTCCTAACTTCTGAGCCTGATTTTGGAGCACAAATTTTCAATGGAGCAGAAAATGGCAGAGCAGTGAGCACAAAAACTACCTCTCTGTGGTCTTAATCAGGCAGAGGCAACACAGTTTTAATATTGTATTTGCCAAGCATCTGTGGGATTTGAACTGTAGCACCTATTCCTTGTACTAACGACCATTGAGAGAAAACTGTCATTTTGAGGCTACAAGAAAATGCTCAGGAAAATAATTAGGATGGCCTAAATGTATGTTTGGTTCATGGTAATTTCATCTATCTCCACCAATATGGGTTGAATAGAGCTTTCTACTGCAGTGCACAGCAAGTGACTGTTATCGATTTTCAAGATTCCACAGAAAATCAGCAATGGTCCATTTTCTTGTAGTCACTAAGTTTCACAATTTTCTTTTTTTTTTTTTTCAATTGCATTTCATTTGATCATATACCCTTTCCTAAGTGTTTGTAAGTCTTTTGTAAGATTTTCTTTTCTGTCTCCAGGATTTCAATGGGGAGCAATTTTGGCAAGCTTTGGTCCATGTTCCTGCACTTCATGACATCCCATGCCTTTTGATGGCTTTCTCTTTGGGGAAGATTTGTTGGTGGTTTTTTTGTAGTATCCATGCTATGTCTCTCATATCGTCCCGTAAAAGTTCTGTCTTCCTCCTTGATTTTTTTCTCCTGCTTTTGCAGCATCTGTCAGCTTAGTTTTTGCATGTGTTTCATCAGTCAGTAGGGATGGGTACTGGCCATTGGTGGCTGTTGCCACTTTTCTGGTACCTATGTTTTTAAATACTTGTGAATATAAACAGAACAGCAAAGCTTTGCAGTGTCTCTCATCATGAACTGCAGTTAAACAAAAAAAAAAGTTTTCTTTAAATTTAAAAATAAGTGTCCTATTGTGCTTTATGGGGACAATTTGTAATTCAGAAATAGTATTTATTGATCTTGGGGGCTGATAGTAGCAAGTTAGATATACAATTAAAATGTTCTGTTTTCAGTATGGTTAACCCTTCGAAATTTTAGCACTTACAGAAAAAATATTCCACTTTTTGTCTTCTGCAATTTTTCATCCTGCTATCTCCTTTTTTTTCCAGAGGTCTCAGTGACAAAATAGTTACAGTTGCTAGCTGGAGCTGCTAAAGGTTTTGAAGTCAGATTTCTCACTGAAGTATAATATTACTGTTCTGCTTCTGTGTTGCTCTGTTTATTGTTTAGAATCAGACCATGGATAAAAGTAAACTTACCATAAGCCCACTTTGACTAAGATTCTTACATTTTTTTCAAGACCTCATCAAATGAAGTAATATACAGAAGCAGTTTTAAAAATGAAATTAAATTCCAGGTTACTTTTGCCATTGGAATGCAAAACAATGCAGAGTGGCTTTACCTTGGAGAGAAGTTTTTGCTTCTCGGGCTCCCCAGCATACAAAGGAAGAGCAGCTGTTCCCAGTCACGTCTGGCTGCTCAGTCTGCAGCACTGGGCAAGAAGAAAAGTGCATTACAGTCAAGAAAATACATATTAGTGCTAGTTTGCAGTCATGGTGTCTGTCAATTCAGAGTACAATTCAAAGTCTGTCCCTCCAAAACATAGACCAGATACAAAATGAAACTGAAAGCGGTCCCAGTCATTTTTACACTGCAGTGCACATTGTTTCTTGTGTAATTTTTCACCTTAGAAACAGTAAAAACCAAAAGGCTACAGATTCTCTGCATATTAAGCTTTGTGCTTCGGCATATGATCAGTATATCAGCACCTCATACAAAAAAATGGACTGATCTTCTGAAGAGTTCATAAGATTACTGTAAAAATTCTTCTAGTTTTGTGTCTAAGCTTTTGCATTTGCAAAACCTTGAATTCAGCATTTGTGTTTACTGTTTCCTATGTTTAACTTGAATTTAGGAAAGAAAAAATGCAGTCAGTTTTTCTTTGTTGGTAACAGAGTCAAACCCATACAATATGAAAAACAGTGTGTATAGACCCAAGGAAGCGTTGGGAAGGGGGTGTTTTGAAAAATTGATCCTTCATCAAGTGACATGTCCAATTCTCATAAAGGAGCAGAAAAAAACTGGCTAAAGATTTCTCAGTTCATTTGGAGAAAAATGTGCTATTCAAACACGAGTTACAACCTGCAATAAAGAAGGCTTGAACAGTGATTGTACCCTACAGCATGCATTTATTTTCATACATTTCTAAGGACCAGTATGTAGGTGAACAGTCCTGCAACATACTATGTGCTTTCAATTCTCAACAAAAGTAGTGGAAAATGAATGAAGGTTCAAGCCTTTATGCATCTAACATCTTTTTTCAAAAGTATATGAATCCTTTTCCTTTTTTTTTTTTTCTTTTCCCTAAAGGCATTTCAGCAATTTCTTCTAGCAGTATATTACCTAGCATATTATCCATTGTGTAGAGGGCACTAGCCTGGAACCTGAAACCATATTTTGTTCCAGATTTCCAGTATGACCTTGAAGTCAGATTCTTTTTAATTTATTTTTTTTAAGAAATTAAAACCTTTTGAATGCCAGACCTTATTCTTGCTTCTCTATCTTCAGTACTGTCTTTTTGGCACATAAAGTAAAGATAAAAAAGGCTTTTCCACCTTACAGATCATGACAAAAAATAAACTTTAAAAATTAATGCAGTCAGATACTGAAGAGCTTTTTAAATAAGGCTGTTAATGAAGCATTATAGATGTTGTCTGAATATTTGTTCTTTCTGGGGAAAATGGTGAAATTATACAAACTGTAATTATAGACTTGTCAGTCTCTGTCTTTGAAAGAAAGACACTGCCAGTAAATTAAGATACTTATAATTTAATATGTAATAACCACCAAAAAAATACTTTTAATTGTCATGACAAGCCTCTTTAATCAGAAAATTTTGAGATATTTAAAACACAATATAGGTCATTGTAAATGGAAGATTGAGAATATGCATACATATGCATATGCAGACATAAAAGAGTTCATATAGCTCCCTGTTATCATCGTCCCAACAGAACAAAGTATTTTCTGCCAGACAGGCTATGAAAAACAGACATTTCACATGTGTGCAACTGGAATTGATTTTCCTCTGGAATTACTACATATATGGAAAAGTAAGAACTATGCACAGACTTTCAAATACTTACATGTGAAGATAGAAAAGTACACATAGGTATGTATATCCAGTTTATACAGATTGAGAATAGCTAAGAAAAAAATCCCAAAAAAACAAGATTTAAAAATGACAGGAGAATGAAAAATATGTAATTTCACAGTTCTGGGAAAATGAGGTATGGCTTATTATTTTGAGGGTTTGCATTTGACACTAATGATTCCGTAACAGAAATAACATCAGTAGTTCTCTATGTCTTGGAATATTGCCTAGGACAAAATAATTATGGAATCCACAGTTTGTGGCAGCCTTTTCTTATTTTTATATAGCAAAAAATTTAGAATGTGTTTAGAGCCTACATAGTGAAAGAAGAGGGCCATACACAGGCACAAACATATGACATATACATGTATGTAATATTTAGCAAGTGGAAGATGTGCTGCAATTCAGCCCCAAACCAGTAGTATAATGACCTATTATGATATGAAAATTTAGATCCTATCAGCTTCATGATTAGAGTTTAAAATACATACCATTAATGAAGAGTAATATCCCTTTACTCTCAACTACATCTCCAATTAGGAAAACAAAACAGTATTTATATTTAGACTGTGAGGAATATTTCTTCCAGTGGAGAAAAAAGAACTTTCTCTAATGTGTTTGGATATAGAAAATAGATATCAAAAATTCTTGCTTAAATTTAGCACTCCTGAAAGGTTTTTCCAGGGATGTAAACTAGTATGGAAGGGTACAAAGCAGAAGGATGTAGGGCAGCAAAATTAATCAAGAAAAGACACCATGACAATTTCTTTGGGAACATGGGAATACTAAGGCTATATAAGATGCAGAGAAAAAAGAACCTGTAGTGAGAGGAAGGACATTTCAGGTGTTTCTCAATGGGAAAAATGAGAGGAAGAATGAAAGCCATCAAAATGCCGAAAAACTCAGGGGCTAGGGAGAAGCCAGCTCAGACTCAACTTTTCTACATACTTGACATCTTGTTTCGTATTTGATGCTTTCTTACTGTCTCATATTTTCCATTAATTATAATTTTAGTTCATGTCAGACTGTGCCTTTTTCATCTGTTGACTCAAAGGAGACATCCGTTTATCTCTGATTTCAACCTTTCTAACCTTTCAGCCTCTCTAACCAGAAGAAATATGTTAATTATGTGAAACTTGAAATATTGAAAAGGTCACAAAAACCTACAGAAGAGTGAGATGTAAACGATACATTTTGAGACAAATATAAGCATGTCAATCTTTTTGCATTCACTCCAAAGCCAAACTTATTTTAGCCTTCTTCAGTCATGCACTTTACAGCCGTCCACGTCACACTTCACCTCAGTTCTCAAGCTCTTTTCTGGTCATTGCTCTTGCAGCTTCCTTTGCACCTGCTGGACTTTTCAGCCTTTTTCTAGGCTATGCAGCAGGCTGTGCAATAAGGAAGGAACCACAACATAAAGATGCTGGAGACGATGTGAAACCTAGAAATGTTCCTCTGCCAGTGGGTCAGCAGAAAAGATGCCCCCATGTAGGAAAGTAGGGATGGAGATGAAGGCACCCGTCTACCACCCAGGATGTGAGGCTTGGCAGGTCTGCCCTGCCATGTAATTGCCAAGAACTCTCTTCTTGGCTCCTGGATCAGTTTTAAGTCAGATGGGGAGTGCCACCTGCTGGGTAACCTTCTGAAACTGAGTCATGGGTTTAAGATCAAGATAATTGTAACAGGAATTTAGATGAGCAAAAACTCAGCAAGGGCCTAAAATTAAAGAATTCACTAATCAGACTCAGTGAGAAGGACAAATTGGTCTTAAGTAGCTCCCCTACAGTTTCATGGCCAGCTTGCTGTTGCTTTTAGTAATCCTCTTCTTGCATGCTGGTCAAAAATCTGTAGGGCTTGCCCTCCTTTAAGTGTAATAAAGCTTTTCAGAAAGGCAGCATACAGACCCTACCTGCCTGCTTATTCTCTCATAGATCTTAGGCTTTGGCTCCAAGGTATGATACCATTGTCTTTTAAAATAAAGGACAAAGAAATGTCCATCAGCTCTCGACAAGGTGTTATACCAACATATGTCAAAGTCAATAACAAAATATTCTGTGTCCTCCTGGAGATCTTGAAGGAATTTTCCACAGTTCACTCAGTATAACTGTGAGCAATCAATGCCTGAGATGGATCAAAATCTTCTGTGTTTTGCATGCACAAACCACTTGCTCATCCTGACTCCAAGATTCTTAAAGTGGGGAGACTTACAGCACAGACCAAGAAAGGCAGATTTCTGTCTTGGCCAGGCACGTCAGAAAAGACGATTTTTATAAATTGCTACAAGTTTTTCTATCGATTTAGTCTCTTAAATATGCCTCAGAAAGCTGGCCTAAGGAAGTTTAAGAAATAATTTGATGTCTGGAAAGTGTTGCAAGTGGTGTATAGAAGATGCATTTCTGTTATTTTCCCTGTTATGGGAGGTACTCTGAACTAAGGTGAAGATATAAAATGTGACAGTCTATAACCAGATGTGGGCAGCTGTGAAACATCAGGTACAGCACAACCTCTACCTAAGAATAACTATGATTTCCAAACAAAAATATTATGCTTGATTAGTTGATGAAGTTCATATTACACATGAAACCTCAATTGTTATCTGCTGATATTTGGGGGTAAAAGTCAAACCAAAATGCCAAAACATACTAATACTGAAAAGATAAATGGAAAACTGAAGATGGATCTGAATTAAAAGTGTGATAAAATCCCAGAAGGTTCATGCCTGATGATAGATCTCAATAGGCTAGTGAAGCACAGCAAGGTCTGCAATGAGTGCCTTGGCCTCTGAATCAGAAAGGAGGCTGCCCAGGAAAAGTCAGTCAGGGCCCAGGACCTGACTTGCCAAAAAATCCACATTGGAAATGGGGAGGTTATCACTTAATTAAATTAACAGTGCCACCTTTTCACAATCTGACTGCCTCCTGACAAGAGAAAATGGTCGAAAACATGGCAAAGTACTCCTTGGAGAGCTGAGTGGAGTTAATGAATCAACTTCTGTCTGAAGCACAGGGCACAGCAGCAAATGTGACTGCAGCAAAGGGTAAAGCAACATAAAAATCACATATGCTAGCATTAGTTTAGGTTTTTAAGATGATGGTCAATGATCAAACATCACAAAGATTTTGGTTCTGCGGCCAAATAAAAAGGAGACTATCCTTCTGAGAGGATTTCAAAGGAACTACCTACAAAATGATGGAGTGTAATTGAGAAGGGGGAGCCAGGCTGTTCATAGTAATGTGGTGGTGTTGGGATGAGAGTGGCATAAAATGAAAAAGTCCAGACTAGATAGAAGGAAAAGCTTTCATCAGCTGAAACAGGTTGCCTGGTTATGAGGAGGGTGTGCTGCATCTGTCCTTTGTTTTCACAGTAAAGCCCAGAGAAGCCTGGTCTGCCCTTATAGCTGATGTAAGCAGGAAGTTGAACTAGATGCTTCCAGAGGTTTCTTTCCATCAGAATTTTGTGTGAGTCTAAGATTATATTGTACTGTGAAAACAAATAGCTGAAAAATATTTAGACTCTAAGTAATCTACATGAGAAGAAAAATGCTTTAAAAATTGATTGGCAGAAGAAGAATTAGATGTTATGATGAGAAAAACAAAAAGAACACAGTAAAATTTCATTATATAAGGATTATACAAGCATTCAAATACCTCTGCTTATGTATAAAGATCACACAAGAATTGAAATACTTCAGCTGACAAGCAGTGATTGTGAATAGCAATATTCATTTAAGTGTTAGTGGTCAGGATGAATAGAACAATAAATTGCAAAATTACCACAACAGGAATATGCTAAATAATCTGCAATGTCAAGTTAATCATTGAACTAGATGATGATTAAGCAAGTCACAAAGTACATGTCAGATTGGTGGCTAGCAAGGAGGGCAAAAGAATGAGTATTGCACAGAATGAAAATGAGATTTCTTTGGAGACTTCTGCATAAAAGGGCAGATATGCAGAGAAATTCTAATCACGGTCTAGGGAACTCCTTTCACAGAATAGCCGTGTGAAATGAAAGTTTGCATAATGGCCAAAAAAACCCCAAATTAAAAAAGGTTAAAGAAAACACAGGAAAGAACTGAAAGAACTGAAAGAAATGGTAGTCAGCTTGAAAGTAATGAATGAGATCTGCTGGCTCCAACACCAGAATAATATACTTAAGTTAATGTACCTGTATAGCGCCTCAGAAAAGAAGAGTATGCAATAATAGTCTCATTAATAAAGATATAAATCAAGCCCTGAATTTCACCCCTGGGTTTTGTTCAAAAATGCTGATAATCTTGAGATTATCAAGATGGAGTCTAGGACGTCAATTTTTATTTTTTTTTTGAGTTTTCCTGCTCTTGGTGCTGTGCTAATAAATGTTACAGGAATAGGTAGCTCTAGTCTGAATACAACAGATGATGATGCAAAGGGAAAAGACCAAAGAAAACACAGACATGAAGATGCTCCTTTTACCTGAGAATACAAATATTCTAGAAGGGTCCCATTGATATGCTACACTGACACATTTTCTTGCATTTAACCTCCAGTTCATGAATTTTATTAATAATTATTATTACTTCCAGCTTGTCCATCTCCACTGAACTTTCTCTTTTTTTTTCATCTTGTTTTCCCATCATTCTTCTCTAGTCATTTTTAAGTTATCATTTATTATTTTTAAGCATCACAAATTCATTTTGAAAGTTGATTTCTGTTTGAAATGGGAGTCTAGGAGCTATAACTTCTTATGTTTTGCTTAAAAAGCAAAACATTTCAAGGGCTGAGTTCATGGTTTTGAAGGCAGCTGTGGCGCTGGGGCTCCGAGCAATGCTCCATTGAGCAATGAGTTCCCAGGGACTCTGAGCTTTCACATGCTGAATTGCACTGTCCTGGAAGGATGGAGATCTTGGAAGTCAGGAAGCAGCAAGTATCAGAAGGGCCAGTTGATTAAAACTCTGGAATCCTGATGTCTAGATCAGCAGCCAAAGTCTAAAACCCACTTTGTGAAAAAGCCAAACAAGTGTCTACAGAGATCAACATTCCCTGGGATATTTCCATTTTCAGCAGGTTAGCTTTCTTTGACAAAAAAACTGCACACCAAAAAATATCCAGCTGTCATTCTCACCTTATTATCATTTCTGCACAGTGGGCCTGTACTCACAAAATACATCATTTCATCATGTCTCCTGCTTCCAGCTTCACAGATCGTACATCAGCCTCTGCATTTACCTTTCTAGGCAGTCTGGAAGCCTATTTTATTGTAGCATACATGAACCCTTCTGAATTCTGCAATAGATGCTCTGGGTTTTGAGCTAATACAAATTTTTCCTTGTCATAACATTGGGAAGCAGGCACTCAGTAACCACACTGACATCTTGCTCTTCCCAAGACATTCTTTGGGCAGGACATCAACAGTTCATGTTGTATATCACAGCAAAGGGTGTCATGCCCAGTGGTGCTAGAGAGCAGCATTTCATGGTATGAAATGAAAGACAAATAAAAGCCAACAATACCCTCCTTGCCCCTGCCAAATAAAACAGCAGCTCAAGAACCAGGAAAGAGCTGTTCAATTTTCTTGTGTGGTTACAGTATGTTTGTTCCTTAACAGTAAAGTAATGAGCTTGCTCTTGGAACAGAAAAGTTATGGTCTCATATTAAAGAACTGTGGTTTTCCCCTTCGTTTAGAAAAAAAAATTTAAATAAATAAATAAAAATTATTGATATCAAAATTTTGGAATGGTACTGAACCTGGTTGATAAAGAAACCATAACATATCAAATCCTAAAAGAGACAAGATGAAAAGGTTATAAATGAGGTAGATACAGAACAGAAAAGCTGAGTGCAAAAATGGGAGAGACTTCTGGGGAAATATAAGAATTCTAACACTGGGCCCCTGCCTTAAAATAATACTTCATTATATGTCCTCAAATATTTTACAGTGGAGCTTTTTTTTTTTTAATTAAGGTTCCCATGCAAAGGAAAGTGCAGCAAATAATCTCTAATTTTTTTTTTATTTGACCAAAGGATCCTGTGTTGTTTTTATCACTCCAACAAAAGCTCAGTCTTAAAGAAAAGTCATATCACTTATCAGTGTTTTCATTATAAACTCAACTCCTTGGGGCTCTGCAGACAGAGAATAGAAATACATTCATTTCATGATTCTTTAGCTAACATAAACATGTGCCATAATCATTTCAGGGCTTCAGTGCTTACATCTAGACAATAGAGAGCATGTGTATTTGCTTTTTTAGAATATTTGAACATCTAAAATAATCAAATTTCAACAACTTGAAGAGTAGAAGGTCCTCCATGGGATTTATTTTCATGGTAAAATCATGTTCCAGTTACATTTTTCATCTTTTTATTTGCCTACATTTTGCTTTGCTGATTTTTATACAATTCCATTATTCCAAGATGAACCAAATTCGCTTGTAGTTCACTTTTAATTTCAAGTGACTTTTAAGCTGTTAAACCCCAAAATTATATATATCATTTGGATTTTCCCAGCAAAAATCTGAACATCCGCACAAACCATATTTTCCTTTAGAGTACAATATGGATTACCCCAAACCAATATTTGATTTCCTATTTTGATGGAAATATCAAGAATTAACATCACTAGATGTCACTAAAACGTCATTTCCTTTTCAAAGATTCTACATAATTGCTTTCCATTTGGTAAGACATTCATATTTCAGTAGTTTAGTTTTCATCTCCAGATATGACTTTGTCTCCTATCACAGCTGTGCTTGTCACCTACGTCGTGCATAAACCTTTGTGCTCTACGCTTCAGTTTTGGGGATCTTTTCTGGTCATTGTGCATAACTGTGTGTGGGGGCATGTAAAATCTTCTTGTGGGTTTGTTTTTATAAAATGCTCGGTTTTCACATACTCCAAGTAACACCAGAACTTTCATTTGTGGTACCTTAATGTACTTTTCTAAAATAAAATACTAAAAATTTTCTCCCTGTTGAGAATATGCAAAGAGACTATTCACATCTGGATTTCTGGGAAACTTGCTTTATGTTTCATATGTACCAAACTACGTATACTGCTGAAACTTTTTAGAGGAAGCAGCAAATGAATTTGCAAGAGCAGAAGGGCAGCCATCCCTACAGTTATCATGTCCTACTTTGCAACAAGTTGAACAGCATTGCCTCTTACCTGCACATTGCTGATTCCTGGAATTCCAGTTATCTTGCTTTATGTTGTCAATACCCAAAAAACTCACTTTCATGCCATGCTTGACCACTACCAAAAAAATTGGCATGTGCCAGAATACACAGTGGTGCCACAGCTTATTTAGAAACAATCGTCTGGGTTTGTGTCTTGCTTGCTGACACTGGAAGTGCATTTGTTCTGAATGCAGCAGCTCAACTTGTCCAAGTGTAATCATTTTATTGCACTGCTTCTGCCTGAAGAATGCATTGCTTCTGCCTTGCCACCAGCCTCTGATTTGTTGTCTGTGTTGTGTGGAGCACGCTCTCTTTGCTCGATGGGGTTTTAATATAGCCGTGACTCTTTACTAGCTCCCAGAGGTTACATTTTGCCATGTATCTTTTTGATCCGTGTTTTTCCTGTCTGTTGGTGGCATATATATGCCTTTTTCAATAAAAAACAAAACTTTCAAATGAATTCTTTTTCACAGAGCATTAGTATTTTGCCTTCCTGTTTAAGCTCTTAGTTTCACTTTAGTTACAGATACTTGGTTACCCTTGAAACTTCACCAAAACTCCAGAAAACTCCTCCTCCATTTTCAAGATCCAGACCATTTCTGTCCCATACATAAATTAGCCTGGTTCAGACAGCACTGGGAACATTTGTGTATCTTGGAAATTAAGCTTTCCCTCTAAAGAACTTCCATGGGCATACATAAATTCCTTTTAAATTTGACATTACTAGTGAGAGAATAATTCAGAGTAAGCCCCTATGAGCCCAGCTAGGATTTAGGTAAAGAATAGGTACAAACAATATTTCTCAACTTCTAAGGACATTAACAATCTACTTCCAGAACTGAATGAGGTGACAGTACTTCTTAACCAAACATTAGTGACCAGCTTTGGGGAAAAAAAAAAATCAATGTGGTCCAAAAATATTTTTTAGAAATGAAAACACAAGAGAAACAGAGAACTCACATTCAAGCATGAAGTTTTCAAGGAACTTAAACTCATTAAAGAAGAGGTATTCATCCATATATAGAAGCATTCTGAAGAAGGCAATCTGATGCTACTTCCCATTTGATTGAGCACTTATTTGGAAGGGTTTACAAGTATTTTTGTTCTCTAACAAGATTAATCCAGAGCACAGATACACATCTATATTTAAAAAACCCAGTTATTTTCACACAAAAGCTTGGCTGGTGCTAACAGTTGTAGAGAAATATTTTAAAATCTGTGCAAATTATTGTCAATAAAACATCCCTGAAGAGAAATCCATTTTCTTTAATAGCTTCCAGATGTAATATTAAGAACAGCATATCCATGAAGCTGATCTATGTAATTTATGGTTGGAATATTTTCTTCTTTGTGTTCACAGAGTCACAGAATGGATGAGATTGGAAGAGACCACAGTGAATCATCTGGTCCAACCTCCCTACTCAAGCAGGGCCTTCCTAGAGCACATAGCACAGGATTGAGCCCAGATGGCTCTTGAATATCTCCAGTGAATGAGACTCCACAACTTCTCTGGTTAATCTGATCCAGTGCTTGGTCACCTGCACAGTAGAGGTTTTCCTCATGTTCAGGTGGAATTTCCTGTGCAGCAATTTCTGCCCAGGACCTCTTGTCCAATTGCTGGGCACCACTGAGAACAGCGTGGCTCCATCCTCTTGGCACCCTCCCTCTGGATACCTGTAGAGATCCCCTCTCAGTGGTCTCTTGTGGTGGTACTACATGGCAATGCAGTGCTGTAAAAGGCCATGTATACTGAATTCCACAAGCTACTTGCTAAAGATGAGAAACCTATGAAACTGATGCTTATAGGAAAAAATTCCAGGAGCTATTGCACTTTTATAAATGCAGTACTGACTTTGGCAGGAAATTTCTGTTTGGTGAATTACTGTGAAGAGGTCCTTTTATCCAAAAACTTAACAAAGATTTTTGCTCATGCCAACTGGGAGATTCATGGGTTTCAGAGCAGAAGCACTCATCTTTTCCCTCAGAAGTTCCACATGGGCTCAGCATATTTTACACCAATGAAGGAAAAGGAAGCCATTTTTACACATTTGTTAGGAATACTAAACTCACAATCTCTTTGCATGAGTAAAGTCTTCGCCACTGCTTTTTCTGTGAAGTTTTATCCAATTTATTGCTGATTTACCCTTTTCTTTTAAGAGCACTTAAGCAATATCAAGTATTGTCTTTTATTAAAAACAAGTGAACAAATTGTTAGAAATATGGCTAATCTTTTAAAAGTTAAAATGTTAAAAAGTTGTCAGAAAACAACAGATCATTTAGGATTAGGAATATTTTATTGTACTTTTGATGAAGAAAACAAGGCATACCAGGACACTGTTTATACTGTTTAAGCAGTGAACGAATGCCTCAAATTACATTCCTCTGGGGAATCTTTGTGCATCTATATTTTGTCTTTGCTCTGGTCCATTTCCATAGCAACATATTTGTTCCTATGGAGAATCTGGGTGAATACTTTCAAATTGAGCCTGAAAGTTTTGAAACAAGGTTTCAGTTGTCTATAAAATAATTATGAACAAAAGTAATTTAAAAAACCTAAAAAAACCCCCATAATTTTGCCATTGTTTCTTTTACCGTACTCTAGGCATGATTAGCTCTGAACAATCCTTTGATCTCTTTCCCATGATGTCCAGACTGGGAGCAGGCTTATCCACATGACTTCAGCAGCTGTTATAAAATCTGGTGGGGAATTTTTCATTCCAATTTCAATGGCTCACTGTATTCACTAATTATGTTGTTATATACACACACATTCCAAATTTTTACTCAGAAGTTGGGATCTACACTTACAGAAAACCCTAATAAACAAAAATCCCATGAGGAGACAGGGAAAAGAACAGGGCAAGATGACTTTAAAATTACTTTCATAATAATAAAGTTCATTTTAGAGGACCTCTTTAAACTCTAGCCAGTACCACTTCCTGTTCATATTTGTCGCTGCCCACTCTTTCAACTCAGGGAAGATTTTATAGCTGAAAACCATTTGTTGCCACAAGGTAATAGGGCTAAAATAAGTTTTTTTTTTAAAAAATATAACTGCTCTTTAGCATTTATACTAATAAAACAATTGTTTCTTCATTTATTCAAATGCATGCACACAGAGAAATAGGGGGTTTTTGTTTGGTTTTTTGTTTTGTTTTGGTTTGGTTTGGTTTTTTGGTTTTTTTTTAAGAGGATATTTTCATCAGAACCTGCTGGAAAATGAAATTAATTTTAAAGAAATCAAAGGAAATAAAACTTAAAAAAAAATCTCTAATTATGTATTGTGGGTTTTATCATGACTTTTCATAGAGCAATAGGTCTCTTAAGTCTAGTTGTAAAATGATCCAGCTAGTTTTTCAGTCAAATAATTTCAGGAATTCTCTTGGAATTGCCAAATTTGTCTGACCAAAGTTACCTTTCCTGCAACTCACAAAATAACAAGACAGAAAATCCTGTGTGTAAACTGGCATAAAAGAAAGGACCCCTGTTTTGCTTGATTGGTCAGGTGGTGTCAGCCTATTGAATCCAGCTCAGATTATGCCATTCATACAACTTAGAAAATTACTGCTGCAAAGATTGAACAATTTTTCAATATTTTGAGGCAGACCCAACATCTGCATCATCTGGAGATAATGATGCTTTCATTCTCTATGCCAGCAATTCAAGCCTTACATGTGATACTCAGAAAGTTTTCACAGATGGTCCATTCCAACCTGCTCTTTTTCTGCTTCCCCTGGGTTTGTGCTTTTTTAGTCATTTCCCATCTGCCTGCTTTAAAATCTTTAAATAGGTGGAATTTCTGGTGAAAGGAATGAATACTTTTATTCTGCCTCCAAATTCTTTCCCAATGATGCCACGTGCACATTACAGCTGGCACACCCATACTTTGAAAAGAAGCATAAAGTTAAAAAGAAAAAATATGGACCTGTTTTATATAATAGTGAGTCACTGCTGCATTTTAGTCACAGGCTACAGACAATAAAAGAGAAATGAAGTGTCAGTGATTGAACTGGGAGTAATAGATAGAAGCTCTGTAGAGACAAGCATTATCTCTTCTCAACTGAAAAAAGCCATGTTCATTTACAGGATAGGTGCCCTGCCATCAGCCAATGAAGACAGCTCTAAAAACCTATATGGCCTAAGTGAACAGGACATGCAATCATGTAAGTGGTTCCTGAATATCACTCAGAACAATAAGCTTGAATCATACAAAAATAACTGAGAAATAGCTACAGAGTAAAGAAAGATGGTATCAATAATTTTTAATAAAAATGTTGAAAGAAATAAATTCCTATTCCACAAGGGGAAAAAAATTAGCAGTATCTGTAACAATTGGTTGTTAATAATACAAGCCTACTTTTCCTAGTTCAGCTAGGTAAAAAAAGGAACACAGAAAAAGGGGGCAGCTTTGTTTGGAACTAAGTCTGGCTTTCTGTAAGAAAAATGGTGTGTGCAACCATCTTCAGATTTCAGATTGCAATCCTCTTGGTTTCAGTAGGAACTAGAAGGACAATTAGCTCCTGTGTGACCTGGATATCCAAAATTATGTTGGTCAGTTCCAAGGTGCTTTGAATCCAGGCCATTTTTGAAAATCTGGGTTCAGTATATCGCAGTCCACTCATATTTGTAATTCAGTACTTCTGTTGGAAAACTATATGAACACCTGCAGAAAGAAAGAGGAGCATATTCACCAGAACTGGAGGTACTGAGAACAAATTATTAATCAGGTTTGGGCAGTGTTAGTGTTTTCTGTCCTAAATCCAAGTCAATAAGTATATCCTGTGGTGTAACATCTGTGTACCATGCCACAGTGAAAGCCATGGGCATTCCTCCACTCAGTGGAATATAAATTTAAAAACAAGACAGTAAAGTACTGAAAGATGTTTTTATGTCACATGAAGATAGGAGAATTAATAAGCAAGCCAGGAATAAAACAGTGAAATATGAGAAAAACCATCCGATTCATTGCAATAAAATGAAATTATAGTAAAAGCTGGAGGATAGATACTTCAATGAGATGTTATTAAAAGGCTAAAGGCCTTTTCCCAACAAAGTAATATTTGAAAACTTCCCACCTAATAGCAAAGAGTCATGGATAAATAAGTTCTTCTCTCCAAATCCACTAACTGTTTCTAAATGTGTGGAGTTATCATAGGAAGCCCTTGGGAATACTGTATGTGCTTTTGATCACATAATAGCAATGTGACTTATAAGTGTAGTTATTCTGGTATCTATGTCATACTTGAGGTTGTATGAGGCTACATAGGATAAGAGCTAAACAGCTGGTGAACTGAGCAAAATAAACCAGATTACTATTTATGTCTTTGGGATTGCATATATTTTGTATAGTCTCATCTCACTCTAAACACTACACTGTCCTCGTGAAGGACACAGTGAAAGGTCATGTTAGAACAGGTCCTTTCTAGAGACATATTCTTATATATCCGTTAAAGAAAGACAGGCTAGAGAAATGTGCTTTGCACTTGGAAGATAATGGGAAAATAACTAAAATGTTTTAAAACCTGTAGAAACCAATTCCACTCATCTTTTGCATACATAATTTTTACCTTACAAGAGTAAAAAGAATTTTATGGAGCCAGAATAAGGGCACAACATACTATACTATTTGTGTAAGAGACAGGTTGACATTCTCACTTACCAAAATCATAAGCTAGAAGTTAGGGCAATGTTCCAGAATTTGAAATTTGTTAATCCACAAATGCTTTAATTACTACATTAGCTTTTCCATCTTGGTTTGGAGAACTTTTACCCAGAATGAACGACCCAAGCCTATGTATTACCAGAAAATATTCTGGTTTCAAAAGAGGAAAAAAAATTACAATTAACTTCTCGATGGCTCTATGGAATTAAGAGCATGTTACTGACTGCTAGGATAGGACCTAGCTAACTGGGGATAATATTAACAATCAGAAAAATCTTCCTGTGGAGTATCCATAAGTAATTGAAAACAACTGAGATGCTAGAATATGAGTCATCCAAATGTAAATTTGCATCAATCCAAAAGGATGAACCCTTTAGGCTCCTTAACACTCCAACTCTTATTAGTTAGCTTTATTACAGATTTCTTCCAGGAAATGTTCTTATACAAGATTAGGTTGATAGCATGTTTCAAAGTGATGAACATTGGTTATAACATTGACATTTCACACTAAACACATGTTTCTAAACTAAAGCTAAATCACTAAAAACATGATATATTCATTAACATAAAATCCTTTATGTGCATCCTTATCTGCAGACAGGTAGATTTTATGTGACAAATATAGAAGAAAGACCAAAATGTGCCAACATAACAACAAAGTTACCTACTTACAAATTACCTCTCTGTCAACATTCCCTAAGGCCTACCCATTTGATTTAGTATGTCATGGATCGTGCCTTTCTCCATAAATACTCTTCCTCAGCAGTTGTTCCTGAAAAGGCTTATCTAGAAATGTAGGTGTAATTTCTGCTTTTCCTATTCCATCATCTCCTCTGCAGCTCTGGCCCTCTGTTGTGTTTTGTTTACAGAGTAGGAACACTTGTGCTTTAGTGTTTCCCTCCATTTAATACTGCTCTATAGCAGGCTGAGGGTGCTGTCTAATTTGAAAGCCTTGGCCACTTAAAACGTGGCTGTCAGCAGCAGTTGCTAAGAAACTACAACTTAACTGCTTTCAAACACTGTATTGCTAAAGTGCAATTACCCACACCTGCTATTATTATTTATATGAGCTAATGTGTAATTCCTTCGTCACCATACCGGACACGTCCTCTCTTACCTCCCACTTCAATAAGCCCCTTCTTTCTGGTAACTTCTGAGATCATTCCTCATCTCATCCAAACAAATATTTCAAACTACCCCCATATCCCAAATATTCCTCAAGCAGGGAAATGAGCCACAAAATATCCTAGTGTAGCTCAGAACAAGAGCACATAAATGCCCAGCTGGTCACTGTCACTTAAAAAACCATGATTATGAGATATAGCCTCTGAATAAATTTTCCCCTAAGAGAGATTGCATGTTTGATAGGAGTGGATGGGCATTTTTCACTAGAAGAAAATGTTTATGAAGTAATAAAATATTTAACTAAAAAGTGTATAATTTAGTAATTCTGTTTCTATTAAGTCAATTGTCAATGTTTTGATATATGAACAAAAAAATGCCAGTAATAAGGAATATATATGCCAGTGGAGTGGGTGTCTTATGGGTGTAAAACTTCTGCCCTTACCTTTTTTATCTTGTAAACATCTATTGATGCCTCTTGAATAAAAATGGCATCTTCTACAGTATTTTGGCTGTATTCCACATCAGCTCAGCCCATTCTGTTGACTAAGTAATTTCAACCATGTGAATTAGATGTCTCCTTCTTTGCTTTCTGGAGGTGAATGCAAACCTCCTGGAACCAGTCAAGCAGAGATGTGAATGAGTGGAAGTCTGGACCAGATAATGGGAGTGAACAATTAAAATGCAAAGAATTTGTAAAGCTTGATGCTTGCCCTTTTTCTGCAGCCTGAAGTATGCTGCAACGCATGAGGGTAAGGAGGAACAGCCTTTGGTAAAGCATGGCACCTCTCCACTGGTGGGAACAGACAGCCTTGCTCTCCTCTTTCCTTCCACTCTGTTCCAAATCAGAGCTAAGCAGACACAAACCAGAGAACATGCAGGGAGGCAGCTGTTAGCCCCAGTCCAGCTATGCTTTATTGCAGCTGTATGTCTTCTGAAGAGACCCTTGCTGGCACCTGAAGATTCAGAAATACTGGAAAAAGGGCATATGTATGTCTCCAGTCACCCACATGGGCTCACACAAAAAACAGAATATGAAAAGGAAAAAAAAAAGAAAAAAAGAGAGTAGGGAAAAGGAAGAAGAAATAATCTTCTTAGCCAATACATACTCACACTCAGGCAGACCTTATATCTTCACAAACTCCTTCAAAAAAAGTAATATATTTTAATGTAAATCTTGTTAGTCACTGAATCACTAGTCATTTAAGTTAAACTAATTGATTTTTAACATCTGGTTCACAGTCAGCGGACAATTCCTTGTCTTAATGTTGCAGTTGGGTATTTATTCTACACATACGTAGTTTTCTGGTACTGCAATTTTGAACATTTGAGCATCTCTGTGGGGTGGTGAGACAATGTATCCTGCATTAGACTGCAGAGGTAAACAACATGATTTGTAGTTGCATGTAATTGTTAATTATGCAAAGAAAAACTTTGGGAACAGTACAGTAAACAAATGAGGTTATTTGTAAATCTCTCATTCTCTAGTTTTAACTTCCAAACTACATAACACAAATGCAGTCATTTGTATTATGTATGAAAATAGCATTAATTAAAAAAGGCAAGTTCTGCATGAAAAGATATCATTGTTCAGTTATTTAGAAAAACAAAGATGCATTTCTTTTCCTAAGGGAGACCCCAGAAACAGTCTCTTCTTTCAGAGAGCTTTATTTTCACTAAAAAAACATTCTGATGCCTCTAGATAACTTAAGAACACATTGTTAGAATATATTTTAACACATCTACTGCATAACTGCAGCAGTGTAGGCCCAGGATAGTTCATTTTATGAAAAAAAACCAACAACCTGCCATTTTCACAAAACTCCAATTTAGAATGGAATGGGAATAATAAGTTGGAACAGTAATTCCTGAAGACACCACATGAATGGCCACCTTTGGAGATGCTCTGGAGGCATTAATTTGTGGGAGAAGAAGGGGATCAGCAGTCCCCACTACCCTGCTGTGATGGCCTTGGGGCAGAGGATGGACATGTTAAGGGATCATCAAGGGTTTCCAACCTCCCCCCAGATCTGCAAATTATCATTCATGTTCTGAGCACAACATGAAGGCACTAGATTGGATCAAATTTATTGATAGAAGTAAGACATTGGGGTTTAGGATGTGCTTTTAAGAGTACTTAGAAGGGAACAAAATTTGGTGTAAGGGCAACAGACTGCAGAGAGACCCAGGTGTACTCCTGCATGTTCAGATATATCCAGTTTTTTAAGATTGTTTCACCTGTATTTTTATTTGTTTTACTTTTGGATGGATTAGAAATTTATTCTTCACCATATTCTGCTTGCTAACTGAGGCAGAGAAAATAAAACACACTACTAAATCTAGGGATTCAAACTGCAGCCCTTGGCTGCCACCTAAAGGTTTGCTGGACTTCAGAGAGAGACCACCAGACTCCATTCCCATGTCTGGAATGTAAAAATGCTTGTCTACTACCATTACAGGCAACCTCCAGGGTCACTAATGCAAAAAGAGATTATGGGGTAAAAATATTTTTTCTACAAAACAAAAAGCCCCACCAAAACAAAATGAAGGAAAAAAACCCACAGTAGTTCAACAGCACTACAGAAAGAATGATTTCTTGTTTCTGCACACACTTTCAATTTGAAATAACACCTAAAATCTTAAAAAATTAGATAAAAACAAAGCATGCTATTTGGTTTTGGTAAAAGAAGACAGCCAGAATAAATAAAAAGTACAAACTACTGAGCAATGAGTGGCTCAAGAACAAAAAAAGGGGTGGTGTGCTCAGCTACCATTTGGGCAACACAGTGTGGGCAGCAGGCAGTTTGTGTAGGTCTCCACCAAGGAGAGACTGATCTCTCCAGACACAGGAAATTCAAGCTCTTTGAAAATATGAGGAGCTGAGATGGAAAATAAAATCCTGGCCAGGGCTCCTTTTAGCATCAACAAGCAGAATTATGCCTCAATTCTTTAGGTAAGTACAACTATCTGATTGTCATCAATTAATTCAAAATCACAGTTCCTTATTCACAGTGTCTATACTAGCTGGGCAGTACTGACTTCCTTCTGAGGTTTTTTAAAGCTATTATAAAGTTTTCATTTTTAATGAACTATCAGTTTTACACTGATGAACTCATTAAATCATTTGTTGGGAAACCTTTTTTTAATGTATCTAGAACTTGTAACTTCGCATGGTAAATGTTACGCTTTGGTCCTTGTATGAGGAGACCTTTACTTTTTTTCTTTATTTTTTTTGGTTTTTTTTTTTTTGGTTTTTTTTGTTTTTTGTTTTTTGTTTTTTGTTTTGGTTTTTTTTTTTTGTTAGACTTTAGGATATTGGGTATGGATCTGAATGAAAATGGGTGCTTTGAAGTGATGTGCCCAACAAGAAAAAATGTAAAACTAGCAGAGAAACCGCCTACAGCTTGAACTTACAGTTTGAAATGAACCTTTTGTATTACTAATGAACTTTTTATGATTTCTGTTATATGTTCATTATAAATGTTTTACATCCTGGAGTACAAACAGCAAACAAAGGAATATATTAAGTAGGAGGTATTTCAAGATAGAAAAATACCCTATACTATCATAGATTCAAAGAAATTCTGGACAACCAAAGCCTGTTATTTCCTATGGTTTGAGTTTTGAAGTTTAATCCTTATTTACACATCCAACTCCATTTTGACTTTCCACAGGATCTGATCTGTTTTATTTTTGGTTCATCCACTGCCCTTACAGGAATGACACCTCTCATGCTCTTACAGGAATGAGGACTGACAAAGGGACAATGAAGCTCTGAAAAATAAACCAAGAATCTACAGAGAACTAGTGGTTTCCAACCACACATGGGAAGAAGCTTAGTGACAGCGTTATCTCGGCCTCCATTGTAAAAATGAAAACCCGCAAGTAATCAGTAACCTCATAACTGTGCACTTTCAAGCTGTGATCATTGTGCATTTGCAGTATTCCCTAGAGGACAGTTAATAGATAAGGTTAAAGATCTAGTCATCCTCTTATGTCCTTTGGAGTGGTCCATGTGTCTATGTCATCTGTGGCAGGCACAGTTATATTTGAGGTTATTACCTGGATCACACCTTTTGCTACCATAACCTCCCATGGTAGTTTTTAGGATAGTTTGTAAGGTAAGGAGCATGTCACTGGTATGCTCTCATACTGCCTAAGGTACTGGCTGTTCCGTCCTTTATTTTTGTTTAGCACCTGTATTTTTCTGTTCAGCAAGGTGAAGTTTCAGTTTAAATTGATGTAATGCAATCTTTATGAATTTCAGAGTCAGCCAGGACACATCTGCAGATTAACTTCATGTGTTCTGTTTCCTCTTCCAAAGTCAAGTCATATAGTTCTGTTAATCATCTGTAGAAGTGTGGACATTTAGAAGACTGATAGAATTTAAATCAAGAAGTAATTGTAAGGGCAATCTTTTCTGACCTCCTGTGTTGTACAGGCTATAAAACTTTACCCAGGAATTTAACATTAATGCTTCTGTTTCATTTATAATCGGTCTCTCATACAACCATTGAGCCTTGAATTCAAGACCAGCCATGACGGAAAATGGTGCCAAAGAAGATGTTTTATCTGAAACATTTTTCTTCAAACACAGAATCACTAAATTACTCTGCAATCTCTATTTCCCCTCATCTACCAGTGCTCATTAGTGTGCCATGTCACATGAGGATTATTTGCTGGTACAATATCACATTAACTAAATTTTAAAGAAAAAATTATTAGCCTGGCTGTAACTTAATTTTGCAAAATATTTTCCATTTGAAATAAAAAGATAAGCTCTGGCAAATCCTAAGCTAGCTGTGTACTCTATTCAAGTACACGCTAACAGCATCGCCTTAATTTTCAGCCTCTGTTCATACTGACTTTATATACTGCTGAACAGTTCAATTACTCCTGACTGCCCCAACTCAGGCTAGAACTGTCTGTCCCAAAAAAATTCTCTGTTCCTTAGCAATACATTAATCCCATAGTCCCTCTCATGCCTTACCCTGACTTTAGTCACAGTTGGTACCAGATTTTCAGCAAAGGTGGAAATCATCTTTAAAGGAACATGTCATGGTGTGGCTGCAGGGGAAATTTCTGTGCACCCTTAGAAAGTGACCAGTTCTTGTTCTGAGGTACAAAAGGTTGCCTTTGTTATGAACTTTTATCCTGGCTAATGTAAAGGCACATAAAATTCATATAGACATCTCATTTACTTTTAAATCCTACAAATTTCTACAGCAAACGAATTCCAAGAGTTACTTATACGTTATTTTAAAAAGAATCTTAGCTTTATTTTAGCTTAAAGTATGAGCAGTAAAACCAATAGTTACAGTTCTACTGGATCCTGGGATTAGACAAGAGAAGATTTACTGATATTAATTGAAAAAATTTCAGAAGACATATCTTTCAGAAGAAGGGATGAATTTGTGTGAGGTGCTGCCCAAATATACATGCTCTTATGCCAAAATCAAAAGATTGCCAAAATGAATCGTCTGAGGATAAGTACGATGTAGGAGGTGAGAAGATACATAAGCGGACACATATTTGAAACAATTACAACTACCAATATGCAATGTTTTCTTACTATTTCTAAATGTCCCTATCTGCCTCCATTCTTTCCTGATTTTGCACCTAAATATTTATCCATTTATTTTAGTTGTCATTTTAGCAGTGAGTCTAGAGCAGCAATCTGGTGAGAGAAGGGAGAGGATATGCAGGTAAACACCACACAGAGAGCAACCAGGCTGTATGTGCACACCATGTTTCAAGACTGAGGACAAGATCAGATGAAATTCTACCAGAAATGTTCAGAACCTTTGATAATTCTGGAAAACACCCACCTCCTGTCCATGTTCTCCATGTCTCCCACTTCCCCCCTCTGCCACATGCACAGAGTTTGCCTGTGGGATTTTTCCACTCATCGGCCACTGCTCAATGCAGCAGCTTAGCTATGGGCAGGAGAAATGATTTGCACTCATCAATCACCCAGTTACAAACTTCTGCTTTTGAACTGTAGGACACTTTTGAGCTTGATCCATACAGATTATTCTGAGCCAGAAATGAACTTTAATTTCTGTTAAACAGCACCAGTGCTGTTTATGAACCACATCTTAACTTTCCCTTTCAACCTCTAACACCTAATTTCCTCAAAATTTTCTCAGGAGGAACTTTAATCTTTCAGAAGTCCCAAGAAATATTTCCTACTTACTATCTACTGTATTCTACCTACTTTCTACCAGTTCCTTGTAATACACAGCATAGGAAACCTCTGGGAAATAACAAGTGAGCTAATGGTTGTCAGGGGCAAATGTGGGAATTTTCTCTGAAAACTTCCAAAAATGTCAGGCTTACTGTACTATTACAGAATATTTCATCCGGACATTTGGTAACCCAAGGTCTTAAATCCAGGGGACAGAAAAGGGTAAAATTGCTGTGGAAGGAGGATGAGGAAGAAGATGAAAAGCTGCTTGAGATAGCTGCAGCAGCAATCAAGACCTCGGGACTCTGTTAGGGAAGTGAGACACAGAGAAGGAGTAGGTGGGGAAAGCAAGAGGCCTGTAGGAAGCTGAGGATCCATTCAAAGTGACTGGGTGGAAGGAGGTTGAGAAGTAAGAATAAAAACTTTTTAATGCAGATGAGGAAGAAGGCAGAATGGGAGTATTAGTCTTCAATGGGAAAAAAAATAAAAAGAGGGAAAAAAATTTTGCGGAAGAAGAAAATTAAAACACCTGAGATGTACTACAGTGACTTCATGGGCTCCTATGTTGGCTCTCTGCACTAAGTGGAGATTACATACCTTTTTCAAGTACCAGAGAGAAAGGTAGGAGACAGGTAACAAGAACAGAAGGAAATGGGTGGAGGTAAAATAAATGCCTGGAGTGCCAATGTTCTGTGGACAGTTTGAGCTTGCAATAATAACAACAACAACAAAAAAAGTGTGTGACTTGCTCAACTTCACAGTGGCTGTTGTTCCCCCGTAGAAATAAAAGTGCTATTTGTGCATGTCACAAACCATTATGTGAAATGTGTGTTTTCAGAGTTCAGTTGACTCAGTGTCTGTGGATCTATACCTACATCTATCAATACGAAACCTGGTCTTCACCCATCCTCCACGGAACTGGAAAACAATATAGCTTTAAAGATGCTACGACTGGTTTTGGGTGGGCTGCAGTCCTTTGTGAATACAAAACTAATTAAAACAATATGCTCTTCTTTCTCTGTTAGTCACTGAATGAAAACAGGAAAATGGCACACAGATTAGCAACACAGGGTCAGGTCTTTAGTCCTTCAGGCCAAAGTCCCACTGAAATAAGGTTAACAAAATAACTCATCTGGCCTACTCTTCTTCTGTCTGTTCCTTTCAGAAATCAAGCCATGGTGCCTCTAAGTCCGTGAAGTAATATCTGATAAGTATTAATGACAGCATATAAAAGAATCCCAGGTAAATTTTATACTTCGAAGACAGACCACAGGGGACCTCATCTCTCTGAAGTCAGAAAGACTCTCAAAACAGTGTATTTGTCAAAAGAAAACACTTCTGTCTAAAATATCAGTTCTGTCACATAAAAATGCATAGTGGAAATACCAAAAAATCTTAGTGAAACACTGTTCTTTAAAACTCTTCATGTGACAACAACTGAAATGTTCTTCTTTCAGAATACATCTGTTCAACTAAATATACTACTGGGGTTTTTTAGTAATTACTTCCAGAAAGAGATTTGTAGACCATTTCAATAAACAACTTCAGTTTTGACCACTTGTTACAATACATACTTTTATGGTTTTGAGTATCCTAGGGGGACTAAATAGATAATTTCTTATCCTTTCTTGTGTCTAGAAAAATCATCCTATTCTTTCTTAAACAGAGGACAGGGACACCTTCACTGAGGCCCCTGCCAGAGCCAATATACAGATCAGCTGCCTGCACTGCAGATCTTTTGGAACTGAGTGTGTAGAACTTAAAGCATTGGGTTTAACCTAGTAAACCCTAAACAGAATGATACCTTCTCACCTGAGAAACAAGCTTCTGTCTCAACTGGTTGCTGACCATTTCTGTTGAGAACCCATCTGCACTGGCTTTTTTTTTTCTTGAATAGTCTGAAATAACTCCTCAGGTTTATTGTCTTATAACACAGTCTTCTTCATTGGACTTGTCAGAAGCACTGAAGTACACAAGATCATGCTCTGGGATTTCAGGAGGATTACATACTCTATTTTAAATATAAAAATTTTACATTTCAATTGGTTATATAAACAAGGAAGAAAAGTGTACCAGCATGGTATTGCAAGTAATTTTCTTAGAAAAGGAGAATGGAGAAATTTCTGCCACATAGACCAGAAAAGAAAATAATTTTATAGTTAAAGTTTTCCAAACATATTATGAACAACAACAACATTTAGATGCAGTATACATAAGTCACCAGGCTGAGTATATGGAAAATAAATAGTGGTATTCCACCTGTGTCTGCACGACATTGACCAAACTGTTAACTGAGAGGGTAAATGCAAAAAGGTATTGGCTCAGATGTTGCCAGATAGTTTTGTGCAGGCCTACTGAAGTTGCAAACCTAAGTAAGGTTTGTAAATTCACATAAAATGTCTACCTGAAATCAATGTAAGCCTTTGCAAAAATTAAAAAGATTATTGGACAATGTGGATTACTGTTTTACAGTAAAATGGACCATTTTCTCTTTGTGCCATGTATATCAGGAAGTTCAGTAGCATGGGCTGGTAACTAAGGTAGCTATCAATGAAAAAAAATAATGAAAAATACTATTTTGGGGAGTAAAGGTTTTTCTACTTTGGAAATTGGCATTATCAGTTCTTACAAGAACTGAGGTTAGAAACTAAAAACAATCTGCACAGTTTTAATATCTTATAAGGAAATGCATCACATTTTTCATCACATTTTCTTTTTCAGAATTACAAAATAAAAGTAAACTTTGTTTAAAAAAAATGGGTACTGCAATAGGCAGCTGGAATTATATGTAGAATTTTTCTGTATATAATAAACAGCATAGGTGGACTGTTCATTAATGCTGCTGGCTGGGCTACAGGGTGTACCCAGGAGCTGCATCAAAGCCGGATAGCATAGCTCTGAGGGGGGCTAGTCAGCCCAAGCTCTAGCAGTGCCTTCAGCCTACGCCTTAGCAAGCCTTTAGTGATATTCAGCTCAGTGATTATCAGCTCATGAGTGATTTCAGCTCTTTAGGCTTGCTAGGCTCGGCTGGGGCATGCAGCAGGCATTTGGAAGACCAGGAAAGAGAGGAGAGCGCTGTGTGAGGTCCCAAGACGATGTCTTTATTGGTCTCCTTCGTAGCTCTTCCACGGGGTGTCTCGAAGGGTCTCAGGGACAGCAGCTCCGATGAGCCAGGCAGAAACAGGGGTTTATATAGGGCAAGGGAGGATTGAGAATTGTCCAGTGGTAAGGGTTAAAGGAAAGTGACCTATAGCCTTACAGAGAGATAAGCCAGGGTCCGAGAGCGGGAGAGAGGGGCTCATATTGTTCAGTCATCCTGACTCAGCATTCTGCCTCTGAATGCCAAGGCAGGTTTGCAGGGCCTGCGCCTGCTACAGTTCATAGTCTGCACTTCTGAGGAAAAGGCCTTCTTGGAAACTGTTTTTGGGAATAGTCATTGATTTTGAATTGTCCCATCATTTTTAATTGATGGATTATAATGGTTTTGCACAATACACTGACCTTTTTATATGAAAGAGATGCAGTTTTAGATTCAAATATAAAGAAATGAACCCAAGTGATAGCAAATGCAATTGTATCTGACAGACAAGCATATGATTCTTTTAGTTAGTTATACTGCAAAAAAATTCATATTTCCATGTCAGTGGAATCAAGTGAAACCAACAAATCCAAAACAATTACTGTACTCTTGCAGGATTCTATGCTATTACAATAGGGAAGTTGGAGGAAAGTAGAATTAATTTAACAATGCCAAAAGGCTTTTTATGGGGATTTTAATTCTGTCTAAGATTCCATGATAATGTAAGAAATCACAAGATTGGATAAATAACACTTTTTAAAAAAAAAAAAGCTTTGATATTAGTTGCGAAGTACCATCAATCTTCCCTTTGCAGTCCTGGTTTGGACTCTCCCCCAAGAAATGGCACATTAATGATGGTTGGAAACATTCAACCAAAAAAGGAACATGGTTTTTGTAAGAAAATTTTTGGGGTTTTTGACCAGCTCTAGTTAACATTCATTGCAGATGCAATATTTTCAAAGCTGTTTCCTGAAAAGAGAGACTATTCACCAACAATGTGATAGACAATTGCATTTTGTTTCAAGAAAGCAAATGTAAATACTGGAAAGAAGCCACAGTTATAACACTTGAAGAAATTTAGGATGCCTGTAATATAATAACACACATTCCACCACAAAAATTTGTAGAATAACTTAGGCTGGAAAAAGCTCCCTGAGGCCCAACCATCCCTCTGCTCAAAACAGGTTCAATTAGTTCAGTCTGCTTGGGAACATGTTCAGCTAAGTTTCAACTCTCTCCAAGGACAGAGATTCCTCAAACACATTGCTTCAAGGTTTCACAGGCCTGTGGATAGGACAATGGATTGAGACTTTAAATCCATTCCAATCGTGTTAAGTTCCTTGTTATAGGATTTTAAGAGTTACATATTCTCATATGTGACCTTGGATGATTCAGTTTCTCCACCTGCAGGCCTAGAATTATTATTCAAAACTCCTGCCTAATTATATTATTGCATTATAAACACTGTCTAAATAACAATATATTCAAAGATGCTATCACTGCAAAATAAATGGCCTAAACTATAGGTATCTTCAGCTCTTGGCTTTTTTATTGGTGACTTTATTCAGAGTGCATAGCTCTCACCCAACATTGGCATCTGTTTCGTTATGTTTTCGTTATGAATGACCAGAGTGGTTTCATTTTGGTAACCTTATTATCAGATTTTATATGAAAATTATTCATTTTTATTCTTCCACATTAAACTGCAGGTATTGTCTTTCTGCCCAGAATACCAAATCCTTGCATGATCTTCTCATCAGGAGTAGTGCATGTAATGACTGATTCCTATTTGTATGATGAACAGCCTTTGCTTAGAAACTCAGAAGATAATTCATGCTGTTGAGGACATAGCCATTTTCTTTATGGTGCTCATGATAATTTACATTCTGTCCAATAAATAGTTTCATACACAATATATCTGTATGGGATATCAACTGTATCATTCCTCCCATCAGCACCACTTAGACTATGCAGGTGAAAAATCCAAAATAGAGAGATCCCAGCTTCAGCCATTTTTGCTTCTGATGGCATTTTGTTTAAAGATATTTCCTTGAATTTCTTGATGTATCATCTGAATCCTTTTTTTTCCATTTGAATCACCATAAATTTGCAACATCATGATCTATAAACTAGACATTACAGTACCCAACAGGAGTAAACTGAGTTTAGTCCACCCATCACCAGTGTATCCCATTTCAAATAGCACCCAACTGAGTTCTCTAGGGACATGTAGCTCCACCTACAGTGTTTGAGACTGTGACCTCTGAAATCATAGTGCTTTTAGGTTAAAAATGCCACAATATTTGAAGTCCTGTAGATGCTACACTTCTTTCTGAATGTCATTGCATATGGCTTTCTCACATCCCATATCCCCATCTGGGCTGTGACCACTCAAGGAATGATAGTCAGATGTCTGAAATGGGGGATTTTTCCAAAATGAAGCAAAAAAGATGATACATCATTTAAAAACTCCCAAGAGTGGGACCACGAGATTGCTACATTGCCTGCTCTTCCTCAGCACTCTTGAACAAACCCACCGTGCTCAGTTTCTGACCTCTGACATTAAGATGCTAAACCATCCATAGCTTCTCAAGGCTTAGCACAGGATCTGAAAAGGCTTCCACAGCCCTTCATTGGTAAAGACAGTGAAACAGCACATTATTTACACTGGTTGCATTTGCAGGATTTATTGACCTTGTACCCTGCATAGGCAGACTTGGATGCAGCGAGAGATCCTTTTAGGATCCTGCGTGCACTGTCATCTGTTGCCGGTATCAGAAATGAAGGATGCCACAGGGCTGGCCATCCGAGACCCGAGGTCGGCACACCTACCCCGTAACGCAGCCGGGCAGGGGCCCGGCCACCGGCGTGTGACAGGGCGAGTTGCCCAGGTGGGTTTTACCTGCCGGGAAAACTCCTCCGCCCACAGCCTCTGCGGGGAGCGGAGCCCTCCAGAGGAGCACAGGGACAGGAGCTGCAGGGAGCTCCTCCGGGAGCGGAGCCGGGCCGGGCGGGGCGGCGGCCGAGGTCACACCTTGGCCCGGTGGGGCTTTCCTGGCCCGCACGGCGCGGTACTTTCCGGACATGGTTAACCTTTGCGTTACTCCCACTGCGCCCGGAGGCCCGGAAACTCCGGGCAGAAATCATTCGGGGAGGGCGGTAAAGGACGGGAGGTGGTTTGAGGTAGTGAAGTTTTGCCGGCCGCACCAGGGGCCGGCGCGCTGCTGCCGGCGGGACGGCTCGGGGGAAACGGCGGCGTTCCTGGAGCCGGTGGGCAGCGCCGCGGGTTACGGAGGTGCAGACGGCGAGGGTCGTACAAGCAAGCGGCGCTAGGGTCACACGGAGCGAAGGCCGGCCCAGCCGGCGGGGCGGGGCGGAGCGGCTGCCACAGGGCCAAAGCGGCGGGCGAGGTGCGGCGGGGGCCGGCGGCGCAGCGCTCTGCCCGCGGCCTTCGCTCGCCTCCCCGCCCGGGGGCAGCGGCCGTGCTGAGCTCGGGGAGCCGCGACCGAAGCCGCCGCCGCCGAACAAAGGCGCGAGCGGGAGCAGTGACTTCACCGCCGGGCCCGCCCCCGCACTCCCGCCCGCGGAACCTGCCTCGCTGCCGTCTCCTGGCAACCTGCGGGGACCCGCGGGCGCGGCGCGCACCCTCCGCGCTGGGGCCGGACAGCGCCGCGCAGCGCCGCCGGCCGCGGTCTCCTGCCTTCCCTTCCCCATCCTCAGCAGGCCCCGTCCCCCCGGCGCAGAGAGGCGGCCCCGGCGGCGCCTCGGGACGGCGGCGGGCAGCGCCCACCTGGCCCCGGCGGGGGCGGGCAGGGGGCGGCCGTCCCCGCCCCCCCCGGCAGCCGCCCTCTTCGCCCGAGGGAGGTGCGGCGCCGCCGCCGCCGCCGCCGCCGCTCCCCGCGCGGTGCCAGGAGCCTCCCCGCGCCCCCCAGGCAGCGCGGGCGGCGAGGCGCCCCTGGCCCGCCGGGCTGGAGGCGGATGGAGGGAGCCAAGCTCCGCGCTCGGCCGGGGCCCCTCTGCCGCCGAGAGAGGGCCGGTCCTGGCGGGGCGCGGGGGCGCGGCAGGCGCTGCCCCCGAGATGCGGCGGCCCCCGCCCGCCCCTCCGAGCACCCTACCTGTGCCGGGCCCGCCGCCGCCCCTCCCCCGGCCCCGCCGCCGCCGCCCCCGCGGGGGCCGGGACTGAGCGCGCCGCGGCGCCGAGACACGGCCCCGAGAAGAGGGCGAGGGAGCGGGAGCAGTGCCGGCCGCGGCGCATGATGTGGGTGCCGCTGCTGGCGTGCCTCACCGCGGGGATCGTCTCCGTGCCCAGGTGCCAGCGCGGCCCCGGAGCCTTCCTCGGGGCGGCCCGGCTGCTGGCGGCCGTGCCGGGACTCTGCCAGCGCTGTAAGTGTCCGAGCGCCTGGGGCTGCTCGCCGTGCCCCGGCTGGTTGGGGCTGTGGCTGGGTTTGGTTCTGGCACGGGGTGGTGCGGGGCTGGGGGGCTTGCTCGGGCCCGGCAGCTGCCTTGGGGCACAGCGCTGACAGCTGGGACCGCCCGGCGCCACCGGCACTCGCCGGCCGGGCGGGCCGAGCTGGCGGGCGGACGGTACCTGCAGCGAGAGCCGGGCTGGAGCGGCCGGCTCCTGAGCAGACCTCGCATCGCCAGGGCCAGCCCGTGATTTAACTGCCGACGCCGAGGGCGTCCCGCCTTTAGGGAGCCGTGGTAGCTCCCGGGGAGCCGGCGGGACTATCGCGCTCCAGGGTGCTGCGGGTCCTGAAGTGCACCCTCCGTAAAGCGGCACGCGGACCCGCCCGGGGGACCCGAGCTAGGGATGGACAGTTCTTGGGGATGGTAACACTCGGTTTTACGTTTATATGGCATGCAGTGGCAGGGTTAAATAGGGATAGAGCTACGAGAAGATTGTCTTCTGTTTACCTTGGGATAACGTGCATGTTGACAGTTCCCCGGGAGCTATGGTTCTCGGGTGAAAAAGGCTCTGGTAAATGTGGGTAACCACTCACGTTGTGGAATTGCTTCCCAAAGCCCCCAGCATCAGTTTTAGTGTGTGCAGGCTGAGGGGAGTTTGGGCAAATGTACCTTATATAGTGCAGCAGTTGACAGAGCAAGCAGGTTAGTCTAGTATTTCATTAAGGATCTTATTTAGCTAGCATGGATCATAAAAGCAGATCTGGTTGTCAGTCATCTTTCTGTGGTTTTTTTCTGCTTGTGGAATAATTGGCATTTCCCAGTTAAAGCCTGGAGCTGATTTAAAATGTTAACATGTAACCTCTGAAACTAAGATTTACAATGGGAACAATGTATTAGTCTTAAGTTCTTTATTGCATATGTGACAAATTCATGCCTAATTCAGTAGGATTTGCCCAGTGCTATTAAAAACAATGGAATAATTTGTTAACTTTCATAGGATAATTTATTTTACTTTCTTGGCTTCGTACTTTGAATTCAGAACCAAACTAAATGTCAATAGGAAAAATAAAATATATTATTAAATTTCTTATGAAACATGGCATCTTGTATGTAGTATCCCAGACTATTTTTTTATGCAGTGCAATTGAGTTGAAAGGCTAATTGAAACTTTATGAAAAGGATGGTTCTGTGCCTGAATGCAGTGTTGTGCTTGCTCATGAGTGTAGTTCCTGAGTACACACTAGTGCAAATTATGCATCAGAACAGAATGCCACAGGGGGGAGGTTGTGCATGGGGCTTTTGTGCCAAAGGATGCTTGCTGTCTTTGTTGTGCTTCATAGTGAAAATATATATGGGCGATGCGTCATGGGTTGTGTGTTTATTGTGACAACAGCTCTCAGATTGGGCAGGCTGTAACTCACATAGACCTTGTTTTTTCCTTTTCATTTGAAACCTCTGCTAATTCATGAAAGCTGAAAGGCACACTGAATTCTTTCCTTCATACATAATCACTTTACAGGCTACAGCCGCAGTTGAAGCACGAAGAGTGTTATTGTTTTGTTTCTCTGTGAATGAACACGTGAATTTTTTTGTTTATATTAATGTTATTTGTGATTTTTACATTTGGCTGTGATAGCCAGTGCAGCACCACCTGGATTCTTTGAATGTCTGCAGGCTGCTTTGAGAGAGACTGGGCAGCAGCTCCATGTACAGATATTTGGCAGCATGGCTTTGTTCAAGCAGCCACTCCTCTTTTCTCCTGCATCGACAGTGCTGGGCATGGAGAAAAGCATCGTGCTGTTCCTGTGCCATCAGCAAGTCCAGTTTATTTATTGGTAGAGTTGGCAGAACCTGCATATCTGTTGCACTGAATCTCCAGTTCTAAAAGAGATTGGAATTAATATGAAATGTGCACGGAACTCAAATTTATTTCATTCTTGTTGGAGCATTTGTGGCTCTTCTAATTGAAAAATTAGACACTTGACAGCTTGACACTACCTGAGTTACCTTTGAGAGCTTGGCACTACCTTTGTTCTGCAAACTGCAGTTTGAGATGTGAGTCATTGCTTGGGGATAAGTATAGGTAGAATTTGGCACAGGGTTTGAAGTTACAAGGAGGGCAAAAGGAAATCTCACAATGCTGTAAATTTGCAATTCCCAAATTACGGGTTCTGTAAGTTCAGATAAAAAGAGTAGTGTTGCTGCCTTCTACAAAGAGTCCCTTGTTCAATAAGTCTCACCAAAAGGAAATTTGCAGTTCAGTAAGCCAATTATAACAAATACCTGACGTAAGAATCAAGCTAGTTCTGTAGGGATTTCTTCAGATCCCTACATTTATGTTTGAGCATTAAACCTGACAAACTCCTAAAGGTGTAAACCAGTGAACTGAATAAAAGCTGGATTCTACAGCAAGAGCATGTGTATGCACCGTGCTAACCAGCTGAGTAAGTGCTCACTTCAGTGAAGACAGTTCCCTTGCCTTGTTCAGAAACCAACTGCTGAAACTATTTTTTACCTGCACTATAAGCACATGGGTTATGTGGGGCTTAAGTACTGAAGAATGACTGATTGGTCAGGGTTAATAGATGACATTGGTTCAAATCTCCACAGTGTCCCAAAACCAGTTATAACTAATATTAAAATCTGAAAACTAAGGTATTTGGTGCCTTGCAAAATATCCAGGGAGTTATTCCTCTATGAAGCTCAAGTAAACAGAGTGTACTTGTGATGTGCAAACAGCGATGGGATGGAATGAAAATCTTCTATCTCTGAACTAAAAGTTGGACAACAGTCACTCAGCCATTCTCTTATATAGTTGTGGTTGACAGGTTTCTTTAAATAGCAACTTTAAAAGTTTGTACTTTCAGTCTTCTTGAGAGTGTGATTTGGAAAGACCACTGGGGAAAGTGGGGGATCTGTGATCAGGAAGGGGTCAGTTGTTAATTGATTTATGCCAATAGCATGACTTTTGATTCATTAATTTTCTCCCATCAACGTCTTTGGTCCTTTGCCAGCCTTGTCACATCAGATTTCCATGTGATCCCTCTAGTGAGAAAGTTTCATAAACCATTACTCGTGTTACTTCTCAAAGGAATAAGAAAAACTATTCAAACTACCCATGGAAGTTTTTGAGGAGAGGTGATCAGGAAATGTCCCATGACACACGCACAAGCACACAAAGAAGTCTGAAATAAAAGATACATCATGATAGCTTTAATTGGCTTTTGTCTGTTAATTCTCTTGTGTACCCATGCAGCCCATTTTCTAATGAGACTCAGTGGAAGAAGCTGAGTTATATAGAATACCCAGCGCTGAGCCAGTTGGGCTTTTCCTGAGGCTTAAAACAATCCAAGAAGAAGAGAAAACCCATTTTTCATTTCCTGAGTCTGCGTGGGTGATCTGCTCCCTAGGGCTAATGGACCACCTTTGGGAAAGCCAACCTTTTGGGAACCTTCAGGAACCAGCCACTGGGGAAAAACAACCTGGGTGTTTGAGCAGGCTGTAAGTTGCAGTTCTGAGGAATAGTGAGGGAGAGGTTTGTTTACGTGCGCATTGCTCAAGGAGCATATTTTGCCAATGACATGCATACATTTGCTTTGCAAATTGCACACTTCTCATAATCTGTTGCAATTTCATGTCTCTTTGGGGGTAAGATGTTTATTTTATGGTTTTTTACAAGTTGAATGAAACTCATAGTTGCACGTGTAGTGTTTACAATGTTTTCATGCTACAGGTGTTTGACATGAGGCTAGGAAAAGAGAGGAGAGGGACAGTTTATGAACTAGAAGAGCAATAACCATACTCTTGATGCTCTGGAAAGGTTGCCTCTGTTATTTTGGATATGCTGTTGCTGAGGAAAGTTGTTAAGGCAGTCTGAAGATTTCATGCATCAGAAATACTCTCAACAGTTTGAAGAGCCAGTTGCTTCTTTTTGGGCCTTTGAACTTTCAAAGACTGGAACTGCAACAACTGAGAAAGCAAAAATTAGGCCCCAATAGTCAAGAGGCCTAAATAAATAAATTTGTTTTTCCATACAATCTAAGTTTAATTTACTTCTCCAGACCATTGGAAAGATGTCAGAATGTGAACTTCATGGAAGCTAAAGAAAATCTTCATTAAATGACCCCCATTCCACAAGCGGACATTAAAATGTCAGATTATATCCTTCCTTATAGTTTATAGAGCACTTAAATGCTGGTAATATTTTTCAAATCCCTATGAAGAATTTGTAATGACTTGTCCATGTTTTGTCTTGAGTTTGGAACAATTAGAACTAGTTACTAATTACCATAGGAGAAGAAAACTGGAAGATATTTTATTTACAAATTGTGTAAGTTGTCATGGGCTGCTGATATTTATCAAGACTTTTTAATAACAGTTAACAGTTGGACCAGAGGATTTAAAGGATCTTTTCCAGCCTAAATGATGCTATGATTCAAGGATGTACTCCTGAGCCTACATGTGCCTTTCTTATCCTCATCTCTGAAAAGTTCTCTCACTTATATGAAGGTGGAATCATTCAGGACAAAAACTCAAAGAAAAGAAGCATCAGACAGGTGCATATAAACTCAAGTTTTTCATGTAAATACATATCAATGTAGAGGATTAGTGGTGGACTTGGTAGTATTGGGTTACATGCTGATCTACGTGCTCTTAGCAGTCCTTTCCAGCCTAAATTACTCTGATTCAATCCTATGACTCTGTGACTAGATCTGATGAAAGAAACCTTAACTTTAATGTATGAATTAAATCTACATTACCTACATGATTTTTTTTCAACAATGTATATTTTAAAAACTGAATATAGAAAAAGTGTACTTTTTTAGATCGGGATAGGTGTATCTAAGGCAGTGATTGGGATTTAATGAGTTCTGTCAGAATAAGAAGAACAAGTGGAATAGCTTGGTGTTCTGACCTTTAAAGTTTGTTTAGTGTTCTTAAAATACATAAATGGCACTCAAATCATATGTTATATTTTCAAAACTTATAAATGTGAATTATTTAGAGCTTTTACTGTAACTGGTAATCCAGACATCTTGGTATAAATTTGACTTATTGTGATGAATTTACTGAAAACAGAAAACTGGTGAAGGATATAGTTTCCATTTTGTTAATAAACTTTCTGTGTTTTGGGTTTTTTTTCAATAAAATTCTTAAGGCCTCGGTGCTTCTCATTCTACTTGTATCCTCTTTTTCAGTGAAATCTTGTTTTCAAAGTTCCTGGATCTCATCTACTAATTGCTGACTTCTGACTAACCTGTGGAAAGATGTAATAATTATTTCTCACCTGCTTAAGCAAACATAATTTTTGATGGACAAAGTAGGATATGGCCTGTTATTCTTTTCTAAGTACTTGAACTTCATTAATTTTTTTTCCTTTGGCAGTTTACATAAATGGACTTGGGCTATTTAACTTTTGGGAAGGAAGTGGGGCTCTAATGAATTAGTTCACTGTACACTGTAATGGAACCTTTCTCCAAGAAGAAAAGTAACCTTCTTGCCAGCCATTCAGGATTCCCCCTTGTTCTGGTGGCAGAACAAGAATAACCCCTTGGGCAAAATGTAAGTGTTTCAGGATGATCAGAATTTACAGCATGAGAAAGCTGCCAAAAAAGCAACTTCTAGCTGAGGCTAAATTGGCCTAAATTGAAAACTTTGCAAAGCTTATAACTGACTTTTTTCTTTATATGTTTCTCTGCTTCCCATGACTTCATTGTCATATGCCTGTGGTAACTTCTTGGTATTTACCCATGGTGACAATAATAATGAGTCTGAAGTATTTATGGTCATCGAAAGATGCTGAGACAAATATTTTAACTATGATTATTGGAGAAAGAAATTTCTGTAGCTTTAGGCGGGTCGAATGATGTTCCTGGATGTTTGATTTTCATTTTACTTCAGGCCTCTTCTCTGCCCACTGATTTGGGAGTTAGGTTGTTAGCAGCAGTAGTTCATTGGGTTCAGATATTGAAGACTTTAGTATTTTTGGTGTTTTGCAGTTGTAGCAGCGTTATGAATACAGCTGTATGATGTATGGTAGCATCACAAAAGTAGTCCAACTCTGATTAAACCAGTAGCTGCCCTTTCCAAAATAAATTCTGTTCCTTCTCTATGTTCAAGGGAATTAGGCTAAGTGAATTCTATTTGTTCTATACTTGAGAGGACAGTTTATTTCCATCTTATCTCTGCAGGGTGGAAAGGTTTAGTACTGTGCTGAGGACAACTTGCTTCTCTCAGATGGGAGCTTCTTCCCAGAAACAACCAAGTTCCCATCTTTTTGTTCAAACAAGACTACCAGGAAATAAGGAAACTTGTAACAACTTACACAATGGCACAAATGGCACAGAGTAACTAAATAAAACTAATGACATCAGCAAGCAGGCTCTTCCAAGCCAAGCAAAATTGTTGGAGTGCATTTTGCTGTTAAAATGTTGTGGCATTACTTCGGAACATTAAGTAAACCACTACCTGTTTAAAGCCTAGAATTTACACGTTTGAAGTCTGTCCCTTAGAGAGCATTTAAGCTGCACCTGCAGACCCTACACAAATGTGAATACTTCCTTGAAAGAGCAGAAGAAGCTTGCATTCAAACAGTCTGTGTGCACCTGTAGTTTACTTATAATTAGTTTGTGAGTCTGCATATTTTACAGCTCACTGTCATGTTTGTGTAATCTTTATCCCCAAATTACAAAATTTAACAGGCTAAACCTAAAATAGAGGTCGGCCAGTTTCTGTTCCTGGACAGGTGGGTTGGGCTTTGAGGTTTTTAATTATGAAAAAAATCCCAGAAAATCTTTTACCAATTTGTCTCAGGGACAATTACCATCTTTGGAGATTGAAAATCCTATTGAAAAGCAAATTACTGAAATAACAAATACCATAGACTTGGTATTCTAGAAAACAGTAACATTTTTTAAATAGCCCTCTTGAATAAATGCTCCTCCCCATCTTGTGGACTACATACAAATCCTTAGGGAGTGGTGGTTATCCTCTCTGATACCAGTACTAGCTTTTATTTCATATTCTTGAGGTTTTCTCATTGCAAATGTAAACTATGTATGTTCAACGTTTTGTTTTAACTCTGACCTGTCTCCCTAATCCACACGTGCACAGATTTTGGGTTGTTTCAGGAAAATCTTCTGTAAAAGCACAATTCAGTTTATCATTTTGTGTTCAGAACTGAAGGACTTGTTCCCCTAGGTTGTCAGCTTTGGGAATTTCGATCTGGAATGCAGAATAAGTTTGTTTCAAACCACCATGTATGCAGATAAAAGAGAGTGAAATAAGCTGTTTGCATTGCTATGGACTAAGAATCTATCAGGTTGTCTTTAGTGACACTGTGTGGGAAGAAATAGCCCTGAGCTATTAGCAGTTGCCGATCCTCTGCTCTGCTGCTGGGTGTGTGAATGAAGAGACAGTGCCAGGATGAGGTCATGCTCCTGTAGGGCAGAAAACAGCAATTTGGTGATGATTAGACATGCAATAAAAGGGTACTTTAGAGAAGCAATTAGGGGTTGAAGGCCTGGTTTGCGGAGGTAGAGCTATAGAAGATGGTGGGAGATAAAGCTTGGGCTTGTCTTTTATTCAAGGTTGATCTTCTTAAGCAGGCAGAAAATAGTCATTTTTTTCTCTACCTTTATAACCATGATGACCTCCTAATTAGGTAAGACTTTATACACAGGAAAGTACTGACCATTCTGGGCTGTTGATGGGCTACCTGCTAGCAGTGCTTACTAATAGAAAAGAAATTGAATTAGCAGTGATATATGGCAGTAGCCATTCCAGGCTTTGCTGAAGCAGCATGGCTGTATTCAAGCTGGTCAACTCCGAGGGAGCTTCTAGCAGCTGCAGATGACTGGAGTACAATAATTCCTATGTCCATGTTCCATCCTAGGAAAGAGAATTAACACAACTCCACACATCTTGACATTTCCTTGAAATCAAGGGATTAAAAAAAAAACAAACCAAAAACAACATTCTAAGCTCTCTGGTTCCACATGCTTTGCATTTTTATTGGTGTAAAGCTGTGCAAACAGAACCATCGAACCTGTGCCATAGAGGCATTAGTTTTTACGACTGTGGGAAATTAGTCTGTTCTAATGATGTGATCCTAGTAAATTTTCCTGTGTGTTTTTATTTGCAAGAGACAGGATAGGTTAGTTTCTGAAGCCAAGTAGTCTTTGACTCATTGTTTGCAGGCATGAATTGCATCAACAAAATGTAACCATCTCCCAGAAAAGCAGGAAGTTTCATAGAAAGGAGAGGCTACAAGTAAAGTTGGCCAAGAAACAAAAATTGTGTTGTAAAAAATTTCAAGGTTGCACTGCTTGTTTTCATTCTGTATTGTGGCTTGGGAACAAAGAGACTGGAGTAGTCAATAGCTGTCTCTCATAGTCAAGGCCATGTCTGAGGCTGTGGTTTGAATGTTGTGTTTTTGAGTCCTAACTGTGATATCAGTAGCTACAATGGGTAGTACCTTTTAGAAAATGCTGTTATATACATCTTTCTGGAAAAAAAAAATCTTCAAATGCTATATATACATGAAAAACTTGGGTTGCTATGCATCTGTCTGAGGCTTATGTTCTCCAAGTCTTCATCTTGAACAATGTGCAACCTTCATGTAAGTGCTAGAACTTTTCAGAGAGATGAGGATAAGAAAGACACAGGTAGGCTCAGAGAATCTCAGGAGTATCTCCTTGAATCATAGCATCATTTAGGCTGGAGAAGACCCTGAAGATTCTCATCCGTTAACCCAGCACAGGTCCACTACTAAAACATGTTCCTCAGCATCACATCTGCATGTCTTTTAAATACCTCCAGGGGATGGTGACTCCACCATTTCCCTGGGCAGCCTGTTGCAAGGCTTGATAGCCCTTTCAGTGAAGATATTTTTCCTGATATCCAATCTAAACCTTCCCTGGCACAACTTGAGGCCATTTCCTTTTGTCTTATTGCTTGTTAGCTGGCATAAGAGGCTAACCCCCACCTTGCTGCAATATCCTTTTCAGGTAATTGTAGAGCGTGATAAGGTCCCCACCATGCCTGAGCCTCCGTTTCTCTAGACTAAACCACTCCAGCTCCCTCAGCTGCTCCTCATAAGACTTGTGCCAGACCCTTCCCCAGCTCCCTTGCCCTTCTCTGGGCAGGCTCTAGAACCTCAATGTCTTTTTCACTAGCAGCTTTCCAGCCCCTTTTCCCCCCAGCCTGTAGTGCCACATGAGGTTGCTCTGACTGAAATGCTGAACCCAGCACTTCCCCTTATTGAGCCTTATATAATTGGCTCAAAGCCTAATATGAATATCCTTATCTATTTACAGAAGTGTCCATTCACTTTCTGGGACCTCCATGTCAATGTGCCTTTACAGAGCAGACTTACAAAGCATTTTCTATCCTCCAGCATCAGCTGTGACTGTCGTTTTCTGCCAGGGCTTTCCCAATGCTGTGTTGACAGAGGTGTCCTCCCCTTTTTTCTGTGCTGTTCAGCTGAAATCCAGTGTCAGCTGTCTCCAGTGACATCACTCAGACCTTGCACAATGTGCAAAAAAGGAAGATTTTGGTGGTTTTTCCTGTGTGCTTTGCAAAGGCACAAACTCATGCAGGGCAGACTTCTGCATTGCTTTGAATTTTAATGGCTTTTAAATCACCTCTGTAGCTGTCACTAATGACCCTCATATTTAAAAGGTACTGTCTTCATAAGGTAATGCAGATTAATTTGGGAACCCCAAAACTCTCAGGGGGTTGGGGGGGGGGGGGGGGCAGGGGGTATATTGGCAAAGTTAGGAATGGGAAGTCCCTATCAGTTATCAGGACTTGTTCACTAGTGATTCTTTTCACTGCATTTATTTAGATGTGCAAAGACTTCTTATTCGATTCTCACCTCTGCCTCTTACCATTTCTGTAACCACATTATGGTTTATCTCTTCCAGTTCCATTTTTCCTATTAGGAACACTGTAAAAGTTCATTTGTTTGGTTTGGAGGGTTTTTTATCTTGTTTGTTTGTTCAGAAAGGTGTTTTTACTCATGTGCCAAGTTTACTGAAGTATTTTTTGAGAGTTCAAAATTTATTAGTGTTTTGCACCTTTCTTTTACACATCTTTATTTTCTTAGCAAAAACATGCCTCTGCCATGCAGAGTTTTAGTTTACTGCTTCTTTTGTTGCTGGCAAAAAACATTTTAAAATCAGTGTGCAGCTTAGCTTCTTTCTGTCTGAATAGTGAAACTAAAGTGCCCAAAAGTTAATGATGAAGTGAAACAAATTAACAAATCCCATATATAATGGAAAAAATAGGAGAGGAAAGAAAATTTGTTTGGTATTCTTCTCAAGTAATCTTAGAATTTTATTATAAAGCATAAAAAGTGTACAGTATTCAAGCTGAAATCTCCTTTCCTGGGCAAGGTTGAATACCTCTTAAAGCTGAGTTTGAGGTATAACTTGTAATCTTATTGGAAAATCTAGTGATGACATAGTGTGTTTTTAAGGCATGGCACAAAAGGCAGAGAGAATTATTGTTTGGGAAAAAAAAAAAAAAAAAAAAAAGAGGGGAAAAATCCCTAATTCCAGGACTGGGTTTTAGGATTGGCAGTTAAAGCACATTTCTTTCCTGTAATCTGAGCAAGTAACTGTCTGACATAATAATCATGGAAAAATAATCCTTCCTCTGTAGCATTTTTATAATGCTTTTCATTGTACCTGCACGCTCAGCCAGAGTGAATGGAAGCCATGTGTTAGGTGGGACAGCCACTGTCTGTCACCTTTGCAGGATCATGTTGTTCTGCTCTGAAGACAGAAAGGTGAAAGTAACTGCAGTATATTACAAAAGAGCTGCAGCTTTCCTCATAAATTAGGCTATACACGAATGAGTGAAGGCCTCATTCATTATCTGTGCAGGAGGATAGCCTGGCTGATGGCTGCCCTAGAACAAGATTAGATCCACAATTGAAGGAAAACCAGCTCTGTGGAAGCTGGATATTTTCCTATCTGCTTGCCTTAAGGAGTGTTCACCAGTGTGAGGGCCATGACCAGGGAGTATAAGCTGCAAGCTGTATTTTGGCTTTCTCTTTTAAGAAAGCAAGTGGTACACCCTCCAAAAGCAGCACAAGCGTGTACCAACTGTGAAGCTGATACAAATCCAAATTCTTGGCTGTACTTGAACAAAGTGCTGTCTGTTTGAAAACCTGTTTAACATCTCCTCTGAGACGCCAGAGTGCTTTATTGCTATTTCATCTCTGAGATAAATACCCTGATTGTGATAAAGTTACTTTTATAATAAGGAGGCAGGATATAATTATAACATATAGGATGTTTGTCTTGCCTTGATCCCTCTTGTTGCAAAGAGTTTAGGCTTGCCACACCTGTGATCACTGTAAATAGCTGCAGTTGTTGGAGCATGATTGTAATTTTGTGGAGTAGGCTGGAAAAGTGTAGTTTAACCTGATGCACTTTTTATTATATGCATATGCCTGTGCAGTTCCCAGCTCAGAATTTGGCCCTTATCGAAAATACCTTTTGGCATACATCAGTTCAAACTAAGCCAGTAGAAACTAGCCCTTAGCTTTGGCTGAACAGTAACTCAGTCTTGTTTGGACTCTGTTTTTGGTGAAGTGGCAGGAAAAATCTCCGTTCTCTTTTAAGTCAACTCATAAAAAAATATTTTTTGCTTTACCATGATTTTTTTAAAGCTACTGAAAAGTTTATACTTCAGGAGTTATGGTTTTAGAGTAGGTTTACAACTAAATAATAAATATTTGATGAATGAAAGCATGTCCATAAATGTTACTGTTATAATGGACTATGTACTTGGGAACCAGAGTAGTGATGTAGACAGAATAATAAATAAAGAAATTAATTCAACTTCTTCAGGTTTCTCTTTATTAAAAGCACAAAATTTCAACTTTTTCTTCCAATGGTACCAAGCTTCTCTATTGCCAGTCTGTGACTTTATGTTGTGAAAATTGAGCTCTTGAGACTGGAGAGTTATCAGCAAAGAGTTTTGCATCCAGGAGTACTGTATATCTCATTTGTTAGTGTGATTGCACTGAAACTGGATTTTAAGATATTTTTTCTGACTTAGCAGTCCGCAAAGGCACACAGACCCCCCTATGTTTTACTAGACAGGCTGTATTAATAAACTAAATCAAGTTTCAATAGATTCAATAAACTAACCACACAGAAAAAAAATGGGACAGTTATTTTTCAGTCAGTTTTCCAATGCATCTGGAAAATGGCACATAGACACATTGTTGGTTTTTTTTAGCAAGTGCATATTAAAAAAGGTGTTAATATTTTGTTATGTGGTCAATGGCATTTAAATTAAAGTATGTGTTTTGCAGATAGGATTATATGTCTTAAGAAAGGAGTCTCAGATATTATTGCAGGAAATTAATTAGGCTGTACTTATTATGTGGCTTACTTGGTTTACTGATTGCAATGACTAGGAATTAATCTTCCTTATTCCTTATCTGAATAGCTAGAAACACAGGTTTCTCATTTTTTCATGTCAGCTGTTTATTCTTATCAGAACAGCTCTGTCTCTTACAGTGAATATTAACTTGAATGAGTAACTTCAAAGTTCATGTAATTTTCTCCCTATTTTGTTCCATGGTGGTCTTAAAACCAATATTATGCTGCAGATCAGCAACCTATATTTTTCTTTGTCCTTTGACATTTTACTGAATTTATCACTCTCTTGTTCTTGTTATGCCTTTCATCTCTCCCATCTTTGATACCCAGTTGAAGATGGGAGGGGTGTTTGTGTGCCAAGAACGATTACATTCCTTTTACTTTTATTCCTTCATAACTTTTCATTCTGAGTCTTTGCACTTTATGAATACTGTCTAGAAAGGGAACTGTGGCAAGGTTTACAACCCTGTGCATGTCAGTACCTAACCAAAATCAGCATACTTTTTTCCCTCTCCTGCAGTATGTGGTAACATTTTCTATGGCCTCTAGGACTGCTCTTTCAGAGTGCAGAACAAGAACTGCATAAAGTGCAGTTGCTATCTTCTTATAATTACAAAAAAAGTTTTATTGTGTTAGTGCTGAATGATCTTGCTGTCATTTCACATCCAAGTAAAACTTGCTATGCTTGTTTTTATAACAAAAGGAAACCAAACAAAAACCTTCAGATTTTGTCTTTTTCTTTTCTTTCTCCTTAGCAACTCCTTCTTTATTTATCCCTACCAACCTCTTACACCCTTTAATCAGTTTTCCCTGCATTCCAGCACCTTCCTGGGCTGCTTTTCAACTTACTGTTTATATCATACCTGCAGCTCTCCTTTTCATTTATGCTTTTTTTTCTTGCATTGCCTTCATGGCAAAAATTGTCAGCAGCAGTCGATACAAAATAGAAATATCAGTCTGACCTTTGAAATTAATTAAATTGCCACTAATCTATGCATTATCAGTATAATGCTGCAATTGTGCTGCACTAGGCTTGTTAATACTGGTATATTTGTTGTTGATAATAATAACATGCAAGCTGGGATTAGTGCTTTGCATCAGCCATCATTCAAAGTGACCTCTTGAAAACTAGCTGTTTATATGATACAGGATCTCATCTTAGAATCCACAGCTGAAATCAGCAAAATAAATATTAAAAAAAGGTATTTTAGTACATATTTTCCTAATACAGCTGTCCACAGTGAGGAGTTTGTCTCATTACCTAAAAAGAAAGATGGTTTGCTTTATTATTTCAGTTTGGAAGGAAATTATCTGAGACAGTGCATGTCACCAAAACTTTGGATGAAAACCAAACCTTTCATCAAACTGTTTTGATGATGATGCATGCTATCACAGTGGACCAATTAACATATGCAACCTTCTGTTGTGTGCAGAAATTAAATTTATTTGGTTCCCTTTATATTTTCTAATATGTCATGCTGAACATCCCACAAAGCAGTGTTGGTTAACACAGTACTACTGAGCTGTGCATTTTGTGCCCTCCGTATAACTCTTAGCAGGTGACTTCTGTCTTGTTTAGAGGTGCACTGGTCTGCAAGAGGCTTGTGCTCAACGTGCTGAAAGGATACATTCATGCTGGCATTCAAGCTGAGCTGACCCAGTCCCATGAAAAGACTCTTCTTCTCCTCAATACCAACTCTTCTCCTCAATACCAAAGTTTCATAGGAAAGAGTAGTAACTTAAGCAATGATCTATAAAGCAAAGGTGTGAAAAGGATATAAAGGATTTTGCTGGTAGACATGTAAGTAGGCACAATTTTTGCAATTGTTGGTACAGAATGATGTGTCTTCAATCTGTGTGACACATGTAGTGTTGGATTCATTTCTATTTGCTTCTGGAAAAGAAAATCTTCCTCTTCTGGGAAACTATTCATTGCAAAAATGAATATGCAGAGGGGGAATATTTATAGAAGGTGAGAAAATACTTTGGGTTTCATGAGGAGTGAATAATGAATAATTCAGTCAAGTGTAAATGACTTAAAGGGAAAATGTCTGTGAAATGATAAGCTACCTAGTAAATTCTTCCTAGTAACATTCTTTACTGTTAGGCAGTAAATCAGCAAGATACATGCCAAAGATAAACTTGCACTTCAAAATTATTCTAAATCAGGATCTTAAAAATTTGGCCTTGTGAATTGTGAATGGAGTTTATTCAATTTGTGCATATATTTCTAGACTGTAGAGAAAAGAAAATTGTGTTCCTTGCCACAGTGCCTTTGTTCTGTTTTACTTCTGTTTTAATATATTGTCATCACTCTTAATCTGGAGAAGTAATTTTTGAAATCTTGGTTTAAAATTAGGTATTTTACAATTTCACATATCATCATAAATCATGAATGCTTGGGTTTGTATTTCATTGCAGCGGAAAACAGATGTGCCACTTCAAATGCGGTAACATGCACAAAGTGTCTTGCTTTGGGTCCAGAGTGTGGATGGTGTGCTCAAGAGGTATGGCATTTTGCTTAATTACATTTGACTTTAAATTTTAGCTGCTTCTGATCTTTATAAAGATAAAGACCTTTAAACTGAGAAAATTATAGTGAGAAATAGCAAGAAAATCTTTAAATGACCCCTAGAGACAGAACCTGAGAAATTATGTGAAATACATTTTGTTTCCAAAGGAGAAAATGCAATCTTTTATTTGGAAAATTGCAGTAATTTTAAATAAAGTGAGACCTTCTTAATGCATTCCATCTGCTTTGTAGACAGCTTTGGCAGACTTACAGTAGCTTTGAGATTTTAACAGGTTTTGGCTTCAAAAGCAAAATTACTTATCAGTACTTTGTATTAAGTCCTTATCATATATGAAAACAAGTCTATACACATATGTCTACTGCATTTAGGAAAAGGTTGTACTAACAGTGGAGTTGAAGCCAACTTCACCTTATATTATGATCCTATCACAAATGGAAAAAATTATGCTTTTTTATTTTGACAGTGGAAACTATCAGTTCTGAGACTTGGCACGAAACATAGATCTTAGGTAGCAAGAATTATTCTGAAATTGTTCTTACTTTGCAAACTGTAAAAATATGGGAATTTCTGGGGGTTTTTTGACAGAAAACACATAACCCTGTTGATAACATATTTTGAGTAATCACGTCAGAGGAGCAAGCTTTTGAAGAATATCACTGGCAATCGCAAGCTTGTATGCTCTTTAAGCTCACGTGGAAATTACCAGTGGTAGCTTTCAGCTTAGCAGAGAGGGTAGATAAGTTCCTGGGTGTATCTGGCAGAGATAAGAAGTGTAAGGCACTGGTAATATCTGAGATATTATGTCTTGGAATCATTAACTTAGTCTGCCAAAGGTACAAGGCTAAGTAATCTAAGGATGGGTAGAGGCATGCAGGGCTTGTTTTCCCGGAGGAAGCTTAGCATGTGTAGATGGCACAATGGATTACAGTGTTCATTATTCTGGCCCCATGTCCTGTCTTACAAAGGGCAAAGCTTTATCCTCCTCCATCTGCTTTTATTACAGAACAGCATTTGCTTACTCTCCAGTGCTATGGAGCTGCAGTAGGTCTCCTAAGTAGGCACATGGATTTGGCCAGTTTCACTTCTGCTCTGCTTGTCCTGCTTCACTTCTCAAGTCAATCCTGAGATCTGTTCATGGACACCAGGGCCTTGCCAAACCCCCTAAATAGCTGGCCCACTCACACACCCACCATCCATGGTTATGGAATGGCATAACCCATATTATTACAGATGGAAATATTGCACTGCAGCTTAGCCTGCCTGCTTCATGAGAAAAATCTTTTTAATAAGATAATCAGCCCTGAGGAACTCTTGAGATGCTTTGAATTTATACCCACACACAGTGGACCTCAGAAAACACTACAAATCTCTTAGTCATTACTGGTAATGAGAGTAGCTAAATTCTTTACAAATTTAAAAATCTAGCTTTTTGAAAAGTATGCACTAAAAAGAACATATAAATAGCAGTAACTTAAAAAGCAGTCTCTGTTAGTTTTTATAAGGAAGGTTATCAAAAAATATATCAGAGATTAGCTACAAAAATAAGCTTTGAAATTTAAAAAACAAGATACAATCAATATACAAGATACAAGATACAATGTTCAAGATACAATATGACAAGGACTGTCATATTTCATTGTCCAGGGGCTTTCTCTAGTCTTTACAGGGTCTGGAAGACTATCTATTATCTAATACACAGTTGGCTGTGTTTTAGATTGCTTATTTTTCTCATTTGCATCTGAAAGATCAGAGATTGTCCTTTGTTTGGTTGGTCTCCAGCTTTGATTCAGATGGACCAATACATTGAAAGACTACAAAAGATCTTGTCTTTTCTTGTTGTTGTTTTTTCTCCTGCATGTTCAGAATCATATTAATCATCAGATTAGTGGTCAGGAAGGAATTGGATCATTTTGGCACAATTTTTGACTTTTCTCTTTCAATGCAGCAAAGGATGGACTGCTTCTGACATCATCCTTCTGCTCATCACTTTTCTGTTGCTACAAGGGCTTTTATGTTGGTGGAATCTTAAACTGTCCACTCCTGTAATTATACATGGTTTCCTCTTTCCGGGAATTGAAATGATGTAGTTCAGCAGGTCTTTGGATTTTGTGTAGTGGGATAGACAAATTCAGGCTGGCTAAATCTAGAGCTGACCTCTGGTTCTACTAAATATCATCCTGAGTAACGTTACCAGTGGATTCTTCTGAAAACTAACTTGTTTTGATGTTGTGGGAATGATGCTTTCTTGCTAAAACGAGCTCATAGCATGGCACAGAATGTTTTTAGTGACATAATAACAGTGTGTAATTTCCTTTTTCTCCAAAGTCAGCTTATTCTGATTGTGCAAGATCCTATTTCTCATTTTAAAAATTTCTGTGTAGAAAAGGGTCAATGTGGCCATTAGATTTAATTTCTAATTTAAATATTGCATCATTTCTATTATTAAAAACATATGGCTTCATAAACTTTTCCTATAATTTATGCAATTATAGCATATTTTCTTGTTTCAAAGACCAATATTTTGGTTTTCTTCATCCTTTGAAGTTAGTACAGGGTTTTTTTCAGCTCAGATTGTTTTGTACTTTTTTGTTTCTTATTAAACAGGATTTCATGGCTGGCACAACACAGAAGGGACGCTGTGACACTGTTTTCAACTTAATGAAAAGAGGCTGCCAATCAGATCTGGTTGAAAACCCCACGGTTCATGTCACAATACCTAGTGACCATGAAACAAATACACAAGTGACACCAGGAAAAGTTTCAGTCCAACTGCGTCCAGGTTGGGTCATCTCTAACACATTGATATTATAATACATTTTTAAAAACCACAATACTTCTAAGTACAGATATTTTGTGAAGAGGCATCTGGAATAATTATTTGGAAGAATGATGCAATAGGATTGTATTGTAGAACTGTGATGGTGTTGCACCCATATTCAAGTATCTTCTTCACCAAGAATTGTTTCTGTCAAACACAGCTCGCAATAATGCAAGTAATAAGTGGAAAGGGAATTTTAAGTATACTTTCCTGTTTTCTTATGTGGTTTCTTGATTCTTTAGCCATTTACACTAACGGTTTTGCCTTACATGTGTATAAACTATTTCTTCTGAAAGAAAATAGAGTTATAATCCCTAAATTCATAATTTTATAAACTTCTTGGTTATTTCTTTACTTTCAAGTGCCTTGACTAGACAACTAGAAAATAACAATACCATAATATAAGAAAAGATTACATTCCTAAAGAAGACTTAGGTGTTCACTGACTGAATTTTTTTATAACTAGTATATCTCCATTTGCCCTCAGCTCAAGTCTAGTTAAATCAGTGTTTATTCTCTGTCTCTAAAAAAGCTGTAGCCAACAGCAGAAGTGAAGGTGATATAAAGGGAGGCAGGGTTATCTTTCACTCAATAAAATTTAATTTATTTCTTTCTTTTGCAAAGAATAATTGGAGAAAGAAACATATGAGAGGGATCAATCTTTGTCAGGAAAACATTAAATGTTTAGGAGACGTATTTTGCTGATCTTCACTGTAGAAATGATAAATTTCTGTCAATTATAAGGGAAAAAGAAAGGATCTGCATGAGTGTAAAGCACAAAGGATCTCTAGTTTTCACTCTTTTTAATAATAAAATAGTCAAGGTAACATCAGCACTTCTCCTTTCCTCACTCTCCTCCAAAGAAGTGACTGATCTCTGCTTTGAGAAATGGTTTCAACAACTGAGATGCCTCTAAGCACTGTGATCACATTTATTTCCAAAGGCATACTGGATTCATAGGAAAAAAGCTTTCTCAAATTTGATTTCATTAACCTTTTTTTCAGTAAATAATGAAATTAAGTTTGGCGTTCCTTATGCTTTGTGGAAGTTTTTGCATCAGGGAGGCAGAAGAGTGAAATTTCAAGGACTCCAAAAGAAAAGCTTTTTATATATAAATATCTTGCCCATATTTTCCACCTCAGGGAAACACACAGATATACCACTGTAGTTTTTCCTCAAAAAAAAACAGACATTTGATACAATATAATCACGTAGACAAAAATGCTTTTGTTTTGATGCTGGGGGGTTTTGTCACTGTTTACATATACTCATCATTTAGGATTTTTGTGGGAAAAAAATAAAAGCTGCACTCAGTATCTCACTATATGCAAACTGGAGACCTGCATGGGTTGTTTACAAAAAGTAATTCAATTTACATTGGCAAAGAGGAAACATAAATTACAGCACACTGAAATTGTTTTCCTCATGCAAGACCTAATACAGACAAATCCTGACATTTTCAGATGGATTGTGTTCAAAGACCATTTGAAGAAAGTACTTTGCATATTTAAATTTTCTGAGTCAGATCTCTGTACTGGATGGACCTTTTGATAGTTTTTATTGAAAACCTGCATAGTTCCTCTATAACATATTCCTTCCTCCTGTTCTTCATTGCACAATACTGGATTAGATTCTCCACTCATCACATGAAGATCCTGAACTCATTTCTGCTGTGAGCTCACACTTTGGATGACATCAAATGATGGCTAATTTGAAACTGTGCATTCCTGTACCCACTCTGCCCATACAAATCACTTCAGTCATTTTGCTGACATTACAGAATATTAGACAAGCAAAACTGTTAGGACTAGTTTTAGCAGTTTCCAAAGCATTAACATCTATCCTCTTGAAATAAGAGTTCTATTTTGTATATGCCAAAAGACGGAAATTTGTTTATGTTCAAACATTTTAAAAAAATGTATATATTTTGATACCACAGAGTTTTCTCATCAAATCTTTGGAAGCAGTTTGGGATAAACTTGTATCATTATTTATATGAGTTTTTGAGGCTGTGCTGTCCTTGTGGTGTGTACGTGGTTTTAGATTCTGTCATATGACAAAGTCTTTGCAGGATACATTTACATACTTTGAAGTGACAACCTTGAAGTGACTGACCCCAATTTGTATGCAGATCTGTGTCCTTTGTGAGCCACAACTGCTTTTTGTTATAATGCCAAAGGGATTGCATAACCATGAATTTAAAACAAAATGGAGAGAAGTCAGATTTTTACAATAAATTGCACAGTGCTCCTGCAAGAAAAAAAAAAAACCCAAGATGTTCTACAAAACAGCTCTTTATGGCTTATATTTGAATGCCTCTTCGAGGTTTCATTTACTCTAGGGAGATTTTCTTGTTTGTTTGTTTTTCTCTTTGCTGACACAAACAACTTTGTGCTGAGGTTGCTACAAAAATAAATGTATTTTTAAGCATGTTCATTCAAAAATAGTAAACAAACGTATTTGTTTCTTTTTTTTAATCAGGAAGTGAAGCAAACTTTATGTTAAAAGTTCGTCCTTTAGAGAAATACCCTGTGGATCTTTACTATTTAGTTGATGTCTCAGCCTCTATGCACAACAATATAGAAAAGTTAAATTCCGTTGGATTTGCTTTATCTAAAAAGATGGAGAATATTTCTCTTGATTTTCGACTTGGATTTGGATCCTATGTGGATAAAACTGTATCACCCTATATTAGCATTCATCCAGGTAGAATCCATAACCAGTGCAGGTATGTAGTCTTTTTACATTTACCGTAGCACTCAGACGTGTATGTAATGACAGAAATATGCATTATACATATTTATTTTTAAAATTCTTCCGAATTTATCATTGTTTCCTTTTACCGTGGTTCTTTGACAAAGTTCCTAAGAAAATGCTGCAAATTGTTTTACAGCAATTACTTCTGAAATACCTGGTGAATGATTTCAGAAAAACTGTTTCTGTATCAGAAAAAATGTGCTGTATAATCTTTAGCAAAACAAGCCAAAACCCATGCTGCTTTGGCTATATTTTGTATTTCATTTTAAATTCAACTATTGTGGTTTTCCTTATTTTGGAAGTGTTACCTAGATTCATCACAAAGTTTTTACTTTATGATCTAGGTACTTCCTAGCATGTGGTCATGTATTCATTAACTCTTTTGTGAAAATTCTACTTTTGTCAACATGATGTGGTTTCTTTCGTCATATTTAATGAACATAAGCGATTCTCTGATCTACTTCTACAGTTCGAAGGTGAAGGAGCTCCTCTTTTAAATACAAAAGATGTTCTGGCCTGCATTTCTTTGTTCAAGCCATGCCTTATATACCTTGGGTTCAACACTTATATAAAGTGAGGGATCACTTCCAAAACTCCTTGGAGAACAAGATTATACAGAAAAAATTCAGAGCTGTATAAATGATAGCAGTTGGAAAAGTGAATATTAATTCTTCCTACTTTCTTGCTTGCCTTTCCTGGGAAGCTGATCCCAAGTTCTGTAAAGTCCCTAAGTATACTTTGTGATTTCAGTGGGTTTTGAATTGGTTCCTAGTGGTGGAATTCATTCTAGAGATGTGACTATCTATGGATAAAGCAGTCATCTAGACCATCTATAAATAGTGAGTGAATATTGATGAGCATTTCTAGGTCACGATGTATTTCGCCTAAGAGGAGACATCTGCAGAGGTATTAATCCTTTCAATGCCAGTTTCTCTTCTTTGACTGTACCTTGATTTGGAGGAGAGCAGGTTACAGTCTGGATGCAGTAGAAGTTAAGAGATGAAAGCTGCTCAGCATCTCTGAAATGGATGAGCACTTCAACTTGTGCCATTAATCACAGCTGTGAATGGGTCCCAGGTCAATGACCTGTATAAGTGCTGCTTCACTAGCTTACCTACAATAAAAATCAGACTTTCTCCCTTATGCATAATTTGAGAAAGTGTCATTTGCTATGATGTTACTGAAAATGGATTTTCTCATCTATTTGATGAGGTAATTATTATTAATATCAATATTGATTTTGTGTACAGTTATGTAACACTAGTGAATATAGGAACTTCGATTTCGTTATAGTTCAGTAGCCTGTGTAGCAACCTACTAAAAGATCTTACTGTTACAGTATGATAGTTCTTTCTCACCATAATGAAAAGCAAAGCTCTACCACACTGTAGATATTCCAAAAGGTTTTACATACTCCCTGAGATCATACCATCCCTCTTGTTGCATATTTTGTTCTGTATTAAATACTACTTATATACTGTTAACATATTAACTAAGTTATTATATTTACAATTCCATAAAATACAAGATAATATAAATTCTTTTGTAGTTAATTATAACTACTTCCCACTGAACTTAATTTCACATGGGATTGATCTTTTTTTCTGTGTTTCTTATTCTGTGCTACCTACATCCTCATTAATATCAGGATTTTATGGGTTAATGGGGATTCAATATTTTCATATATTTCAAAGGAAAAATAAGGCTTTTGATTTGTTTTGTTTTTGTACAGTGATTACAATTTAGATTGTATGCCTCCTCATGGTTATATTCATGTGCTATCCCTGACTGAAAATATAGCGGAATTCAGAAATGCAGTGAATAAACAAAAAATATCTGGGAATATTGATACACCTGAAGGGGGTTTTGATGCGATGCTCCAAGCAGCTGTGTGCCAGGTAAGGAAGGAGCTTATTTACAAAAACGTAAACAAAAAAGTAAAGATATATATAGATATATATAGATATATATAGATATATAGATATATATATATATAGAGAGAGAGAGAGAGAGAAAGAGAGAGAGAGAGAGAGAGAGAGAGAGAGATAAACTGGTGGTCAGTGTTCCTGAATTCAAAATGCCTGATAACACTAAAATTTTTTCTTCCTTTTCCATTGTTTCCCCCTTAAGTAAAAATTTCCAATTGAAACTGAAAAAGGAGAGCATGAGGGACATGTTTCAGTATTGGTTATGGATGTTCAATTTCTGCTTTCTGGCTTTAACCAGCCTAACCAACATAGAATGGATGATGAAAGCAACTTCTTCTTGTTTGAACAGACAAATGTATTAATTTCAGTCAATTACATAATTAGTTTAAAAAATCATTAAAGCACTGCTTGTGTTCCTCAATGAAAACATACCATTTGACATTTCTTCTCCTTAAGAACTTGAAAATTGAATGAGATGTTTTACGTATCTGTTTGTGTAGATAAAGAAAACAGAAGAACTTCTATGTTCCCAGTTTTAAAGATTTCAAATTTTAAAACAGTGCAAATCAACTAAAAATTAACTTTTGCATATTGATAAAATGTCATCACAGTCTCTCCCATGCAGAAAAGGATAGAAAAGATATGCATCGATAAGTCTCAATATGTAAGCATATAAGATAAAGAGAGTTTATTTTGCTGTAGAGAGCTATTTTTGGTTGTTGTTTTTCTTATGCATGTTAATGCAATACAAACCTTGAAATTTGGCTGATTTGGCTGATTCATGGGTTTGGTAATGCTCTATAAAATATTCAACTCCCATTCAAATCACAGGCTTGGCATGTTTCTCATCTGTTAGAATGATGTCAGGACAATTGTTTTATCTTGTCCAGCTTCACACTATTTTTCTGCACAGTACAATATCTCAAGAACAAAAAGTAATCCAAACTATGCTAAAAATAGATTGTTTGGTCCAATTTTATTTTCAAATTTTGATTAGCAGGTAAGTAAAAACCATGCTTCATAAACACTGTGATTGAAGCTGTTACAAAAAAATTATTCTGGAACTTTGGAAAAATTCCTAAAAATTCAGTGTTTCTCATTGGGCACATTCCACACTTATGACATGTGAGTTCTAGAATAATATATGCTTCCAAGAACAATAGAATGGAAACATTCATGAGAATGTGGAGGCTTTCCTGGTAAGTGAATTGTGAACTGAAATGGATGGGAAGAATGTGCAATTCATAATGACCATCATGAACTATAAATTATATTAATGTGCACTCATTTTGCCATAATAGACCTTTATAACTTGCTCCATCTTGCTTTAACCAATACATCATAGTTGCAAGAGGTAGCAGGTTAGGACATGGAGCTACTTTAAAATTTAGATTGCTGTGAAATATGTAGGTAGGAATCATAGAATCACAGAACACCTGAAGTCAGAAGGGACCCATAAGGACCATTGTGTCCAACCCCCTACTCCTCACAGGATTACCTAAAGCTAAACAAGTCTCAAGGTGACAAAGTCAAATGATGGAGTCTCAGGAGAAGAGGTTTTTACAGTGCTGGAGGAAAATTTGTTATGATTAAAGACAAATCATGTTTACAAATAAAACTTAAAATACTCCTTCTTTAGAGGGATGCTGTCTAGGAGTGTCCTAGGGAGACTGATGCCTAAAGTATAAGTTGGAAAAGACATGACACCCCTCTGTACTTGTTATTCTTGCTTGCTTGAGATATTTAATCCCCATTCAGAGATAGTAGAGAGTGAGCCTGAGAAGGGAGCTAAATTCCTCTCCATGAAGAAAGGAAGGCAGAGAGTAAGTCGCAAAGCGTGGCTGAGTACATGGACTGTATTGCAGGTACATGTTTCACATGAGAATCATAGAGATTCTGTATCATAAGAAGGAGATAAAATGGAATCAGTGAAAAAGTAGATAGAATAAGCAAGAGAGGAAATAATGAAAAAGCATATGATGTGTTTCCTGCGTGCCTCAGAAATTTGATTATAATCGGGGAGATAAATGTTTTGAAAATACAATTTGGCATCTAAATCGATTTAGGTGTAAGCTTACCCTGCTGTCTCCTTCACATCACCAAATTCCTGAAAGGCATTCAATTCACCCTTGAGTCTGCCACTTAGCTATCAATCCCCTAAGATGGTGAATAAATGTAGCATTTTGCTGCTTAATAAGGAATTTCTCAATTTCTAATTGCATTAAGGCCTTCAAACTTTAGTTTATTGATTTGTGATTGCATACTAATGCACTTTCCAGGAAATTGTGTAGGAAAAGGAAATTATAGAGTGATGAGAATATAAATCAAAGTAAAAATAGAACAGAGTGCCAAGTATCAATATGGATGAATGCATATTGACTGGTTGTAATGCTTCCTAGGACCCCAGAGGATTTTGCAAACTATGGGCTTTGTATTTCTACTTAATAACGACATACCCAATGTGGCAGCTGTTGTCAAGCCCACTATATAAAGCATAACTGGCATGTATAGTGGGACATTGTTCTTTAAAAAGCAAATAAAATGGTAAATGGAGAAAAGCAAATAAATTGGTAGTTTTCAGATGTAGTACATTATGTCTATTTCCACACAAAATGCTTTAAATAGCCTGGTCTAAATGCAATGCTGCCAGGCAGTGTAATATCTGAAAGTGGTCTTTCATGTTAATTTTTCATTTTGTTGTTGATTACTTTAGAAAATAGGTAGCTCTTGCTTTCTTACACCTAATTTTGTTTTCTTTGTAGAGCCATATTGGATGGCGTAAAGAAGCAAAGCGACTGCTTCTTGTGATGACAGATCAAACTTCCCATCTGGCCCTTGACAGTAAATTAGCAGGAATTGTAATTCCCCATGATGGAAACTGTCACTTGAAAGATAATGTGTACATCAAAGCTACGAGTATGGTAAGGTATATGTCATGTTTTTTGCCTTCAGAGAGGCTGTGCAAAACTGTTTAAAGGAGTTTCTTAGACTGCTCTCAAAGCATTGCTTTTATTTCAGTTATTAGAATAATATTTTTCTAGGTAGGCAAGTTGTGAAATGAAGAATTGGTCACCTGGCATATTGTCGTTCTTTTTGAGTGGACTAAAGTATTTTGGAGTCTGAAAAAAACAGTACACAACAAAGAAGGATATGTTGTGTTTTGGTGTGGGCATTTATTTGCATCTCCTAAAAATCACACATTTTGTATAAAATATAAGAAGTGTGTGGTGTGATATTTTGCACAAGTAGAAACTTATGATATGGAGGGGTCGAACAATTGTGCTCACAAGACAAAGGTAGTGGCTATGGTTTATGGTCAGAGGATGCACAGGAGTGTTGGTTGAAAGGCTTGGTGAGAGTAAACCAGAGGCATACAACAGCAATGAGCTACCTCAATGGATGGACTAGCATTAAATGCATTCAGATTTCACAGCAGGAAGCCAATGTGTGGTAATACGAACCTCTGCGGAAAGTTGCAGCAAATCTGCAGCAAATGCAGCAAAGTAAGATGCCTTCAACATATTTTTTTTAGCTTTCAAAATATTTTCTTCAATAATAGATAAAGTAGTCATAAGTGACTGAAGAAAGAAATTTTTTTCCTAAGAATTACAGGTTTCAACTGTTTTGAGTATTTTCTTAAATAAATATGAATTGTTTATTTAAGAAACATGAATCCCTGCTTAACTGCGATGTAATCCCCAGAAAGCAGAAGTATGAGCTGTGGTACAATTAGAGCACATTGAAGTTTTGTTCTCAGTGCTGGCTGCCCTTAGTTAAAGCGTACAGCCTGTGTTTAGCCAGAGCCAGCAACAGGCAAGTGAAGTCAGTGAGGCTTGTGTAAGTGAGGTTAGACCTGAATGTAATCCTGGCAATGTTACTTACAAGGATGGTGGAGCAGCAGGAAGAGGCTGCTGGCTGTTGTGTTACCATGAAATACAGGAGGTTTCTGGGAAGCAGTGAGTGTTTGGGACCTTGCTGAGCGGAGGAGGGAGATCAGTGTGTGCTAACAGGAAGGTTATTTAGATTTCCGTTTATCTGACGTTCTTGCATTCATATACTCCCTCTGTCACCTCTTGGATATTTCCTCACAGATGTCGCTTTTTTTTTTTTTTTTCCATTCTAATCAGTCTATTCAGTTTATTCTACTTAGAGCAAATAATCCTGAAACTTTTCTTTCCCAAAGCAGAACATTCTCTGTTTTTCTTTCTTTTTGGTTTTCTTAGATGCAGTGCTATAAATCAGAAAATGTTTGCTCTGCTTATTAAATAATTGCTAACGGTACAAATATTTTTTGGTGTTCAGGATTCCTTTGATAATAAAGATATTGTCTGTTTCAGGAAAAAAAAACAACAACAAAATGTATTTATTTTCTGTCCAACTTTGGGAATTAACTTCTGTTGCAACGGGAGAAACTCACCAATGGAAAATATGGACAAAATTAATTAATATATTTCTATGCAGCTATGATAGACTGAATAGATGGCTGACTGAAAAAAAAAAAAGGTGTTTCAACTGATATTTTGTATTCTGGTTCGATAGATCATAATTTTACTGTCCCATATGGCAAACAAAATCTCCATGATGACTACTACTAATGCATTTTTGAAATTGTTTTTTTTAGCCACCCAAATGAAATGACCTTGAAAAATGCTTAGATCTGTGGTGGCACATTTAAATCCATGTGTTTTCTGGCTGCTCACCCTTTTTTACTTTTTTTTTTTTTTCAATATGTGCTAATTTTTGCATGCCCACATGTTAACAGTAGGCATAAACTTAGTACTAGGAATTGCATTTTCTGGAGCAGATTTGATGACAACACAATAGTGTCTGTAAGGGAAAGTGTGCTGGCTTCTTGCTTTTTTTTGTCTCATCCATGGTACATGTGATTATTTTATTCATAGATATCCACCTTCAAATGAATGAGTGAAATCAGGGGGCTGGGATAACTATTTGATATTTAAATGAAATATCATGAAAGTCTGTCAGTCTTTTAGAAAACAATATGAAACATATTTTTGGGGTTTTCTTTATATCAATACAGTTTTGTTTGGCTGTGCTAAATTAAAGACTTCTGCGATTACATTGTTTTCCTGCTTTGATTCTTAGCTTTGGGTAGTCATGAGAAGATTGTATTTTGGCATATTTTTATTTCTTACTTGTGCCAGTTTAGAGGACTTTGCTTTATTTATTTGAATAAGCTTAGCCTTTACATCAGAAATATTTCCATTTAGACCTTTTTCTGCATGTTTCTTTTTAATTTCTGCTAAGCAGTCACAGAAAGGTCAGCAAAAAAAAAAATGCATGACAGGAAAGAAATCTAGTCTCATATTTAGATCTGTGCTTGGTTAACTCCATTTCTGAAATACTTAACATTTGTATTAGTTACCTTCTCAGCTTAACCAAGTAAGTTAAAATAATAAAATTAATGATGCAATTGAAACAAGAAAGATGATCTAAAATTAAAGTACATTTACCTGAGCACTAGTGGAAAGAGATAAGATGAAAACACATAAAGTACAGGAAGGTTTTCATAGCAAGCAAAGTGAGGCTTCATGAGTGACCACTGGTATCTTATGTCATCTCTTTACATGCTTAAAATTAAAAAGCTAGTGTGCGTCTGTTGATGCTTTAGGTTTTGTTTGGTTTTGGGTTTTGTTTTTTTAACTCAATTCTAATAAAAATAAATAAGAAGCTGGACACTCTAGAGAGTAGTTGATGACAAGTACATGGAAGTTCAGCCTTCTTTGTGAGCAGAGGTCGTCTGGGGGTCCTGTCCCTGCAGCCCTTGCATGTCTATGGGTGTCATCTCTTGAATTCAGTAAGCTCCATCTGAGTAAGTTTTTGTTTTATGAAGGCTTAGAAAGCTATTTCTGATACTCCTGATTCCAGAGTTAAGCTAGTAGCTGCAGAGTTGCTGAGGAGCCATTCTGCTGGAATTCAAAAAGATCTAGGATCACGTGCTAAGCAAGAGGACTGACTTATTTTGCCACCATCTCATGATGTCTTGGTATTGCCCCTGTCATTCCTACATTTATGGTGCAGGAGGAGTTTGCAGAACATCTGGCTTCACTTGTGTCCTGGGACCACTTGGTGTGTCTGTGATCTGCCAGCCAATTGCACATGGCCTGTAGGGTTGTGCAGTACAGTGGAGGCCCCACCACTGTGCTCTGTGCCATGGAGAAGGAAGGAGGGCTTAGCACTTTGTGGTAGGCTACTCTCTCCAGCTGGAGCTGTAAGAAGGCCTGTTTGATACTGTGTAATCTACCTTTCATCAGTTATCTTAAGGAACATAATCTTTTACCAAAGCGTTGAAACGTTGAGAGAGGAATGTACCCTGGCCAATACCAAACTGCACCAAGAAACTCTTTTGTTCTCTCTGTACATTACACAGGCTCTTTATAATGGTGCAATATGACGGAAAATGGATTTTGCTCTCTTGCATAAGATTCTCTTAGTCTCAGTTGTCTTGCTACTCAGATTATTGCTAGAAGAGTTGTTGACTTGCAGGGTGCCTTAAGTAACAAGGGACAATCTGAGGAGAAATAAATTGTTCAGGGTAACAGACTGTGTTTGTGCAAGAGAGAGACAACATAGGGCAGATGGTGAAAAAAAACCACAGGAAAATAAAGATAACAAAAGCATGTAGGGAATAAAGGTTGAAGTACCTAACATAAGTGGAGGTGTCCAGATGAAATCTCTTTAAGTGGAATTACAGGCCAAGACCCCAATCACTTCTTTCTTTTTAGTCATGAATTTTAAGTGTTGAATTTACTTCTTGAGAAGTATTCACTTAAGGCTGGTTAATAAGTGGTGATTTTCAGATACAGTTTGGTTTGGAGTACTGGATCTGAAGGGATCTCACATAACCCAGGCGTACAAAGCCCATTGGGACCACACAGACACCCTTGAACTTCCCCAGATCTTGGATGAAGAGATAGCAACACAGGTCTTGTTCTCAAATCCATGTCAGATCTCTCAATGAGAAGTGTAGAAGAGCAGCTCATTGGCACAGGACATGCTGTCATAGGTACTCCACCAAATAGAACAATGCATCACTGAGGCAAGCTGTGAAACTCATGCCGTCTTCTTCAAGCATAGGTGTGGTTAAGAAAAGGTTAGCAGGTCATCATGGTGAGGACTGGAGTCATCAGTCCTTAGGTAGGTCTTGAACACGCGGAGGAGAAAGCTGTGAGATAAGCACAGAATACTGACATTGCCAGAACCTGATCCAGTGGCTGCATTTGAAGCCAAAATACATATTTGAGAATCAAACATTTTTAATTACCCTTCTTGCTGTTCCCAAAAGCAGACCTCATCACTGTGCTTCATGTCGTACTTTCTCCCTGACTTTTGCACAAGAACCCCCCTATCATTCCCTGTTCTTGTAGATGGACCAGGGACCACATCCTGTCCATATTTCTTTAGGCATAAGACTCAGACCAACAAAATAGTACTGTAGAGTTGGTCCTCCCACTGTGCAGCAGATCAACATCCTGGCTGATGCCCTGATGATTTTTTTTATTGTTTATAGGGACAGCCCCATCCTGGTTTTGATGTCAGTCTACCATTCTCTGTACATTTAGGAGTTACAATTGGATTGAATCAATCCAATTTGATTGATCTGGAAATCTGTAATGTGTTATATATGAAATACAAGATCAAGATTTTTTCCTACTAATCTGCAATCTTCTCTTTCCTGTTGTATTTTGCAGGAGCATCCATCTCTTGGGCAGCTCTCTGAAAAATTGATTGACAATAACATCAATGTTATTTTTGCCGTTCAAGGAAGCCAGTTTCATTGGTATAAAGTAGGTTAGAAACCTGATTTCTTTTTTCAATTCTGAAGACACAATATTTATACTTAAAATTAAAACTGTGCATAAATTATTGTCTTTTTCATAGGATCTATTACCTCTCTTGCCTGGTACTGTTGCAAGACAAATAGAATCACAAGCAGCTAATCTCAATGATTTGGTGGTAGAAGCCTATCAGGTATGATAAGAGTGACAATGTTCGATGTAATATTTGTACATTTTTCATCTTTCATAGCCTGAAGCTTGAATTTCCAGAATCTGGTCTTCTATCTGAAGTCCACAAGGATACATTCCCTACTTTTCCTAATGACCAGATGGATACGTGATACTATCTTTTGATAGCTCTAAAAGTCCCAGGCTCTCAGGGTCTCAAAGCCAAGAGCTACTGATTTTTAATTTCTAAGGATGCTTCTAAATTTGTGTTTGGTTCTCTGTACCTGTTGCTATGTCACTTCAAAAGACAATTTATTTGAATTTTGGCAACTCAGATCTTTAGTTACAGAGCAGACACAACTGTCTAGGCACCATATAAATTCAGAGAAAAAGCCCAATGCAATATCTGGAGAGTTTTGCAGTATAATTTTTAGAAAACAAACAAGACTTGGGAATTTACAAGGCAGTAGTTTGAGAACAGTGGATATCGTGAAAAGCAGTACCTATACTGTAAAAAGCAGAGTAATGACTTGGAGGTTTGAGGCATGGAAGTGAAGAGTTTTGATAGGGATTTGGGAGAGAAAAATGGAAATGGCTTTGTAAACTCTTGCTTGGAGTCATCAATTGAACATAATAGTCTGGGAAAGAGAAAGTATGGGAAATACCATTAAGTCATTTTCCACACATGATTGACACAGAATGGCAGTTTGGAAATGAAACAGGCATGTTGTTAGTGAAGGAAAGAGGGTGTAAACAGCTTTGATAGTCAAGCCAAGAAATAGACATTTGAGGTACCAGAGCATGGGGAGCCCATAGAGCAGCATCTAAATGAATGTGATGGGTTGCATGGTTGAATGCGGTTAAGTTGTGCAGTTACACACAAACATTCAGTTTCAGAAAGAACTCAGCTACAAAAGTATATGCAAGGTATCCACATGTATCTTTTTTTTTTTTTTTTCTTTTAATTAGTTAGATCTGGGAGGCTGAAATGATCCATTTTACTTGCTTAACTACAGAATCAAGCAACTTGCTTACAGCAAATTTGCTATAATGAAGACCCAGCCACCGTGTCTGTTCCCTATTCATAGAGTGCTTTTGCATACACTTTTCTCACTGTCATGTTTGAGACACTGGGAAAAAGGCAAACACATTCAAAAGCAGAGGAGTTTAGGGGTAGTCAAATTGCAGAGAAGTTCTCACTGGCATTTTACTTCCTCTTATGAAATCAAGAGATCTCATTTTGAATATGGAGGTTTGCAAGAAGTTGCTGGCACAGAATTTTGAAAATTATAGTCCTTTTTTATGACAGTTTTACACTGTCCTTCTTAAATTGAAACACACTTCTTATCCAGTGCAGGGCAAACATTCAAGGGGAGGAAATGAAATTTTATGAAGCAATTACTTTGTTCAATACAAGATTCAGTGGGACTTTCCTGGTCCAGCCACCCCCAGTTTGCTTTAGCTTTATTTTCATTTTTTAGACACTTTCTTCCCATCCTAACCTTAACTGGATTTCACAATTTGAGTTTTTCATCATAGTTTTAGGGGCTTTTTACTATATAAACACGTGGTGAACAGGTCTTGAATGTGTTGCATTCTAGGAAAAAAAGGAATTAGATAAGAAAATAAATTTAGTGTTGATATTCAGTGACAGTGGGCCTCTTTCACTCTTGTTCCAGGCAGGGAAACCTTAGGCTTAGCTATGGAAAACCCTGGCTGAAAATCCCTGGCTAAAAAGCCAAGGATGAGTCACTAATTTTAAAAAGTTACTAAGATAAACATGTGTTAGGATTCATATAATTGCGTTTCCATTTGTAGCAGTAAAAATATCCCACTAAACTCATTTTTAATAGTAATATGACAGGAATTTTAAAAATCCTTCTGTGCAATTTTTAGCTTATAAATTTGTACAGAGCTTTAATAAGTTTTTAAACCGTCAAGAAGTATTTCTTCTTTGAAGGAAGCAGGATTTTAGGTCATGTAGTGAATACAAGTTACAAAGTAGTTGCTTTTTCATTATTTTTTATTGCAAAATCGGCCAATTGTTGGCTTTTATAGTCTTAGTTGACCCAGAAAAATCAGTAAGAATAATCCAAATGGTCTTTAGGTCAACCTAAGGTTTGTTCAGAGAAAAATTTTCTAAGACAAATGCAAAATACCAGAAGTTTTTAAACTGTCAAGTCAATTAGGAAACTTTTCTGCTGGATAACAGTGGTTGTATGTTTGTTTACTCTTGTATTTTAGGTGTGAGGCCTAAAGTCAGCGTAGACTCAAACAATGAGCAGTTTTTGTTGCACATGGTTGTTGGAATAGATTTTCAAATCGTGAAAAATGCAGTCTCAAAACCATGTTAGCAAAGCTGAAAATATTTTTATCTGGAAAACCTAATCCTCTTTATCAGAATTACCAGTTCACTGGTTGTGTATATTTGGAATGTAATTGGGTCTCTACATAGGAAACAAAGCTTTAATTCATTCCTTTATTCAGACAGACGAGCTTTCTTCATTTTTAGTCAGACATAGGAACCATACTTGGTGTTAGTCACTAATATACATTATATTTTGAGATGCAGTGCAATTAAAACTTGTTTTCTGGTTACAGAAACTAATCTCTGAAGTGAAAATTCAAGTGGATAACCAGATCCAAGGTCTTCATTTCAATATCACTGCGATCTGTCCTGATGGAAGTAAAAAAACTGGCATGGAAGGATGTAAAAATGTGGGATATAATAAAGAAGTATGTTGATAGTTCTCATTCTTCAAGGAACTGGAATACTTATTTTTCTGTCTGGTTGGGTTTCAATGGTGTGAAATCTTCTAGGGATTTACTTAAACTGAAAATGGATTTATGTGATTAATGATCACAGGCTCTCTATTATTCTCTGGGTTTATTTTTCCTGAATCTTATTTTAATTCTCACTAATCCTGTGGAACTAAGGCTCAAAGCTTTTCCTGAAAGCTAACGTCCATTAAAACTTTCCTTCTTTGTCCTCCACTGGGCACAACCACCACATTCATTGTGATGAAATCTGTACGTAAAGAGGTTGAAAGATAATCACCCAGTGGAAAAAAATCACTGGAATTTGTGTTCCTTGGGACTGTACTAGATGTCACCTTTCTCTCTTCCTGCTTTAGTAGTCTTCCTGCACAATCAGGGTTGTGGATAATTAGTTTATTTTATAAATCAAATTAATAAAATAATTTATTCCCATTTGAATTGATGGCACTTACTGAATGAAACAGCATCATGCACCATGAAAATGCAGGGGAAGATGTCTGGATGAGGTAAAGAACATGGTTTTCTTCCCAGAAAAACCTCTCTGTGCCTTGATATATTTATTTAATTGCTTGGACTACTGGAGTAATTCTTTTTGCTTGCCAGGAAGAAGTCTGTGTTTCTAGAGAGCAGGGTCAAGGAGTTCTTTCCTGCTTAACATGTACATATGTCTCAGCTAGTGTGAGAAATAGCTTGTGTCTGTGTAGAAATAGCAAAACAAATTAAATGTGTGAATTGTAATGTAAATTTGAATGTATTTTACACTCTTCTGAATTTTGTCTGCATGCTGCCAGTTGTAGCTTCTACAGTTTATGGGAGATTTGCTGGTTTTATTCTTGATGCATCTTTTCCCCGCTGTTGGTCCCTGGGCATGTCATAAGAAACAGGACTGGAATTTGTTCTGTTTAATGAAAAGAAAAATATTTATATCTGTTTCTTTTTAATAAAAAGCCAAGCCAGTTGATTGTAAAAGATTGCATGTGGTCCTAAACCTCTACGGCTGTTGAAAATGAGCCATCCTTAAGAGACTAATTTATTTTAACCATAAACCCTTCTTTCAGTATTTGTTTACAGACAAAATGCTTTTCCTTAATTCTCACATTCCTTTCATTGTCTAATCCTTCTTCCTTCCTTTCCTTACCAAAACATAAAGTGGATTAAATTCTGGAAGAATCCTGTGGCCTCTTCAGGGTGCAAAACTAACTTTGGCTATTAGCAAGTGTCATGGTGTTGTAATTATTTTGTCACCGCAGGTTCAGTCTATCTGCTGCTGTGTTCAGAATCAAAATTCACAACTTATATGCATGACATGATTTTCCCTTCCCTCCCATTTCCCTGCTATTCTTCTAGTACTGTTTTGTACATGAAGATGATGTTTTCTGGCAGGGTTCTGTGTCAAATAAAAAGCACATTCCTTAGCTGCAGCCTGTCCCCCCTGTGTGATATGCACCTGTTGTATGAATCAATTTCTCTATAGCCATACTTCTGCCCTGAAACCCAAGGGAAGAAATCTCAGTGCATGGAGAGTGTGGGCTACTGAGGGGTTATGTGTGTAGTGGCACATTTGAGAAATAAGAAGAAAAGCAAAGGGCGAGACAAAGCCTGTGTGCCCCCTCAATATGACATTAAGTGCATGTTTCTGCGCAGCATTCTTCTTCTGTTGTCCGTGTAGGCAGCCGCAGCCCCACTTGCCACAAAGCCACCATTGTCCCCAAGGGCTGGGTTGTTCTCGTGTGGGGGCGCAGCGGGAGGGAGAGACAGTGATGAGAGATGAATGGCCTCAGTATTTGTGGGCAGTTTCAGCCTCATATGTAATCAGTTTCTCGGGGTTTCTCCTTTTTTATTTGGGAATCTATTTTTTGTTAGTAAAGATTAAAGGTACTTGCTTCTCTTGTGTTACTTTCTCACTTATTCCTCCTGTTAAATTTTTTTTGTGAGGAGATGAGAAAAAGTTGCTTTACATCAGGAAGATGAAAAAATTCAAAACCTTAGAGAGAATACCCTGTCAGAAGCATAGTGGTCAAAAAAAAGCTAATAAATAATTGTAAAATACAAGATTGATATCTAGTGTATCACACATGTCAGAGCTGTCTAAAACTTTTAGGGGTGATTGACAGAAAATGTATGGCAATCACCTAACCACCAAAATGCTCCTGAGTCCTGTTCCAGGACTACAAAAAGCCGTGGGGGCTGCTGCTGTAGTGAGCACTGCTGGGATGAGGACCTGGAGGATGGTGGTGATGGCCATGACATGGCTTGGAGCCAGGCACTGGGTCCATGGAATTGGGAAAAGTATGTGCTAACATGTGAGCTGTTTCTCTGTTTAAGTGGGGTAGCCAGGGCCATCCAAAAACTTGTGTGATTTATGTGTGTATGACCAATTCTGCAGCAGGACATTCATTACAGATTCTTTTTATGAAGAGTATCTCTGGGTTTTTTTGTGTATTATCTTACTCAATCTAGTCCCAATTCTTAATTCCTCTGATATCAAAGAATATACACATTAAATAATAGCAGGAGAATGGTGATGATATTTCTATTTGCATTTAATTTGTATTAAACTTGTCTTTTGCAACTATGCTTTCTTAACTTGAAAAGTAGACTTCTATCAATCCTCTATTGTTAGGGTTTTAACTGTATTTTGATGCCTATCATTACTAATATATCATGTTTGGCAAGTGACCACTGTGTATTTTGCTATTATCAGCTAGTGCACATTTATATACAATATAAGATTCTGTTTTATTTATGTGTTAAAAATTTTGGGCAAATGTAAGCAAGAAAATAATAATAATGGTAAATCTGTCTTTATTTCTTCTTAGGTACTTTTCAATGTATCAGTTACAATGAAAGGATGTCATACAAGTGGAGGAAGAAAATATGTCATACTTAAGCCTATTGGTTTCAATGAAACTGCCATTGTCAATGTGCAGCAAAGCTGTGCCTGCCAGTATGGAGACAGCACAGGGCACAAACGAGTGTGGGCTGATGAAACTTCTCCTGACAGCAAACAGTCCCAGTGCAGTGACAGTAACTGTAGCCTTAACAGAGACTCGCTTCCCTCAGAGAAGTGCCGGCAACACCAGGACCAACCCATCTGCAGTGGTCAAGGAAATTGCATAGATGGAAAATGTTTCTGCTACAAAAGCAAGCTAGGCAAGGTGTATGGCAAGTACTGTGAAATGGATGATTTTTCCTGCCCGTATCACCAGGGAAACTTATGTTCTGGTAAGTTGCAGTGTTTGTCTGTATTTTCTTGGTTTGTTTTGTTTTCTGAGGCTACTTTACATGATGCAGCTGAAAACAATGATATATATGGCTGTCGAGAACTAGAATTGTTTGTGCAGAATTAGTGTGGGAAATGTCCTGAACATCCTGTTAGGAATCCACACCCCTGGGCTCTCTTCACCACAGGCATACTGTCTTCTAAATTTCACCACCATTTTCTGGGGGATACATTGATTTTTTTTTTCCAAAGTTTAGCTATTTTAATATTTAAATCTCAAAATTCTTAATAACTAATGATATGATTTCTCAAACAAAAAATAACATTATTCCAGGAAGTTAGTTGATACATTTCAGTATAATGGGAATATGAGATACTGAGAGATTAGGAAGGGATCATAGCTTCCAGGTGAGGTTCTGATTCTCTACCACCCTAAATCAGTCCAGTGAGACATACGGTGGCACTTGATTCCAAATACAGGTATAAACATGAACATTGCAGGGAATGCCTGCTTCAGAAAGAAGACTCTAAGTGAAACAGAGTTGTTAGAAATTCTCATTCTCTTTGTAGTCTACTTTATGGTAGGGAAGAGGAAAAAAAATAAAAAAGGAAATGGAAATGGAAATGGAAATGGAAATGGAAATGGAAATGGAAATGGAAATGGAAATGGAAAATGAAAAGGAAAGAAAGAACCTGGCCTGTGCATATGAACTTTATACTCTTTCTTCCACTGAATTTTGCTGTTTATTTGAATGGAATGTTTTCTTGCTAAAGAGATGTTTGTTTAGTTTTCCTGAAGACTATTTTCCTGGTCATTGTGTAATTCCTAATCACCATTGTTTTGGTCCAAAGCAAAAGAGCAGAATTTTAGTAAAAGGTTTTAGGGTGATATCATAGTAGTAACTTATGCTCAACAATGAACAGCAGCCTTCAGTATTGATCATGCCAGTAACTTCAGTCCAAGTTGTTGACTTAAAAACTAATTAGAAAGTTCAGGTCTAAATTTGCTCTGTTCAAGGTAAAGCACAAGCAATACAAATGTATCTATCTAAAATTTATTTTCTGTGTTTTCATGGAAGCATATGACTCCAGACTCTCTGTGTTGTAGGTAATGGTGAATGTGAAGGTGGTAAATGCAAATGCTTTGCTGGCTGGGAAGGTGATCGTTGTGAGTGCTCATCACAATCAGCAAAGCACTGCCTGAATTCAAAGGGCCAAATTTGCAGTGGAAGAGGAAAATGTGTATGTGGAAAGTGTGAGTGCACAGACCCAAGAAGCTTTGGCCGTTTCTGTGAATATTGCCCTACTTGTAACGAAGCCTGTGAAGAAAACTGGTATGTTTCTTATGCTAGACTTGACTTTTTCACTCCCTATTATTGAAATGTGAAGAAACATTTCTGCTTATATTTCTTAGTTATTTAGATTGTAGGAAATTGATACAATCCATACTTGATACTTCTCTGTGTAGACGGATTCACACTGGCAATTAAGAGAATTGTGTGTGAGCATCTATTTTAACCATTCTTCATGTGAGATCTCCTGGGTAGGAAATAAAACCATAAGTTTGTATTTTTTAAAATAGAAAATAAATTCTACTTTTGAATGCCACCAAGTCCAATAATATTCTCCACATCTGTTTTTGCACGCTCCTTGTGCTTCTCAGCTGAAAGAAAGCAGTGTGAGCTAGAGCAGTACTTGTGCATTGTCACTGCCATTGATCAGTGCAAATCCATGTCTGTTGGGCTGTTGAGGGTCCACTCTGGCTAGCTATGGACCCCAGCCCACACGGTCTTACATGGACGAAAGTAAAAGATGAGAAACGCTCTTCTCCACGTGGAGACGAGGGTCCTCTGTTTATTGACTTAAGAGGGGACTCCTCAGACTCTGGAGACCACCCCCAGGTAGAAAAGAGGACGTTCCCTTCTTGCTGGGGACTTTTATACCCGAGGGAATGGGGGCGGGGGAAGAGGACTTGCAGCCAATGGGATACCATTGAGGACGGGTGAGGGGAGGGACAACCAGGAGACAGACTACCAGGGGGTATAGGGCAGAGGGGTGGATGAGGGAGAGACCCTTTGATGGGAGAAGGGAATAATAAACCACATGATATAACCTAGTGCAATGCAGCAGATCAGCAGAGCAGAGCTGGTCTTACCCAGAGAACAACATTCTTCATTGCTCAGTTTCAAAACACTTGGTGTTTGCCATGCTAGTCTTAAAGCGTGTCATTTTTCCTTACTCATGTAAAGGAAGGGACAGTGTGGAGGTCAAAATCGAGCAAGCCCAGGAGGGGACAAGCTAGACCAGGCTCTCAGTGGTGCGCTGTGTGGTCCTGGCACAGAGAGCCATGAGAATGAAGCCCTTTCCTTGGGCACAGCTCTTCTGAGCCCTCTCATCACACATGTAATGTGCATCTCACTGTGGTACAGAGGGTGAAAGATCAGCCTTTCATTGGAAAGGTCACTTTGCTCAAAAGAGAATCATTGTTTATCTGTATTTATTTCAATCATATCTCATCTGGTGAAAAAGCTGGAGAACCAAGCTTGGCCACATCTGGAAAGCTTGCTGCTAAGATTTCTCTAGATAAAATGCAGTTAACCTTTCTGGCTTACACTTGTTCAAAGTCACTGTGAAATCTGTGCCTTTAATAAACTCAGCAGATGGCATATCTTCATTAAAAATTTAATTAGGGCATTTTTGAGATCTCTTGTGACATCTGTCTCCTTCAGGGCTATACAGTGAAGATGGTGAGACTGAGAGCATTGCCTCCCACTTGACTTACTTGGCTTTGTCTTAACAGAGCACCCAAAAATTATTGACAAAGCTGTGTTTCCTCTACCTACCTTTACCCTTCAATTCCAGCATGCATCTGAATGAGACTGATAGGTAAGGAAAGACTAGAAAGTGGAGGCTGAAAGCTGAAGAAAGCTGGACCTTAGCTACACCCTTGCATCACAAAAGGCAGAGCAGGGATTGGATGAAGGTGGCTTGAAGCCAAAGACGTGTTTTAGTTTGCAACTTCTGACTAGTTGGTTCTGAGAAGCATGACAGGGATGAAATGCTGAGAGAGGAATCACATTTCAGAAAAAAATAAATAAATCTCGCAATGTTTTTACTAACAACAGGAAAGCATTATGTGCAAGCAATACGTCAGCCTGTTGATACAATCTCTTAAAGGGGAGTGCAGACAAAGACATAGGTTTTTAATTATCATTTTTATTTTACAGGAACTGTGTTCAGTGCTATCATTCTAATAATGCATCTCAAGTAATACTTGACCAGTGCACAACCTCATGCGCTTACCTACTGCATTATATTGATAATACTTCAGGTAAGTGGCATTTTCTAGATAATTTTAATAAGAGATTAAAACCTATTGCAATTAGTAATTGAATTTGCCAGTGTTAGAATGTCTTTCAGAAGTATATCACATTATTGCAATAACAAAGAAAGAAAGCAGGAAAAAGAGAAAAATCATTCATAGCTTTAGGGAAAGTAAAAGATAAATAATAACAGGAAATAAGATTGTCAAGCATTGCTAAGTTCAGTTTTCCCAGCTCCTCGAGAAGTCATGTCTAATAATGATGAATCCTGCCTGAGCAGTGCTTAAAGAAATATTTATAAAAATTTGTTATGGCATCTGTATGTTTTATTACATTGACCATGCTTATAGTATTTGACATTACCAGAAACAGGAAAGAAAAAGTAGAATGCTTACCTCAAGTTCAGTAATGTTTAAAAGTTCCTTTCAAGTATAAAAAACTGCAGTTATGAGGTCTGGAAGAATAAAACCTTTTTAAATAAAATCTCACAAAGTTTAATCACTCCGTGCAGCAATTAAAATGCAGGTAAATGGTTACCTTTTGTCACTAAACATTTCTATAAATCTTTTTATATTACAGTTCATCAATGAGAAAACTAATTATCCTATAATAAACTGTGCTACAACGATAATACTTTTTTATAGCTTTAGTATACAAGAAATCTTACTGTGTTAGTCTACCAGTGAGGAGAGCACTGGACAAGGATTCAATAAAACACATTTTCTTTCAAATTTTACCTGTGATCTTCACTGTTGTCTTGTGAAGATTGAATTCTCTCAGCCCTAAACATCTTTAATATTTCATCCTCTCTGCTTCAGCTATAAACTCACTGGTCTACAGCGACTTTATGCTGGGCAATACAATGAAGCCTAAATTCTGTAGATTAAAGGAATAATTGTTTCACTGTTCTTCTACTATGGATCTTGATCTGAATTGCCTTTCTTGATATGCCCAACTTTAAAATCTTGCATATGACAACTTGTCTTCTTAATTTCCCTTAATTTATTTTCCCATAATTTTTGTCAGGCTTGTATTACATTTGTGCAGCATTACTAAGCAGGGGTGGATATGCCTGTGTTAGAGGAATGTGTCTGTTCCGTGCATTAGGCTTTACCCTTGTGTTTTCCTTTCATTGCAGATTGTTTCTCTGGACGAAACTACTTTAGAGTCTTTTCCATAATCTTTATAGTTACCTTTCTGATCGGGTTGCTTGTTGTCCTTATCATCAGGCAGATAATTCTGCAGGGGAGTAGCAATAAAGTTAAATCTTCATCTGATTACAGAGTGTCTACAACAAAGAAGGTAATTGATTTCAGAGCCATCATCTTCAGTAATCTTTTTCTTGCATATAAAAGTTAGCTAATTGCTGATAAAAATTGTATCTTCTCCTTCAAGGATAAGATGTTTTTGCCTACAGTTTGTACAAGAACAGTAACATACAGACGTGACAAACCAGAGGAAATAAATATCGACATCAGCAAGTTACGATTAAACGAAACTTTCAAGTGTGAATTCTGAAGACTGCAAATGTCTATTTCCATCATACTCGACTTCTAAGAAATTACCTTTTGTACTCTGTGGGAGTCTTGACGGTTGCCATATGGTATTGTGTTGTGCATTTTGTTGAATACTGTAACAAAGTGATATGTAAACATATTCACATTATGTGATTATGTTTGGAACTATAGCTGCTGTATTTTTTTAAACTTTTTTTGAAAGAGAAATGTGCGTTACTACTGTTCAGAAACATTAGTGTTGATGTAGCACTTTAGCATATTCTAATTTATTTAGTTATGGCCTAGAATGTAGATACAAACCAGTCTGACAAAGCACTGATCTCACTCTACATGTAGCTAGCACTGATGTGCTCTGTGGGAATGGACAAAAGCTGTGACTGAAGTATTACCATTGCTGTATATTATAGCAATAGATGAAACTATTAAAATGCTCTTTAATAGAGTAAATGGTACTTTTATAGTTCTCTCAGTTGACAGGTTCCACTAATTTGTCTTCTTATTCCTCTTATCTTTTCCTCGTAAAAATGATGGGATTAAATGAGTGTTTAGTTCCTGGTGTAGGTGTATGTTGTGTGTGTATACATACACATATGCATGCACACACAGGTAAATTATATATTTATAGGGTTTTTTGTATGGATGATGTCACTTAAGGATAATTTATATCTGATAAAGAGTGATTTTAAGCTTTTTTACTTGTTTAAATATAACGCCCCCATTTTATACAAAATTTAAGGTGTTTAGAAACTGAGTGGCTACAGAAAATAAGAGTTGCTCTACCCAACAGCATAGTCTACATGATGATCACTGCCAGCAGACTACGCCTTTAGAGTCAACAGCATCAAATCCATTGCAAATAGATAAATTACACCGGAGCTGTGTTTGGTTTGCTAGCTACATGTCAGTGTTTTGCCAAATAAGGACTTGGATCTTTTTGTATGATGTCAGGCATAAGTCTGATTTTACATGTGCTCTTTTTCTCTATGTAAATTAGTTGATGACATTAGGTTTTCTAAGATTTTTGTAACCACTTCAGTTTTTTGTGACTTGAGAAGTGTCATTGAGAAGTGTGTCCAGTGTGTGATGGAGAAAGGAACCTGCAAACTAGAAGAAAGTGAGGAAAATAAGAGTATTTTTCTCAAAACACATTGACTTTTTAAATATGGATCAGATTCTGCCTTCAGAAATGTGCAAAACTCTTCCAAACATGGCAGGACCAGTATAGGCTTATCTGAGAGCAGAGTGGGAGCTACAATGTCAAGCACAAGCATCTTTTTTTTAACCCTGCAACCAGCTACAGTGGTAGAAAACATGTTATTGTTATATGCTTGTTGGAGGAGTCAGTCTGATTTACTAACTCTATGCTGCTGAAACCCTATGAAAATCTGATCAACAACTGATAGACTAAAACCTCGCTGGCAAAAAAAAAAAATCATCTCAGAAGACAGTGTATAATTTCACCAACATTTATTACTAATACTAAATACTGTCACTATTTGTCATAGTAAGAGTTACAGAAACAAAGCAGGACTTCCTTATGTGCAGTCATTAGAAATTACTTGTATTTCCTATTCTATATTTCTTCTGTAAATTCCCACTGAAACCTGAGGACTGTGAGGATTGAAAGGAAGGCAGGGCGTAGAAAAATGATGAGTATTTTATGAGTGTTAAGTTTCTTGGGTAATGGATCAAGTGGGACTGAGAAAAATAATACACAGACAATGGGCCTTTCATTAGTCATAAAAGCTTAGGGATTGTTTTTTAAAAAAACGTGTAAATTGGACTATTAAATGTTTTTAAAGCAGTCTCCGAAGTAGGTCCTGAGCTTTCTACCCCACAGGTAAAGTTATCTCATTTAACAAAAAGAGTGTTTCTTTACACTGACCCTGACTGTAGTGTTAGCTTAATTGTAGAACCTTAGTTATAGATTAATTCTGTAGTCTGCCAACTACACCTTAAACTCTCATTTTCTTTTAAAGTGTGTAGGACCGTTTTCCTCCTGTGTAAATTAAAAAAATTCAAACAACTGGTTTTGGTGGGATAAAGATAAAAGATTGATAAAGGTTGACCTGCTGTTACCCTTGTCAGAATTCATGGCTATTTGTGAGTGGGAAACAATCTCTGATTGTCTATTTTAATTAAATTTTTAAAATGCTTAGTGGAGTATATCTAAGTGTATAAAAAAGAGGTTAATTATGTTCTTTAAACAGTGTGATAAAACCTTTAAAAAAAAAAAGATTCCTCAGAATCTATTTTCACCCCATAATGGCCTTTAAAGCATGTTCTTAAGCATTTACTGAATTGATAAATATATTTTTTCATTAGAAATTCCTTTCACTGTTAGAGAGAGTTCAGTTTTGTGGGTAAGGGATAATGGAACTGGGTTCTTGGTGGAAGAAAGACTTGAGCTGTAATACCCATCTTCCAGACATATCACATCACGCTGCCACTGCTTTTCTTCTGTAGCACTTCATTGGACTGCTGCCTGTGAAGGGGCATGGCCAGTATTTCCTTATCAGACACCTGCCTGAATGTTTAAAATGCTCTGATCAAAAAGAGCAGGCTCACAGGACAAATTGCACTGTAAGCTGCTTGCTGTCCTGAGATTAAAAAAATGTATATAAATTAACAAAAAAAAAAAAGAGAGAAAAAAAAAAAGAAAAAAGTTTTCTTGCATCTCCCTCATGGTTTTGCTGTATTGTGGAAGAGACTGCTGAAAGAATAAGCTGCTGCTAATGTGACAGGTCAAGGCTTTTAGAAGGCCCGTGGGGAGCTTATACAGAGCAGGATTCTTGGGAGGAGGCTTTGTTTCTAGGGATGGAATCTATCCATGAGAAACTCTGGCTTTGCTTGGTACTTGTTTCCCTCTGCCTTTGACCATGTTTTTCAGAAGAGCTGCTGCAGGAGATGAATAGCTCAACAAAAGCCTCACTATTTAGGGAGCTGTGTTCCCTCAGCACATGACCTTAAATGAGAAAGCAGCCTTTAATTCAGAAGGAATTTCTTCAGTGATTGCAGAAGGACTGTGCTTCCTATAGTGCTTAATATGGGAGATATTAAAGACAAATTAGTTCATATTCGTTTTCAATGTATTGTGCGTCAAAGATGTTCATAAAAACAGGGGAAAAAATAACTAACCGCAGAATAGTGTTCCAAAGTTCTCAAATAACGCTTCTTATACTGGGCTTCTCAAAAAAAATTAGAAAGTCAAATAATTCTACTGCATGCTTATATCCAAAAATATACCAGCAGATACTGCTGCGTCTCATTATTGGTTTGGGGAATTGTTTTTAGACTTGGTCCCACAAATGAAACATGTTCATGACTTTTCACAGCATATTTGTTACTGTTAAAATCCAGATGTATACTTTTCAATTCTAGTCCCCTTTTTTAATCTTTGACCTGTTATTTGCCTGAGACTTCAGAAATGTCATGTTTATGTAATTAAAAAGCATGTATTTAACTTCAGATTTTTTGAGTACTATAAAATGAAGAAATGCTATGAAATAGTTCTTTCCAAGCATCATGACTACACTAATAAGATTGCTGTAGAAGTGTGTGGGAAAATAGCTGTTTCATCCAGAAAACGTGCACATGGTATGCAAGGAATTTTCATTGTGCCCTGCTGAAATTCCCTTACATTTGCAAGGACGTTAAAAATGAACCTTAAAAAGGAAGGATGTTCGTATGGGCATAGTTTACATTTTAGCTATTATTTACAACTGGACTTATTTTTTCCTCTCTACGATGTCATGAAAACCTGCTATGTAAAGCATTCTTCTGACTGCAATGGAAAAATATTATTTTCCCAGTCTGATCATATATAATATTTATTTCCTGCTTAGTGTGCATGTTTTGCAAACCATGGGAGTAAATGTGTGTAACAGCTTCAAGCAACTCTCCATCCTAAACTAGACATAGAGTCTGGTGATGCCCAGGGCAGAGACATGCAAGGGCATGGCTGCCTGTGTGGAGACTTCAAGAGGGACAGTGCTGGGGCTCCCCACAGCATCCCTGCAGAAATGGTGCTTTGAGAGCTCACTTCGCCTTTTGTCAGGGCGGGAAACCTCTTCAGAGTGGGTTTGCTTGGCAGTGGTGGTGCCCTAGGTTTGCATCGCAGGCACTTGGCCCCAGACTGGGACTGCGTTGTGTGCAGTCTGAACCCTAATGCTGCAGGCTTTTTGCATCTTTACTCATCAAAAATGCCTGCACACAACCCAGCAAGGGACAGCCTGTACACGTGGATGCTGCAGACCTCCATTAAAGCTCCTGGGGAGCGTTTGGGCACCTGCCCATTGACTTCCCACCAGCCCCTGGATCTCCACCAGCCAGCCTTAAGGACTGTAAGCAGTGGCTGTAAAGAGCACTTCTCACAGAGGCATTTGTGCTGAGTCAGTGCTGGGTGACTCCTACTCTGTCCCGACTTCAAGTGACACACGGTGACAATGTCCTGGCTACCATTTTGCAACAGAGGGGAAAGCAGAAATGAAGCAATACTTAAGAAAAACACTAATTTTTAGTTCTGATCATGAGACTGCTCTGATGCACAGGTATCAGGTTGGCTTTTACAGAGAATTGAAATTCATGGAGAGGGGGAAAAAAGGTTAATGTTAATCAACAGGAATGCATCTTTATAGCATGCCAAATCAGTGGGGTTTCACTGAGAGCAAGCCAGCTCAGAATGGTTGGCTTGTTGGGGGGGTAAGAAAAAGCCTTAATTTCTAGATACTTAAGCTTTCTGCTGTTCTGAATTTCATGTTCTCTTTGTTTCCTTTTCTAAACATGCTTAAAAAAAGGTACCTATTAAAAAAAATTAAATATCTGGTGTTTGTTAAAATAATTCATTCTATCCAAGTTCTAACATTTCATCCTGATACTAATATCATATTTGGACTGTTTCAGTTATATTTTGAAGGGAGATGTTGAAAAATGAGTCTTTTTCAGAGGCATTAGTGTTGGATGAATTCACTGTGCTGACATCTTCACTCTTACCTACTACTGCTTAAAAATAATGCTACTTTAAAGTGTCTTACTTAGCAATTGTGTGACAGCTATTAATAATACTACAGTTTTAAACTTTTTATTTAACATATACTACCTTTTGTAAAAATGAAATATAGAGAGATAAATAATGTGTGTCTAGATTTTATGCATAGAGAATGTTAGTAAGGGAAGAGGTTTTTAAATTTGATAACTTCTTACTGCTCATTTCACATTTTAAATGATACTTTTAAATCACTACTTTCATTCATCTGGAAATATACTGAATATTTTATTATTTAAAATAGTATACTTTTATAGCTGTTTTATTAATTTCAGTTGACTACTAACTTTTATTGTGATATTTATTAATGAGTTACTGTAGCATATTGAGATGTTTATTTTTCTATCAGAGCTGTAACTACTATGACATAGCATTATTTTAATGCAACATCATTGTACTTGCTCTCTAAAAAATAAAATCAATATTTAATCTGTATGGATTTTTCATATTTTTGATATTAAATATATCTGTGACAAGCAACAGATGTTCACCTGCTTTTAAAAGTATAAAGCACATTTACTGAGGTATACCAATATCTGCAAAGGGAAGAATATGATTGTGGTTATTTTAAAATTGAACAATACCATGTCCAAGGAGATAAAATACAAAGAATACCTTGTTTATCAGATGTAGGCGAATGAGTTGGTGCACATTCAGGATGAACTTTGAGAAGATGGGAAGGAGCAAAAAGCTATTTATCAGTTTGGAGGTGCAGCTGGTTTACCTTGCCCAACCCACCTGAAACCTGAAAGCACCAGGAGGTGCTAGTAGTTTGTAGAAGACACTTCTAGAAGATACTTCCTGTGTAAATACAATACAAGAAGATACTTCCTGTGTAAATACAATCTCTGGACTGATAAGTGGTTGTGATAGCCTCTCTTCTCCCTTGCTCTGTTGGGTGGTAGAGGAGCTGGATTTCTGGGAATGGGTAAATCTCTGCAGATGCCTCACCTATAAAACTCACTTCACACTTGGGTCACTTTACAAGTACTGGTGAAAATATGTCACTGGTGGGGAAGGTGACACATTGTGTCCTTGTGCAGAATCAGTCGCAGCATTTGCTTTGCACAGCGGCATGAAATCGCTCTTGAAAAGGATTTAGATATGCCCTGGAAAAGGACATTTATAATTTGCCATGATGCCTCAGTAAGAGACATCTGTGGCACTAAGACACCTGCCAGGCATCACTGGTAAAACTGCCCATCCATGCTGCTAACATGATCCAGTTTTTCTTTAGGAGTGAGAGAGCTAGAATCAAGTGACAACTGATGTGTTCTCAATCATCATGGAGCTTAGTGTCCAATAAAAGAGAAACACTAAGAAAAAGTCAAAACTGGAAGGAAGAAAAATAAGTAACTTTCACATGGAAAATCTGTAAATCTTTGTTGCTTCTTTTATCACAGCAAGGAACATCATCTTAATATATGCATGGTGAGACTATGTCTGAGAAATTTTCTTTCACAGATGCCATAATCAACCTCCACTGACACCCACAGCAAGCAGAAGCAACGAGTCCTATAAAAAGAAATACACATTTTCCTTGAAAGCTCTTTATTGGGAAAACATTCATGTTATCATTACTCAGAGTAAACATAAACCTAGATCTGAATTTCAGACGTAGAATTCAAGTGTATAACTTGAGCCAGAGCTATAGGCCTCCATTTTGCCATTTGGGAGTAGCTTGAAGCTGAAGTTTTGTTAACACTTAAGTCTCTCATAGCCAGTGATCCTGGTACCAAGCAGTGTTACATATCCAGTATGTTATGAAATTATGGTAAATGCTCTGTATCAAATCTTTCTTCCTCTCTTCTTTCCGATGTTCTGTAAAGCAGTAACTAATTTGTGCCTATATACTTTTAAATATCCAGGTCATAACAGGATTTTTGACACTGGTATTGTATTAAGCCAATTTTTACTCACATATACACATTTGTCAGCAAGAGTACAACAGGACCTTAATGTGTCTCTAACCTAACGTAAGAGCTATTTTCTTGTAGATGCCCTTGCCAAGGAAAAGGCTTGCTGCCCAGAATCTCCAAAGAGAAAAGAAACCTAAATTACAGCCTCTAAAGCTGGAGGAGGAAAGAGATCCTGATTTCAGCCACTTTTTTGACACCAGTCATGTAGGTGTATTCTATTACAGAATTTCTCTGCCTGCATGATTCCTTTCGTGGTAGCTGCAGAATTTGTTGCAATATTGAGAGAGAATGGCATTAGGGAGAGTTGGTTTGAGTGAGTATCTGAGTATGCTTGATGATAACCAAAAGATGATGATTAGAATTAAGAATAAAAACTTCATTAACGGACTGATTTTGACTAGTAAGGAGTTAATCGGACAAGTGGGTGGTTTCTTTTGTTTTCAGGTTCTGCAGCAAAGACAAGAACCTTGGAAATGCATTCCTGCTACCCTGGGTTTAAAACCAAGCAGTTTAATGTCTCATATAAAGTAAATAAAAATCTAGTTTTACAGCAACTCAAGTGGTCTGAAGCTGTGATTAGAACACAGGTGCTGTCAGTTCTTCTGGCTGTTCATCTTCTGCTTGAGAGTCTTGGAGTGGTCCAAGTTGGGTCAGACTGTACAGAATTCATATAAAGTAGGCTGCCAGTCTGATTTATTAGCACTGAAGAGGCCCCAACATTATCATCTGGTTCCTCATTCCAGGGAAACTGTGGTGGGTGGCAAAAAGCAGAATTTTCCTTATTTTTTGCAAACCATTCTATCCCCTCAGTACAGAGCATAGCATGGTCTCTGATTATTTTCTTGGCCTTGAACTTCATGATTCATGAAGTACAGTTACTGTTTAATAAAGATGATGTGTATGCAAGCAGATAAAACTAAATTATTAACCACAAAAGCATAATAATGCCAAGTTATGTCACATATGCTTATTGAAATCAGTACTTGTGATGTATTTCTTTCAGCTCTGCAGCTTGCCAAGTCCCCCTTTTGGGGCTATAAGCCTCATCCTAAGCCTCTTGTTTATGCCTGAGCAATCTGGAGAGCCCAGGACCTGCTTCTGAGTGGTATTCCTCTGCTCTCAAAACTGCTCACAGGAGAAGCCTTTCTCACAACCCCTTCTGATTTTTTGGGCTTTGACCATAGCCTTACCACAGGCATTCTGAAAGCATCACTGAGGCTGTAAGATGTGGCCTGCTGAGGAGACTGGGGACATGACAGTGGATAGGTTTTTCATAAAATTTTTGGACACACTTTTGCTTTACTCTTCTCTAGACAAAGCAGGAATTTCAAAGACTTACACAACTTGATCATGGTGTTCTCTCGATTGTCCTTGTCTTTAGGAGTGTTTATGGTTGGCTTCTTTCCTTGAATCATTTTGCAGCTGCATCCAGGTTCCTGTGGGGGAAAAAAACCACAACAGCTAAAATAAATACTTTCTGTCTTTCTCAGCTTCTTTTCTCCTCTTCTTGCATATCTCTCTACATCTAAATTGAGCTCTACCTGTGTCTTCTTTGAAAATTGCAGACGCGGGATCAGAGGGGGTCATCAGGAAACAGCTGATGAGGAAATTTTTACTTTTGGGCAGAAAAGAGCAAAGTAAAGTCTGGAGTACAAAGCTCAAGAGAGCATCTCTGAACTTGGTCAGGTGCCGTCCCATTCCTCTGCTCCTTTCCAGATTAAAGAAGCTGGTGCTACTTCTAGGCGTACTAGCCAGCCCACAAATACCCACAGGAATTCTCCTGCTGTAAACTTTAAATCACAGCTTCTGCAAGGTGTTTGCAACATACAAAGCCCAGAGACATATTTCTCCACTAATATCCCCATTCTAATGATAATTTTTTTTTCATTTGTAAGTATTTCTTTCTGTATAACTTTGTGTGTGTGTGTGTGTGTTTATGCATGTTTATGTGTGTGTGTCTGTCTGCCTATTCCATCCAAATTAACTCTTCTTCAGCATCAAGAAGTCCATCTCTGATTCCTAAGCAGCCTGTCAGTCTATATGCAGGCATAGTCTCACACACCTTTTTTGTATATTCTTAAAATGGGATTCCTCCCCTGATTTCACATGCCTAGCAGGATCTTCCTTTTAAAATTCCTGTTTCTATTAATGGCTAGCTGCTATCATGTTGAAACTGTGACTTGAACTGTTCCCTGATGTCTTTATTTATTCTTTGTACTTTTTTTCCTTTTTGGCTGCTGCCTAGCACATTAAACCTAAAACACAGACACACACAGAGCACCTTACCCAGGGATTTTTGGTTCACAAATAGGTCCAAATCATAATGTCAAAAATAATAAATTAATGTTTCGTTAGCCAGTTTTTATCTCATGCCTTTGAAAGCAGAACGTTTTTCCTCGTGCCTTTGATTATTTTTTAAAAGAATCCTTTGGCCCAAAGAAAGAAAAGATAATGTGTCAGATCATTTTGCAAATCCAAAAAGTGTCATTCTCAGAAGGAAGATTTATTATTGTGTGACAGACTGAAAGTGTTTCACGCTGTCTAAAATGAAAACCAAGCAGATTAATTTCCACACCCAAAACCAAACAAACTCTGGTTTCAACAGTTTTGTCCAAGGTTCACTTCTGTGAAATTGCTGGGCCCTTGTGGTTCAGTTGAAGACTCAGTTAGAAGTGAACATGCTGAGCAGCTTTAAATATCCAATCCATAAAATCTCCTTTGATATCGGATATATAGCATTTAGGAATCATAATATAATATGCTATATTCCTTCTTTTAAAAAAACACAAACTTTTATGGAACTTGTTTGGTATTCCAAAACATAAGAAGCTTTAATTATTGTCTTAGCTGATGTTCTGTCTTGGATCACAAAGAATTTCTGCTAACAAATATTGTGGAGTATTCTTACATTTTCTATTTGTTCCCTTTTTATCCATTAAAAAAAAAAAATAAAAAAGTAGTTTGGATTTAAACTATCTGAAAATAATGCAATGCATAATTTACTGTAATTTCCTGTACTAACCAAGAACTTTGCTTGTCTAATTAGCTGGCTTTTTGTCAAGTGTGTTATTGTACTCAGTTACTTTTTTTCCTTTCTTTTCATTTGTTTTCTTTTTAAATTTTATTTATGTGGGGAAGGAAAATTTAACAAATATCTGTCAGCATCACTTGAAATATCTCAAAGGAAAGTGTATTACCCAGTCATTACATTTACTGCCCTTATTCCTATGGAATTCAAGTGGTTTTACCTTGCCAAATTTTACTCCCTTACTTGGTCAGTGCTTGGTTCCTTCTTCTTCCTTAGGTCAATTCAAGTGTTTGCCAGTAAAGTCTGCAATTGTGCTTTGAATTAATGAAATAAGGGACTTGCTATTCTTCAGCAAGTTTTGGCAAAGAGGACAGTATTGTAATTTTTATTAGATTACAACACTTGGGTATTGAAGTTTTATCGGATGTAAAATGTGCAGTCAATTTATACACAGCTGCCCTGAAGTCGGCAGTATAACATACCAGAAATTTCACTAATTCTAAGGGTAATGGAGTAAGGGGCTTTCTTGAAGAACTTTCTTTTATTCAAGTATTTTTGAGATCCCCCTTGAAGTGATATTTTTAGATACTTTATTTCCTCCTGGTGCCTCCCTAGAGGTCATTAAAATAGGATTAATTTACAGTATTCACAAGGAAGAAGAATGATTCTGTGTCCTCCTTACCTTAGCAATACAGAAGTGACAAGTGTTCTCACAGCACCAGAACCATATTCCAACAAGAGTCTTACTTTTTATATCAGTACCCCATGAGAATAGCCAGGTTTTTTCAAACCTGGAGTCCATCTAGCATGATGTATCCGTCTCCAGCAGTGGAGCCAAGCTGCCATAGGAAGCATAAGCACACTCAAATTGTGTATTACTTTCATGAGGTCCCCTAGCCTCAAGTCATTTTTCAGCATTTCCTACATCTAATTCCTTTGGTAAATCAGTAACCCTCACTTTCAGGTATGTGCCATTGAGCTTACTTTAAAAAAAATTAAAAGAAAAAAAGAGTGAGCCACCAGGTCTGGAACTGCTGCATGAAGAACTTCCTCTGATTTTGAGTGCAGCACTTGGAATGCAGGAGCTATGGGCAACCAGCCAACAGAGGGGACATTGAACCCCAGCCACTCTTCTCTGGAAAACTTGTCATGTGTTGCCAGGTCACCTTTCCCAGACTGTGAAGTCCAAACATACAGAGTCATTTATAGCAAAGCCTGTCCTTATCCTTGATCATCTTTGCAGCACTTTTCAGATCCTCTGCTATCACTGACATTCTCCTTTCCTTCATTAAGGATGAAGGAGTAGAGCTGTTTTCAAAATTCAGAATGTACACAACCCACCTGTTTACTAGGGACATACTGATGCTTCTTCCTTTTCATTTTAAAATGCTTCCTAACATTTTTATAACTTCATTTGATACAGAATTTTCATGTCTTTCTCCTTAGGTCTTACACTGGTATATACAGAGGTCTTATACTGAATTATAGCATACTTTCCTGTTTAGCTCTGAAATCATTGAATGAAGGAAAGATGATCCCTCACATCTCTCTTGCATGCAAATGCTAGAAGTTCAGTTCCCTTTTGCTTCAAGAAGGATTTCTGTCTCTCCCCCTCTGTCCCTCTCTCTCTCTTTTTCTCTCTCATTCATAATTCTGTTTTTTCAGTGCATAGCATCATTCCTGGTGAAGCAGAACTCTCTGCCAGATACCCCCTCCAGTATTACAGCTCTGCCTTTCTACTTCTGTTTCCAGTTCTGCACAGGCTATAGTAAAGACTTCACAGAAAGTTCTCACGGAAGTCCTGGTCTCCAGCTTTTTTTTCCAGCATGAAAATCTTTTCCTCCTATATGTGATTGATGGTTACCTAAATTCTACCCACTGCAATCCACTACCTCTGAGGTTAACCAGCTTTGCACTTTGTAGGAAAATTGTATGTTTGCCTATATGTCTGACCCATGGGCTGTATCAGAGCATTTTGCTCCTCTTCCCTTCCTGCTGGACATCCTAATTCCAGAAGGGCATTTGCATTAAGAGAGAGCACATACAATCCAGTTAAGAGAAACCTATTACTGGAGTCATGTTTCATTTCACTTGTCAATATGACATTCCTGGTTGTCTCATCTGCCAGCCTAGGTCTCAGCAGAAGTAAACAGCTTTTTTTAAGACAAAATATTCACCAACTGCAATGTGTCCTCAGTGAATGTCTCCATTAACCCACTTCCCTCTGGGCCAGCTATCTGACTCTGACATCCATACCCACATGACTTTTTCACAGAGGCAATACCTACATGACTCTCCTTCTCTCCCTGCAGGAAAGGTGTTTCTAGTGTTCTTCATTCTTTTTGCCTTTTTGGACAGCTACAACATCTGTTCCTGAAGTCTCTGTTGCCAGCTGCTCCTTTTTCATTGACCTCCCATAGTGCCCTGGCAGCCAGGAGGGCCATACATGTCCTGGGATGCATCAGGCACAACTTGGCAAGAAAGAGGATTGTCCTGCTCTGATTTGAGCTGAGGACACCTCACCTCGAGTCCTGTGTGCAGTTTTGGGCAATATAATAAGGGCATGAAGCTGTTAGGGTGTGCAAAGGACGCCACAAGGATGATGAAGGTTCTGGAGGAGAAGCCATATGAGGAGCAGTTGAGATCATTTGGTCTTTTCAGCCTGGAGGACATTGAGGGGAAACCTCTTTGCAGCTACAGCTTCATGAGGGGAAGAGGAGGGGCAGGCAGTGATCTCTTCTCTGTGGTGATCAGTGACAGGACTTGAGGAAATGTCCTGAAGTTGTGTCAGGGACCATTAGGCTGAATATCAGGAAAAGGTTCTTCACCCAGAGGGTGGTTGGGCACTGGAACGGGCTCCCCAGGGAAGTGGTCACAGCACCAAGGCTGTCTGAGTTCCAGAAGATTTTGGAAAATGCTCTCAGGCACATGGTGTGATTCTTAGTATCCTGTGCAAGACACATAGAAGGCTCATATTACATATGAGCCCTAAACAGTCCTGCTATAAATGATAGCATCTGAAAACTAAATCATTTGGTAAGCAAGTCTCCCTGAATTATAAGCTGAATTTTTAATTAGATAAAACTATTAATTGTAAGCTGAATTTTTCATTAGATACAACTACGGCAATGGGAAGTATTGTCTCTTAGACAACTGTGAAAATGAGAGAGATACAAGAAGGTATCTGAAGAAAGTTAAAACAAGGATTATCTATGTCCTCTACTGTGGTGACTATCATCTAAAAAATAGTCTCTTGGGGGGGGGGGGGGGTGATAAATCACTATTTCGTTCCCAGGTTTTGTTCAAAGATGAAAGTTTTGAACTTCAAAATTTTGGCAGAGATTTCTCCAACTTTGGCACAGCAGAGTCCCAAATGCACTCCTACATTTGTTGAATCACAAGACGTAGAAAATTAAAAACAAGAAAAGACTACTGAGATAAATCTGAAAGTAAGAGTCATCATGACTGAAATCTGTTAAGGTATTTTCCACAGTATGAATCTCTACTGCTTTTCCACATGGGGTGTGTATTTACATAAGGGTAGACATCTTGACAGGCTGAAAGAAGAGACTGACAGGGGGCCTTGTGACACTCAGCAAGAGCAAATGCCAAATCCTACACCTGGAATACACTAATCCATTGCACCAATCTAGACAAGGGTTTGCCTGTTGAGGGGACAGCTCTGCTGGGAAAGATCTGTGAAGACTGGTGGTTGCAAGCTGAGAGAATCCTAGCACCAAAGCTCACCAACAGAACCATCTTGGGTTGTATTTATGAAAGCATAGCAAGGAAAATTATGGAAGAAATTGTCCCCATTTTACTTGGCAATTCATAGCACCACACCTAGGTACTGCATCCACTTTTAGGTCTCAGTACAAGAAAGGCATCGAGGACCTTGAGCAAGTTCGGCGAAGAAGTTCTGAGAGGGTCAGGGTTGCCAGCACTTGCCCCGTGAGAAGAGACCAAGGGATATGGGCTTGTTCACCCTCAGTAATCAGGGGTTCAGGGCACCAAAGAGCAGCATGCCAGCACCTGTGGGCAACTGTTAGGTGATCAAGACAATGGAATCAGTCTCTTCACCAAGATTCGTGGTAAGATAATGGGCATAGGCTGGAACAGGAGTTTGAGACTGGGTTTTCAGAAGAATGTTCATTCTGAGGGTAATTCAGCAATCTAAGAGATTGCTTAGAGAAGCTGTGGGGTCTCTGTTCTTCATGTTTTTTAAATCCAGCTGGACAATGTCTTGAGCAAACTTTTCCAATGCAGCATTACTCTCCTTTGAACAGGAGGTTGGACTAGATACCTCTCAAGGTCCATTGCAATCTGGATAGGTCTGTGAGTCTGTGAGATATGTGGAGCCTGGTTAGCTCCTAAGCTCACATCATTGTTTCCCTCTGTGTTACCTACACTTGTTTCAAGAGGCTTGCTGTATGCAGGCGGTCATTGGTACAGCTCGCAAAGTTTGATAAGGATCTGTTAGGAAGGAGAAGCTGCAATCATCACACTCGTTTACAAAGCAGATAGATACTCTTCATTGAAGAAATAGCTATGTAAAGAAACTCAATTCAGTTACATTTATAGCATACATTGACTTTGAATGTGTATTCCTTGTCTGGCCATGGAAGGTTTTTGCCATCTGAAGCAAAGAACCATACTCTGCTCCAAGGCATATACAAATCCCTTTAGCTTCAGTGGGAATAGCATGCACATAGCTGAGGGCATGGCTTGGCCCATGGTCAATAGCCTTCTAAAAGCATTTTTTCCTACATTTTTTTTCTTGCAATATTCATCTTTTTCCTTTCCAAAGGTTTTGATGTCATTCCTGTTGCTGAAGTTACAGAGCTCAATTTAGTGGGAACATCTTTGAAGTTTAATTAGATTTCTTGAGAAAGACCATGGGTAATCTGAAATACAAATTCACAAGACTGCTTCAGGCTAAAAGTGTCATATTAGACCAAATATTACGCAATTGTTCTGCAATTCATGCTCTCTTCCCACTCACATGAGTTTGGTTTGAAAAGCTTGTGGAATATATATGACATATCAGAGAAGTGCCAAATATGCCTTGTATAGTCCATTCTCATATTTCCTATGGAAAATATTCCTTCTCACAATCTTCCCTTTCCCACATTAAGCTGAAGTTTGTCCATTACGCCAAGGTAACATCATCCATGTCCACAAAATTTCAAGGAAAGCCTCACATGTCCACAACATCTGTTCCAATGGCAGCATCCAAGGTCAGGTACAGACTGCATCCATAGAGCTAGCAAGATGAAATATTATATAATAGACACAGCTGCCATCTATGCCCTTTTTCTAGAAATGCATAAGTGATTATGCAGAATTATCTACATATGACTGTAAAAACTTGAAAGTTGAACCTTGTAGTTGTTCTGAGCTAGTCCTGGCCTTGTCCATCTGCTACAGTGTTTGCAGTGCGTGTGAAATCAGCTCTGATTTGCCTTTGGGGGCAGGGGCAGAGACCTAGGAGAGGAGGGCATGAGATTACACGTATACTTTACTGAGGTGGTCCCTCACAAGGCACGCTGGCAAGTGTGGGGAAGTGGGGAGAGATGCTGTATCCAACCGTCTGGCATCTCAGCACTTCCCTCATGCCCAACAGGAAACTGCATCTGCTTGGCAGCACAGAAGTTGGGCTGCAGTAGAGCAGCATCTTGTTCACAATTGTAACATTTTCAGCACAGAAGATCCTGGAGTGCATTTACAAACCCTAAGCTGAAATTTACTGTTAGTAACTTACTGTCCAACTATTTCTGTCTTCAGTGGAATAGTGACAGCAAAGCTGGTGTCAACTTGTCCAGATGTGACTGTCTTCAAGGGCTGACCCAAAACAACACAGTCACCAAGCTCAACCTAAAACTGCTGCTTGTTTGGCCTCTTTGCAAGTACTCTAGGTAATGGGTCAATATATGCTTCCTTGGGCAGAGTCTGCAAGGGCAAGACTAAGAGGTCACCAACGGCACACATCTTTGTCAGCAGGTCATGGTGATGACAAACCACATGGCTGCAGTCCATGATACTTCCTTCTTTTAATGGATACGGGGAAATTTAAGATCCCAGAAGATAAGATCCCACATGGAGGTGGGAGGATATTGCCTTAACTCCACTTTGAACAGACTTAATATACGGAGTTATTTGGACCTACTGAATCCTTAGGCAAAATCAGCTTTTTTTTTTTTTTTGTATCACTGGAATAAGAGTTTTGTGGATAAAACTCTTCCATTCTGTACATTCAGGGCTTATTTCTTAGAAATAAAAGCAATCATCAAGAGAACAGAGCACACAGAACTTTACTGATGTTGCAACCCACAAACAGCAAGAGATCCCTTTGTGTGAAATAAAACTTATATTTGGTTGCAACCATCATTTTACAGCACATAGCTTTATGGCACAACTCCAGTTTCATAAATGGCATTTAGAGTAACTTTAGACTGATGCTGAGATGAATCTGTCTTTTTAATATTTTAGTAGTTTGTTGTCTTTAACTGTCAGAGTTGTGTTGGAAAAGTAATTTATGTGTTGAAATATTAACAGTTGAATGTAATTTTCACAGCCATGAGTCCACTAAAAGGAGTGCCCACACGTCTCGTACTGGAAAGAAGTGTGTCTATGGACTGAGAACTGAATATGTTATAAAACAGAAGTTTTGGGTAATATATTTGGGATAATTAATATTTTTATGGTGTGTAAATCTGTCATGTGAAGGCTTGAACACATGATAGCTTTGTGGGATGTAAATGTGGCATCCATAGAAGGTTCATGAGTACTGGCATGTTTGTGTCTCTAAATGTCAGATTTTGCTCTGAAGCCATGTTCTCCAGGTCACCCAAATGGAACATGATCACCTGAAAGAAGCCACTTAGGGCCACCCAGCCCAAAGCACCACAACTGGACTTCCCTGACCAGCCACGCTTTCCTCAACACTTTTTCTAGCAGCTGATTTGTAAAACAGGAGAAGGATGAGAGCACTACAACAGAGCTGCGGGGCTGTAGCCAGCAGGGGCCAGCCCAGGAGGAGCCCCATGGGGAAATCCCACCCCAGTTCATCATTTGGGCCCTGCAAACAGGGCGTTTATTCTCACAGGCCCTCTTTCCAGCACAGCAGCCTCTGTTAATGTAACACACTCCTCTTTGCCCCTTCTTTTCCTCATTTTAAACAGTCTGAAAAAAATAATTAGGATCCCTTATTCATATGCCTTCTATAGGAGAGCTGACTTGTGTGCTACAGATTGGTGGTGTGCCAGGACTTCTCCTTACAGAAAAATGAGTTCTTCCTCTATGGTCATGCTTTGGGTTTGTGTAGGAGTGTTTGGTAATATTAAGTACATGCTCTTTTCAGTTTCATCCAGTGGTTTTAGGTCTCAGGAGTACTACTCCTTTCCCCCTTCAAGGGGATCCCTCCTCTACAGATGAACTGGTCAGCTATTCATACAAATACTATTTATTCTTCTGGTTTTGAATTATGCCTATTAAAGAATTTGCTTTGCTGTGAGAGAGGCGTCCCTGGGATTTGGGACTGGCCACGTGCCATGGTTTCCACATGCAAACCCTTGGAGCTAGCCTCAGCCTTTCCATTGTGGCTTTGTGCTCTGACAGCCTTCAAGGGTAACGTTACTTATTTATTTTCTCTTTTTTTGATGTGTGTCTGAAACTAGGTATCTGACTATGCTTTTCAGCATTAAAAAGCATTTAAAAAGCATTAGTTGTGCATAAAAAAAAGCATTAAAAAAAAAGCATTAGTTGTGCATATGATGAAATCTTGTTGCTCTCAATCTACCAGAAATCTCCGCATCTTTCCCTGATAACCCTAGCACACTCCTTCATTTCCCTGTTTATTTGGTTGGCAGACAAAGGTTGGAAATAATGCAAATACCCATTGGCAGGTTGGTGTGCCAACAGGCCAGCAACAGCCAGCCTTTGGAAAGGGTAGAGGAACACAGTTGTTCCCATATCTTGTGTCCCCAGGTATCATTTTATCCAAACACCAAAGTGGGAGAAATTTCTACATTTAAGAACTGTAGGCTGATTTCATCTTTCAGAAGTTATGAATGGCAAGTGGCCAATTGAAAATTAAGTGACGGTGCAAATCTCTCTTTCTCTTGCTTTTATTTTTTATTATTGTTTTTTAGGAAACCACAAGAGTTAAATCAGCAGTTCTTAAGCTTTTTTCCTGTGGTTGATTTGGGCAAACAATGGTGCCCACCCACTTTGCAGTTCTTTCTTGCTGTGTTTATATTTCCTCATGAGAAACCAGCCAAAATTGCTGCTGAAGATGGAGTTGGGAAGGAGAGGTCCCATAAGAGCAATAGGCTGCCAGTAAAGTCTATCAAAAAGTTGCTGCTGCTGCTGTTGCTGTGTATTATTACTGTACTTCCAAGGTTGAATATCAGTCCCACATGATTGGTTTTTTCTTGAAATACTATTTGGGTAAGTAGGAACATATCCCACAGGAGGTAAAATTCATATGTCATGGACTTCCGTGTTATGAATTATTGACATCTTCTCATTTTTCCTCCAGGGAGGAAAAAAGGTGTGGATGCAAAGAATGTCAGCCAGAAAAAGCATCAAGCAGTTTCAGTACACTTGACACCATGAAACAGGCCTTGAAACAGAATAACCTCTTTTTGAGGGTCCAAAAAGATCAATGGGGAAAATAGGGACACTTCCAAAACTTCAGTGTTTAGGCCTATTAATTATAGTTTATTTTTAAAACAATAAGTTTTTGATCAGGAAGCCAAATTTCATTTGATAGACCTTTATATTTTACATTTTCACCCATTTTACTTGTTTTTTCTTTTATTCACAAATTTGATGACACTGGAGCTGCATAAACAGCACACAAAGCAAAGCCCAGTATTGGGAAAATTGCTCATGTAGTTGTTTTAGTTGATCTATTAAAGTAGTGGTGTTAACAGAATATCTTAAATTGCACAGTAATAATCTGTACTTCCTACTTAGAGAATGATGGTTTTCCCGTTTGGTTTATTACACTGTAAATAACTCCCTTGCATCTGGGTTGATTTGTTTATTTAATTAAATCTGAAGGAAAAACAACCCAGTTTTGCAATAGTTAAATAAAGCAATTGTGCCATCCAGTGGCTAGCTAGGTTAACTCATGTCTTCTCCTTCCACATGATCATTTGGTATTTCTTTTTTCTTACTCAAAATAATATGTAATTCTTGTAATATGCAATGTTCCATTGCTGTACCCCATTTATATAGATAATAAAATTTTAATTATTTTAAAACTTCTTTTTTCTACATTATTTAAACTGAAGGCCCAAAAGAGGAATTAGATGTGCCATATATTCTTCCGGATCAGTTAGAGTTACAGGTTATTACACACCCTATTATCAAACATCATGAACTATTGGCAAAAAAAAGCAAATAAAACCATAGCGTTTATCTCCTGTGACCATGGAGCACGCCAGAACCTTTAATCAGATATTTCCAACGTAACTTTTTGTAATAACAGATGTGACTGAGTTTATAAATTGGTTCATGAAACGTCTCTGTAACAGTTTGAAAGAAAAATTCAGAAGGGGCAGACAATATTACAAAATAATCCTATGGTATGATTACATTCTTCAATGTCACACTCATCTCTTGAGAATAATTTCTAGAACAGCTCTCTGGAGCCTCATGTGAGATCTGGGCCTTGTTGCCTAACTACTGAGTAGATTAGAAAATGTGGTCACGAGTCACAACTTGAAAATACGTCATCATTTCCAAACCAAAATCCACTGTGATCACTTCAGAGGAAGAAGAATTTCCCTGATTACTACATTTTGTTGGTGCTCCACAAGCCTGTTTTGGGGAAAGTTTCATTGTGCAAATTGACTTATGGCATCCGCATGAAGCCTGCACTTCAGACAAACACAACACTGTGTGCATGGGTGTGGAGGACCAGGCATAAACGTGTATGATGTAGGTGTGTTTTGTCTCAAATATTCTTGTTGTTACGACAAGAATGTTGTCATCAGAACTGAGGGTCCCACAGAGGTGGGGCAGCACTTTGCTGAGCCAACTTCTTTTTCCATCTTGAGACTCACTACTACATTCCCCTGACTCCCTTCCTGGAAAGTTCAGAAGGGCTCACTGCACAGATGCAAACACTATGTCTGAGTGTGTGCGATGAAATGGGAGGAAAAAACAGTTTTACAGGAGAGACTTGCATCAGAAAAGCTATGAAAGGAAGTGCATCAGTCCCTCTCACTCTTTCTCCTTTTCCTCTTTTTTTTTCTTATTCTCACTACTCCAATCCAGACTATCCACATAGCAAGACCATCGCAGGATCTAAGGACTGATGATCTTGCTTCTCTTTCTCTTTTTCATCTTTATTTCTCTGCTCTCTTTTTTGTCTTGACAAATTTCAACTATCATATTCTACCCTGTACATTGCACTCAAGTTTGTTTCAAAGTCGGGAGCTTTTTGAAGTTGTAAAAGTGTGTTGTAAAAGTTAAGGGCTTGATAGAAAACACTTTTGAGACTAAAGACTCGGCTAGTTGCCATAGCTTAGACAATTATACAATAAAGCCAAAGAGAGTTCCCTGACAAGTAGACTGGTGTCTTTGTTCAACCTAATGGGAATTTATAACAAACATAGTTCTCCCTACCAAGTCGGTTGTGATGGCGGGAAAGAAAAAATAAGCAGCTCCTCCGTGGAGGCAAAATGCAAGCAAAATACGTCTCAAAACTGTATGGTGCTACACATAGTGCTATGTTATGGGAGAGAAACAGATTCTGATGGACTGTTCTGGTTTCTTTTCTTACTCAAGTTGTTTGTCATCCCCTTAAAATGTTAACCTTGTGCACAGGAGTTGCACATCCTGGAGACTGTCACCAGGAGAAAAAGTGCATCATTAAAATAGAGTGGGGGCCTCATGCTGTGGGTACAACTCATGAACAGGACAGGTCCCAGTCCCAGCACAGAGTGACAGCTTGCTTCTTTTACAAGTGCCCTGTGTTCTCCCGACCATGGCAATGTGCTTTTTTAGCAGATAGATTGACCATTTATTTTCATTTGGGTTTAATTGCAGGATTTTAGATCTTGAGCTCTTCATGTAGTCCAGCTGTGTAGTCCTTCCAAGAGCAGCACAAACACATGTTGTGATCCCATGCAAAGCTCTCTCTGTCAGGTACAGCTGCCAAACCATCCTCCATTCTGGCATGTCCTCCCCACTCTCCTTCTTCACATTGCTAGCACAGGAGTGACTCATTAAATCTCAAACTTTTCTGTCAAGTGTTAAGCCATTCCAAACATATTTCTTGAATGCAAGCAGCAATTCCTCTGTGCCAGGACTTCCAAGGAAATCTATCTGCAATGCTGCCCTGCCTCTCAGGGATGTGAATTACCACCCATCAGTGCCATAACCTCATCATCATGATGAGTTATGAGAGAATAGTTAACACAGTGACAATCCTTTTGCTACAGAGACACAGGAAGCTTCTCCCACAAGGAAAACCTTAGATCTAAGCAAAACTGTATCTTGCCCTGTAATTTAGAAAGTATCTACAAATTTAGGCTGTCTTTTGAGAGGGCCAATCCAAGAGAAATTTAAAACAACTGGTAAGAATCAAACATTTTTGAGGCTTCTTAAAAATGAGGCAGCAAATTCACTGGTCACTTTTGAAAATGTTCCTGGAGATGCTTTGTTCCTTATGCATACAAGTTCACATTTGCGAAACAGTGTTTATTCACACTGTGCCACCACACCTGGAAATGAGACTCATGCTATTGCTTTTATTTTAGATATCACTAGCTCTTCATAATGAGAGAGAAAATAATAAAAGTATTATTATAATATAATAAACTATATCAAATATATTGTAACATATATTAAATATATAGAGACCATAATACATGTAATATAAACTATATTAAATATACCATATAGATGACTTATGCTATGTTATATAGTATACAGCCCATTGTATTGTATCATATAATTTCTAATGTATATAGATCTGTTCTCAGAAAACAGATGAATAGCCGCTAAACACAGATGTTCTCTGTTGGTTGTTTGCTGGTTTTGTCTTTTCTAAATTGTTACAAAAAGCTAATGTTTAAAAATGAAACAAAGAATCAAAAAACCAGAAAGCCCAGCATCAAAATATCAGGAGGGATGAAGAACTAAGACCTTCTCAAGCAAAATTTTTCTCAGCTTCTCAGCTCCAAAAGTCTAAAGGGACTAAATGACAATTTTGAAGGTTTATGTTGGAGAAAAAAAATCTTCCGCAAGAACAAGACCCAGCCTTCTGAGTCGGATAAAAAATCACTGCTCTGCAGCCCTTGGAAGAAGGAAAGTGCTGACAGTCGTCACTATTTCATTCCCACTGAGTGTGTGTCTGCTGGGCAGACCTCTGCCCCCCTTCCTGAATGAATCCCACTTACAAATCCAGCTGATGTTGGGACCAGGTGCAGATACAGAATTGTGGATGAGATCAGCATTGCCGTGATGACCACAATTGAAGGAGAGAAAAAAAAGAGTTTGAACTGTCTTGAAGAAACATTTATGAATTTCTAGTGAATAATTTTTACTGGACAGAGGACCTAAGGCAGTGTGTAAACAACAATCCTCATATTTAGCACCAAGAGAAAATATTAGTGTTTTAGCCTGGCCGTGTAGTTAATAATAAGCCAAATGAAAGGAAGCTATGGTAGGGATATTTTTCCACTTTCACCCTCTTGCTAAAAGTGTTGACATAGTTTTTTGAGTCAAATCTCAGCAGGGAGGAGATAAGGCTGTGATTATTACCCCTCTGACTCCTAACCCTGCCCTGTTTAAGCAAAGTTAGAGCTAGGCTGGACCTGCAAACAAGGAGGCATTCACTGGGCTGAGCTTTCATTTCACTGGAGTATGTGTAGCCTGAGATAACTCACTGCATTCAGATTCCTATGTGCTTGATTTTCATGGTTCTCTATTAAGCCACTCCACTCCTTTCCCATTTATTTTTGGCTCCTTAAGCTTGGCTGCCTATGCCACTTGTTCTTGGGGAGCTCTTGGCCCTACAGGCATGAACTTCTGTCACATTTAAAGCTAATCTCTGATCATTTTGATACACCTGGGCCACCTTCCGGAGTCTGCTATGTTAATGCACAAAAGCAGTGATGAGGCAGGCAGGCTCATCTTTTTGAGGGTGCTATATTTTTCCCATCTATGGCTTATCTATTACAGGATATAACAGCCATGCCTGACCTCTTCTGAGGACACTTTATTGGCAGTGTGCAATGGTCATTTCCACTTATCATGAAGAGCAATTGCCATGTTATCAAGTTCATGAGGAAACTTTGTCAAAGGCAATCATCAGAGATGATTCTCTGTCTTCTTCCAGCTATGAATTCTTCTGCAGCAGTAGTATTTGTGAGCTACTCTGACACAAATAATTCTCAATAATTAATTTCTCTCAGTCACAGCAGTCACCCCCCAGGGGAAGATGCCAAATCTCTCTTTGTTCTGTCTCATTAGTCACAAGTAATGAGCATGTGTGCAAATTACAACTCTGATTCCTAAAACTTCAGGCAGGGAGGCAGCATCAGAAATGAACTACCAGAACTCCACAACAAGTTTACTTTGAGCCACACTGCTTCATGCTCATATCCAGATCCACAGCTACTTCATAATCTGTGCTCACTCATCTTTTCTCACCATCTACACTCAAGGTAAACAGACTTTTTCCCCATTGGTAGTATTGTCATCCCATGTATTATTTCCCTCCTGTGTTTTCCAGTTGACTTTTCTAAGATACATTTTCACTTCTAGAGAAATTAATGTTTTACTTTAAAATTTTTCAGTAATATGTTGGCTTAAAGATCAGGACCCAATCAGCAGTTACTGCCTGCTTTCAGTACTGATGCAGTGTCTTGGAGATGCAACAGTTCTCCAACTTCTTTCTAGTATTCCTGTTCCTCCAGAAATATTTCTGTTGCTGTGATTACTGATTAAAAATATGATATGATATGATATGATATGATATGATATGATATGATATGATATGATATGATATGATATGCTGTGAAGAGACTACCTTCAGGATAGTGCTAGCTTGTAATAGGTTCCCTACCCTTAATCATTAATGAAGCTTTTTTTCAGAGCTTCACAATCACTTAGTGCCTTCTTGCACACCTGCAGCATTGCTAAAACTTTTGGAAAGGAAGAAGTATGATTAAGTAGACAAGCTGAGGACTGTTAAAACCTTTATTGTGTTGAAATGCACAAGCTTTTGCCCACCACATCCGGTGCTGGCCTTCCTATGGCAAGGGAAGGAGATTTTTCTTCAAAACCATTCTTCTGATCGTGACAACCTCTGGTGTGTAATTGTTGGCTCAGGATCTGGTTTTTATACATACTTAACCACAGTTGGTCATAAATGCACATTATGTAGTTACAGGTAGAGCTACTTAATAGGGTAAGTTACTATAAATGGTTAGAAAATACATAAAATCTTATTGGAACAGATAATCCTCAGTCTATGTTCATAGCAACAAGACATGGTGTAAATCACAGACCAAAGTAGCTTCAGCACTGCTGTAATTTTCATGGCTTCTAAGAAAGTTTCTCCCGTTAAAATCTCCCAGTCTTCATTTCTGTCCAATTTTGGCTGACTTGACGAAAAGCTATTACTTTGCTGGGTTTGACTTTTCGTTTGGTTTTAGGGCGTTTGATGCTGTTTTTCCTGGTTCTGGCCAAGACAGGCTAAATTTTTTGGCATAGCCAGGAGCAGCATGACCAGGACTGAGAGGTTCTTTTATAACACCTCGTGCCACTATGAGGAGTGAGAGAAAGGGGTCCCTTTCAGGTCAGGTAGCATTGTGCAGTCATGTGTTGTAGGGGGTCACATGTGGTGAGCATTCGCATGTGAATTGTTTGCCTCTTGTGCTCTCTGTATCAATATTGTCACTCTTTTTTTTTTTCTTTCATTGCTGTTTCAAGTAAATCGTTCATATCTCAGCCAGTAATCTTCACCTTTTATGCCTCCAGTTCTCCTCTCTACCCCACCACCGGGGAGGGAGAGGGGAGAGAGGGGATTGAGTGAGTGACATATGCTTTGGAGTGTTTTGGTGGAAACACTAAGTTGGGGAATAACATTCCTAAACCACGACAGCCTTATTTGGAATTGGTAAGGCCTCTGTGATATAGTGGACAGTAGCTAAAATACAAATACTGTGAGGCTTGCCTGATTGATGACATCACACTCCTACAAATCTGCCAAGGCAAGTGCTGGGAGCTTACAATGGTAGAAGCAACCACTGGATGGATGGAGATGCACCCTGAGCCTCACACCACTGCCTGGAACATCATCCTGGGCTTTGAAAAGCAAGTCCTGTGGCCACATGGCACCTCTGAAGGAGCTTGAGTCAGACAACAGGACTCATTGCAAAAGCAGCCTCACAGACATCTGGGCCAGAGAGCACCTGGGCCAGGTTTAGAGTGGGGGTATCATATTGCCTACCATGCACCAGCCCTGGGAAAATTGAATGGTGCGATGGACTGTTAAAAACAACATTGAAAGCAATGAGGGGTGCACCTTCAAACACTGGGTCCTACATTTAGTGAGGGCCACCCACCGACTGAAATGGTCCTGCCCAATGACAGCCTCCACATACCAGAGAAGGGAATGAAGTCTCTGTAGTTCATATGAGGAACGTGTTAGGGGATTAGTCCTGCCTCAAAGACAAACACATCTGTGGGATTGTTTTTGTTCAGGGACCTGGGTGCATTTGGTGGGTAATGCAGATGGACAGGGAAATATGATGTTTACCTCAAAAGGATTTGATTTTTGGGTAAAAAATATTTGCAATGTTAAATTGTATAATACTGGTTGCTGAATGACACTGCCATTCTAAGCCATAATGACCAAGGACAGAAAGTATGGACTGCTCCAGGTACATCATCCATGAAGTCCTTACGGGGCTTGCAGCCACCTGACAGCACACCAGCACTCCTGCATCCTGCAGTGGAAGACAGCTAGGATGGACAGAGCCCACAGCTAGGACTAAATGAACTCAACAGTCATCTTGGAGGGACAGACATTGACTGTGGAAATTATGCCCATGCTTAAATATATAAAAATATAGATAGATAGATAGATAGATATATAGATATAGATAGATAGATATAAATATATAGATATATTGATAAATAGATATACAGATAAATATAAATATATATATATATATATATATATATATATATATATATATACGTGGGAGATGTAGGATCTGGGCAAGATGTAAATGCTATAGAATAGGGGATGGTAATGCAAGTGAGCAGAACGTGGTTTGGAGAGGCTTGGCAGGAGCACTAAATTTGGGAATACCATTCCTAAACCAGAACACCACTCCATACAGCTTTTATGGGAAGGGTTTATGGGAATAGCTCTGTTCTGTTTGGGCATGACTCACCACAAAGGTCACCACACTCAAATGAGTAATGTGAGGGCAGGGCTGCTATGGTCATCCAGGAAGAGCCCAGGTGTGGGGCAGGTGTGTGCCAGCACATGCAGCTGTGTGAGCCAGGGGAGAAAATACCCTGCACCCTACAAACATCACATCACATACAGAATGCTAAGGCTGTGTTGAGGCAGTAGCAGAGCAATTTGAAAAGAAGGCCTTTTTGTGTAAGTATGCTTAAAGACACCAGAGTGCTTTACTTTGGATTGGCACAAAACACTGAGTGTCATACAGTTATACAATGTGAAGATGAGGGGCAAAAATATGAAGTTTATCTGATGACATCTATGGAATAGAAACAGGAACGTCACAAAGGAGCAAACACAAGTTTTATCACACCTGTTTAGCACACCTCACTGTAGGAATTCCTGAGTGAATTAATTTTCACCAAGAATCAAGTGAATTTAAAAAAATGCTTTGAATAAAGGTATACATACATTTTTGAACAAATGTTTTGAAAAAGACAAAGTGTTGAATGAAAGACAAACATTGTCATCACACAGCTATGCAGTCCCCTCTCTTGCAATATGCTTACAAATCATTGGGAGCTCTTCTGCCCAGATAGATATTTCACCCTGATGCTGTAAATTCTAACTGGCCTCAGTAAATTTGCTAGACCTGACCATCATAACATCAGTACAGAGCAAAACTTGATGTTAGAGTAGCATTATGGGCTCAGTTTTTCTGTGGTCTCTTGGACCTGCTGCCATGTCACTAGCAAAAAATGCATGTGCAGAAACAGGCTGAACAAAACTTTGCTCCCTGTAAATTTTGACTGTGCAAGTTCTGAGGCAATTTTTAATTCAAAATTCCTTTTGTAAAACCAAATAGGCATAGAACCCTTCCCAGATTTCTCTGAGGTAAAACCAAAGACTTGGGACCTCGTAGTGACTCAATTGGTTATTCATTTACTTTTTCTATTATCTTTTAATGTGTGGTGTTAATTTCTTTCTAAAAACTAGAGCAAAGGTTTTTGCTGAGTGTTTGTTGACAGGATCTGGGAACCAGCAGCATCAGACTGAATGCTGCTCCTTCCAGTTTTCTTTTTCTGGGAACAGTGGAGTTCTGTTACTACATTTTCTTTACTTCTATTAAAGAGGCACAAAGATGCTCTGACCAAAATGCAGACTTTTCATGTTAGATGCAATTTGTGAAGCTGTATAAAATAATCTGTTAACACAGGGTAGGAAAAGAAAGTGATTAATTTTCGGGAGAGAAAATAAAGAAATTAGGGCAAGACAGCAATGGAGTTGTGAGAGGCAAGGCTAAGGGCAGCTGTGGGGACGTGGCTTTGCTGGCAGTGAATAGGTATGTCTCTGCCTCAGGATGGATTAAATGCTGAGAGCAAGCAGATGTGCAACTTATCCTCATACCATTTAAGCTTCTTGCAGATATTTCCACAGTTGAAGGTAGGTTGCTCTGTAGCAGGACTGGAAGACCTGCTCTGCATGCTCTCCTTCCCTGCTGTCACTGAATTTATGAGCACTAAAGGAAAATCCAGGCATTCACACCAGTCATTACAGTCTGCTGTGCCTCAAAATGCACTTGAATGTACCAAAGACAATTTTTAAAATGTGTCTGCTCCCAAGTATAAGGTGATGTTTGAAAATGCTCACAACCCAGATGCCATCACTTAATAGGCACTTGGGAAAAAACCCAAAACACAACAATCTGTTTTCATTGAGAGTTCTTCTTACTCACCAAGTGCCTTATTCAATAATTAATTGACTCCCAGCCTTGCTCTCCAGAATGATTGGGCAGGTTTTGAATAAGATGTTATAGACTGAATGCCAGTGGTGGAACTCCTTTCCATTTGAATATCTTTGATCAGAAGTAGGTAAGATTTGCTTAAAGCCTACAAACTGGTTTGGTCAGCAGGAAGCTGCATTTTTCTATGCAAGAGAAGAATTGTTTTCAATTTGAAAACCGTCTCTCAGTTTTGGGATCTGCTCTAGCTGTCCCTGCAAGTAAGGGGAGTGTGTGAACCACACCTCACAGCTCCTGTCCAGTACCAGTATCTCCAGCTGTGCCCTGTCACTACAGGAAGGCACAGCCCTACAGGCTATCCTTTGCTTCCAATGTCTGCATTTGTATTTTAAGTTCAATCAGCAGAGTCCAGAGCAATAATCAGGCTCCAAGACCTCAGTGATCCACAGCAAAGGTCCAAACCTGAGAGAGATAGCACAAGGCTGGCTGTTCAGCTGCACAATTTGCTTTCTAACCAGCTTCATCAAAGAGAACAAGTCCTGTCATGGTTTGGAGGAGCTGGAATGCTTTGGGAAAATTCCAGGCTTCAAACATAGGCCACAGATATTTATTCAAGACAGAAGTATAAGCCATTCAGGATGAGTGATAAATTTAATTTGGTTTTGTAATCCCATTAATCTTTTCAGTTCACGCTTTCCATTTATTGCAATGGGCTGTATAAATGTACAGCACTAGAAATCCTGATTGAAAATGTGTTTGTTTTCTATACCTTCCCCAATATTTGGACAATTTTCCCCTCTTAGAGCCTCCACTTTTTTTTCCATTTTACTTATCTGTTACTTAATGAAAGCTACACTATTTCTGCATACACTCCATAGTCTTTTTCAGTTAATTACTTTATCCGTTTTTACAGGCCAAAATTCAATCAATGTGAAAATCTAGTTTCTGGGCTTTACTTAATACTTTATCTGCCCATCTGGAGTTCTTTACTCAACATGGAAAGATAAGGCTTCTATTATAGGAAGCCTTCTTTCTCCCCTTGTATTTATGGGGATCCCCAGCAGGCCTTTGAGTTGGTATTAGACAAACTATTTTGAGTAAGTGATAGCTTCTTTATTTACATACTTTCATACTGTAATGCCTAATTAAAAGCAGGCTGTACTTTTTTTCCTCATTTAGTGCTGATCAGATAGCATGGAGTAAACATTATCTCAAGCTAAGCAAGGCATGACAGCCATCAAATATGGGTTTTGGTGGTTTGTTTATTTTTTGTCATTTTGATGTACTTTCAGAAGTGCAACAAAAAATCTATGAAGTGTGTATTTGGAACTGCTCAAGTTACATATAGATGAAGTGAAGCATCCCAAGCATTCTTTGCCTGCAATGGGAAAAGCAAAACCTGAGAAAACCACTCATTTGGAAAGGCAGCCCCAAGGGAGCTGCCACACAGACCACCAGCCATCACTCCTGACACTCTGCAGCTCTTCTCTCTGCACACCAGCAGTGTTCCACTCCTTTTTCCTTCAGCTGTAATGCCCTCCTCTTCCTGGTACTAGCTTTCTAGAGGGTTTCTGTGTTATGTGGTCTGCCTTTTTACAAACTGCCCAAAAAAAAAAAAAATCATTTACAGAAGTGTCAGTCCAAATATGACAAAGTACTTATGAAATTTTCATGTATGCTCATTACCTAATAGAATGTTTTCCACTGTATTAATAACCTCATACTCATTAATTAATCACACAGAGCTCAGTATCCTCTAATACCTCAACTTCTGTCAGCTGGACCACTCTGCAGGTGCAAGTTGGTTCAAGTAGGTTCAACAGGTTTTTCTCTGATATTGTAGGAGACATTGGGATTTGGCTGAAATGTACTATTCAAGGGACTTTAGAATCTTGGATCATTTAAATTGTGAAGGAAGACCTTCTTTTTCTTAGGATTATTCCATATTTTTCTGTTTCACTTCTATTACTGTTGCCACAAGGAAAAATCTCTCTGAAATACTATTACCAACATTTACCCTGAGCTGTAGTGAAAGCTGGAAAGCACTTGTAAATGGACATCATCAGGTTGAAAACAGAGTCTACACTTCTCCAAAACAATCTTTCTTCAGAGAGTTAACTCTGCTCAGTGATTTAGAAATACTAAAATCAAAATTTTTCCAACAGTATTTTGGCTTTTATACTTGCAGTCCCAGATGGGTTTTTCAGGTTTGAGATAAGCAGATGCAAAAGATAAACTTTGCTAAGAACAGAGCCAACTTGAGCAAACCTCCAAAAACACTGGATGCTAAGTTTGGGGTAAACCCAAACACATTCTTTTGTGTCATCCAGTACCATTATCTAACATTTCATTGGTGCATCAGAAGGAAATCACTATTTCAGTAAAGATAACAGCAGTAAATAGGTTACTTTCAGGAAAAGCATTATCTGCTTTAATATTTCTGGGGGTTTGGTTTTGATTTGTTTGGGGTTGGGCTTTTTCCCATTCCTTGGATATGAATATTTTTAGTTTCCTGAAAATGCGCAGTGTGTCTGCAAGTTATCTGAATTGGCCATCTTCCCATCACGTGACTTACACCCTGGAGTCTGTTTTCCACATTTTTTATCTTCTTTCAGGTATTAAACGTATAATAAATACAAAGTTAGAGAGCCTTATGATTTTTGCAGTGCCAGTGAGGTCTCATGTGATTAACCTGCCGAGCAGAGCATGAAATACTAAGAAACAAATGTTCCACTAGGCAGGAACTGCACACAGTAAATGAAGCAAATCATGGCTTAATGCTTTATATGAATGTTTGGTTCTGCTTTGTTTCCCTGAGGGCAAATGAATATTGTATTATTTTTGGTTGATATATTGAAACAGATAAATACACTAAAGCTGATTAACAGTAACAGCTTATGGACAAAAATTAGGTAAACTGCATATGTGGGAAAGAAAAAGGCATGCAGCCTTGCTCTTCTTGAAGTCAACTACATGAGCTTCAAGCTTACCTAAAAAGCCATTCTGTTTCATTTACATATTAAGTCCACCTCATTTAATGCAGTAAACTGGATCAGGAGGGGATTGAATTTCTAAGTAGCACTTATGTTCACGTCTGTCACAGTGCATCCAATAACTGCTGGTACAAATTACAGCTAAAGTCACTCTTATCTGTAATAATTTTGCTTTGGAGCATAAGATCCACCTGGAAAAGGATCTGGAAGCATAAGAAAGTTTCTGAGCAGCAGAGAAATATTTACCCAAACTTTGTGAGATGCAAAGTCAGCCTTGTGTTGAGTCAATTTGCAAACCTGCTCTGTTTAGGGCAGGATAACAGTTTTGGGGAACAGCCTCCTCCACAAAGCAAAAGAGATCCTGGAGAATATTTTCACTTCACATTAGATATTTTTCCTTTTGACAAAGATTCATGCTGATCCTCTGTCCTTGGCCAGTGTTTGTGTCATACTATTTCTGCAAACTTGCTTCAGTTTTACTTGCATTTCTTCATGCAGTAAGCAAATGCATTAAGGAATGGCAGGTACACTGGAATTAATACATCTCCCTCTACATAAGATACCAATTGTCTAATCAATAAAATTTATTAATTTTAGAAAGATCTAACTGCATTTTTTTCTGCTTTCCCTTTGCCAAAGTATTTGTTGTATTCAAAGTTCATGTAACCCCACAGTAAAATCTGCTTCTAACAAACATTTTTCTCTGAGACCTGTGAAAACTCCTCCACAGCCTTCAGCTGTCTTCCTCTTCTTTATGCCTTTCATCATTACATGTCTTATAAAAAGCAAATATTAAAGGGCTGGTCCTTGCATGTCTCTGAAGAAAGATCTGAAATACATGTAATACAATAATTGAAATAATATCTTTTTATATATAATATTAAATGGAATAAAGGATATATCAGTAGCCAATCGATTTTTTTGAAAACATCTGAATTTTATCAGGTGAAAATAATAAGCTTACCCTTGTTGATATTAATTTTTTTTCAGGAAGTTGCATGCATTTCAGAAATCCTATGTCTAGAAGCCTTGTCATTTTAAAGTTGTTTTGAGACTAAAGTAAATCTTACTGCCTTAGAGGTAAGATCTTGCCAGCCCAGACACTGGAAATATCAAGAAAATTAGCCATAGGGATAATAGAGATAGGAATTTTAAAAATTTAAACATCTTTTGGAAAATTCCAGATGAAGTGCCACTCTGATAGGAAAAATATTTCAAGTGTTATAAAGCACATGTCAAATTTGACTGAAATCTTGTTCAGAGAAGTTAGGTCAGAAGGACAAATAAGAAGTGGTTTGTTTTTTGGTTTTTTTTTTAATCACGGAAGACACAGATTTGTGGATCTCTTCTAGTGACACATGAAACAATTTCTGTTTTCCTGGGCATGGTTTTCTCAGGTACTGGAGGGAATGATAGAAAATTCATTTTTATTTTGTGTTTGAGACTCTGATTTCTTAAACATAAACATGTCAGAAAATCAGTAAGGCTTGATCATAAAGAAGTAAACAATAATTCTTTTCCTCACAGATAGTAAATTATACAACAAAAACTCAAATTCTGTGGCAGATGTTTGTATCAGAAATTAATTTACAATCTTCATTACATTTCTGCCCAAAAAAAACACTCATACACTATCACTAAAACTAGAAATATTCCATATTGTACAGGTTTTTAATTTTTTTTTTTTTTTACTAAATGAGTAGCAACTTTCCAATATCATGCATGACCTTCCTGAAAAAAACATGATTCTGGTAAGAAAAAAGCCCATCCTTTTTCATTGGTAGCTTTAGAGTTTTTGTTTTATTTTTGACAAGTTAGACCAATTTGAAATGTTGATCTCCCCAGCTCCCAAAGCATGTCCCTTTGCCTGTTACCTGGCATGACTTTGTCTGTGACAGCTAAAACTTTGGGCTCTGATGGGCACAAATTTAGAAAAGTGCCTAAAAATTCTTGGAAAGAAAACAACTGAGACAATAGAAAAACATACCCCTGTAAATTTCTCATATCCCTCTGTCTCCTTTTGCCCCCTACCATGCCCTGTTGCGATGTTACAGACTCCTGCTCACAAGGAGGTAACTGGACTTTCCCTGAGCTGAGTTACCACACAAAAAATCCAACACAATGTGGGGATTGTTCTTGGAGCTCTCTGCCTGCTGGCATACATTAACCTGGTACAATAAAAGATCTACCAAGCTGTACCCAGCAATGATTGGTTTCTAAATATTGATCTTTTGCACCAGGGCACCTCTTACCTTCTGCACAGCAAAGCAGCTGAGCAGATTGCCTACTGCCAGTGGTGTTTGCTTTATTTAACTATTTAACAGGAGGAAGAGGTGTGTCCTACTCATCACGGTGATGTGCATAGCGAGAGGCAGTTTCTGTGTACTGAGAGGTAAGCTGAAGTGAACATCTCTCCCTTTCTGTCACCATGCATGAACATCAGGGCCAGGTTCCTGGTTCATAACCTTTTATCTCTTTGAAAATATTAAACATAAACCACCCTCTGATAAGCAGTGATAATGCATTTTGTAAAGGAGTTGTAAAACAGAAAAGGCAGTTAAGAAACTTGACTTAAATTTTCCCCTCTGGCTCAAGGGAATTTCCTGTTGCCTGCATACAAAATCGGTCTGTGGGGAGAGAACAACAGTAACCAGCTTAAGGTGTGAGGGGTACTACAGCTCTTGGATAATTACAAACCATAGTGATAAGAAGTAACAGGAACTGGTATTTTTATTTCAACGTTTTCTGACCCATCCAACAAATCAGTAGTGCGTCCTGTGTATTTGTGGACCCTTTGGTGAGTGAAGGCATTTTATCTCTCTCTGATTGTGGTTATATTCAGTTATCTGCTTCCCACTGCATAAATCTCTGGTCTGATTGCTAGTCGTTTGTTACCAAAACTTTTAAGTATCATTTAATTCTGATAACCCTCACCTTAAATGGAGACCAGATTTAGTAGCAAAGTTCAAAGTAAAAATTGGTTGAACTGATCACCAATTATAGATCTTCTGTAACATTCACAAGGGCCTTGTGGTGGGAGCGGCATCACGTCCCAACATTTCACTTGTCTCTTAGAAATTACATTTTTACCACAACATTTCAGGTTTTTATACCTGGTTTTGTAGCTGGAGCTCAGTGCTAACAGTCAGCCTGTCTTGGCTAGATTTGCTTTACTATGATCAACTTAGGTGATCATTTACTCAAATATGTTTCCCCTTTTTTTTTTTTTTAATAAATAAGGGAGATAAAGTGTCTTGCTGTTTCACTAGGAAGCTGAAATAAAGTCAATGCTGTAATATTGTTCTAAAACGTCCTTAGTCTCAGATGACAGCCACTATCAAACTCAAGATATTACTAATTTAGGGATCTTAAGTAATAACTGCTTCGAGAATAAAATTGTTCCTGCTGTGAGGTGGTAATGGATGAATCCTAAGCATGAACAGAGATGGGAGGGAAACGTCTGATTTTCCTTTGATGCCCTGGGATTATTCATTTAGTTCTGCAAGTTCTGACAGGGCCAGGACTGGGACTTTGCTGCCTTTACTCACTGGCAGCACGCAGAGCAGCAGCAGGGCACCGGTCCTTGGTGACCTTTGGGACGCCTGTGGCAGGGACGAGCACAACTGAGCCTGGCCAGGATGCCCAGGAGGGCTGGTGAGGCCAGTGGTGGAGGAAAGCAGGAGTTATTTAAGGTCAAGGACAGAGGGGAGAAAGAGCAGCCCTGGGAACTAGAGCAGGAGGTATCCTGTTTGCTACAGTGCCTTTCTATAGGGTTGTTTATTACTGTGTAGCATGCAACAGAGGGCACGTCTTTTATAGTGGGAGGTAAACAGGAATGGCCTCAGCACAGCATTTCAAGTTTTTAATTACAATGCCCTTCACTTTTTTATCACGTGCTTCAGCAAGAGCCCAGCCTGCGAATGCTGGCTGAGCAGGCTTGTACACGTGCATGACCCTGCATACTGATAATTCACCAACTTCTTCAGCTGTTTCTCACGATCTTCCCACCGGTGCGTCCTTACTGCTTGCGTTGTCACCCAGCTAAGACACAGCTTCAGCTACTGAGATATTTTTCCTCTCTTTTAAATAAGTCATGCAGGAGAGTAAATAAAAGATAGAAGGTGACGTTTTCATAAAATGCAGTAGTAGCTCTTCTGCAGTTTACAGCCGACACAATGCTTTACAAAATATCCGAGCTTTGAACAGAAGGTATGTCCTGCTGTGGCCTTCCAGATTTGCCAAGATTTCCTGACCAGCCTGGTACCGTTCTGTTCTTCCTTAAGAAAGGTCAACAGTTTCTTTCATGCACCATAACAATAACCAAAACCTGAGCAGGTGTGACTCATATTAATAAGTTCTTTGCAAAATTGAAACCTTGGCTTTAGCACATCTGCTAACACCACAGAAATTCTAGCTCCTTTTTTGTGGGTAAATGCTGTTCCCAATTGAAAACTGAGTATTTCTGAGCTGTAGCCCACACAGTCCTTCCTCTCAGAAGATAAAAAAGTTTTATTGGATTTTGTTTTTTATCTGCTGAGAGGTCTTTTGTATTATGTACAAGTATGACTTTTCTGTCTGTAGAATTTGGGACTTTCACCCTTTCTTTGTATTCTTAGAGCACTTCAGTGGATCTGGAAAGGTGTATTTCATAAATTCCATTTCATAAATATATAAATAATTTAAATCTTCTGTAAAAGCTCTCTTTTTTTAACATAAATATGTTGAAGAGCTAAAAGAGAAAACAAATCACCACTTTCTGGACTGTCTCATATCTAAAAATTATTTTCTTAAATATTTAGAGCAAAATTCTTATTGTTATAAGCCCAGAGGAGTTATATCATTACAGGAATAGGGTATATCAGATAAGGAAAGTTTTCTGTGGAGTTCCAGTTGGATTCTCCATATTTGTATTCTTTAATCAAGGCTCAATCAACAACTTCAATGTCTGATTTGCCTCTCCTGTGAACCTTCTGGCTTCATGACAAAAGAACTTTAATTTAATTCAGGTTGTGCACATAAAAGCAGATGGTAATAAAATAACACTTCTTAATTTACATGTTCATATATCCTCAGTACCCAAAGTTTAGAATACTATCTTTTGGAAGCTACTATGAACCTTTGTTTTGCAATATTTTTAGGAAAGCTTTTGGGATGGGGTAATTTGAAGAGCGTAAAAAAAAGTCTTGCCACTTGGAGAATATAAATTTTTTCTTTAAATATTGCCTTTTGTAGCTATATAAAAATTAATTTGCCCACAAACTAATTTTAAATACATTTTGAAAATTTCCCTGAATTCTGTGTTTAGTGCAAAGCGTTCTTCTGACCAAAATCTATAGGAAGAGATTCCTTCTTCAAAAAGTGACAACTGTCAGGAAATAACCTGAACACAATTCAACACCATAGAAATATTGAATTTGTCATGACAGCATCATTTTAGAAACACTTCATGGATTCTCACTTCTACAATTCACCTGTACGGAATTTTAAAGTTGCATTATGCTTTGTACTGTCCCTGTGATACTTAGAAATAAAGCAAAGAAAAGCAAGATATACCACTCTCCCTGACTCTACTCAACAAGTAACTCTTTCTTAGCAGCTACAGTGGAAATATTATGCTATACTGGTGTAGATAAATTTCATTATTTTACTTCTTGTATTAAATCTACCTTAAGGGGTAGGATAAGTCTTGACTGTAATAGTGCAGTCTTTAAATGAGGATATGTTATTGAAGACAGCAAATTTTATCCAAAACCAGTCACATTTCTGACTTATTATAAAAGAGGCTATCAAAACATCAAACCCCAATCAAAACAGGCAATTTAATTTATTTTTTAACTGTGTATTTAGCTAATCTCTTTTCATGTCTATGACCATTCTCACAACAAGCCACATGATTTTTCTGCATGTAAATACTCAAATCACTAAATACAAGTCCATAATATTTACCAATGCCACAAGTCTTTTTCAATGTTGTTGGTTACTTTTAACTCGCATTATTTTCAAAACAGATGTTGGCACAGGAAATCAAAATCATCAGAAGGAAACCCCCATAAGCACAGCTTTTTATAATGGAAGGTTTAACCAAGTCAGATGTTCTTTTTTGCTGAAAGAATGAGCCTTATGTACTGAGTCTCAGACAGCAAGAGACACAGTTATCCTAAGCTCAACTTAATTTTTTGCTCTCCAAGAGAATGGCAGCTAAGACTGCTGTGAGTCCTCCAGAGTAACATTTCAAGGAGATGGTAGAGCAGAATGGATTACGAGCTTGGTTTATTTAACCAAAAAACCATGCTTACTGAAAGTTTTGACCATCCTGAACCATCATCTTTCCAGGCTTTACCCATGGGGAAAAATGCATTAATGCTTGCAAAAACACTGTGGTCTTCACTTCCATTCACCAAGGGACACCGTTCCCACCTTCAGAGACATCACTTCAGATGTCTGCTTGTAGAGATGTCGTACTCCCAGAGCCACACTTGTGACCCACATCCAGCAGAGCAGCAATTTAAATGTTGTGCATCCCACAGAATGCTGAGCTTCTGGTGGATAAGAGCTTGCCCTCACTCTTGATTGTTTTTAACGCTTCAGTAATTTTTGGCTTTGTCTTGTTCCATGGTTGAAATTTTATGTGCTTTTGGCAAGAGAGGGATTATTCCCTGTTGGATTCTGGTTAAGGCTATGATAGGTTATTCTGGGGTCTTTGGCTGGAAAAGACACAATAATAGTTTAATTAATTAAAAAATATATAAATCCTTAAGATCTCAGGAGAAATAGCTGGGGTCTGAGCTTATTCATTTTTATCAAGTGTATAGCCAGGGTAACATTGCAGAATGTTGTATTCCATGGCATTACAGTACAAATGCCTTGGAGGTGTAAAAGTGATGAATGTTCAGATTGTGTCTTCTTATTGGTAATAGGATAGCATCCAATACAAGTAGCAAAAAAAAAAAAAAAATCCAATATCCAATGCTTTTACAGTGTTACTGGCTGAAAGTTCCTCCTGATTGCTCTCTTGGACATATGGTAGGAATTTACTTGCAATTCATTAAGAGCTTTTCTGAATGACTTTAAAAAGGGAAACTGTGCATACTGACTTCAGGGATATTTGGTAATGTATAGTGGGTACAGCTGGGATCTTCTAATTATTTCCGTAAGTATCAGTTCATCAGAATAGTAAAACTGGGTCATAATGAATGACACAGATTGTTATAAGGAGGAACAAGACGAAAAAGTCCTTTTTTTTTCTTTGGTTTACCTAAACAAATTTGTGTCTCTAAATAAATCAAAGGAATGTTTGAGAAGCAACCATACTAAAACTGAATTATGCTGTTGCTAATTTGAAAAGGCTAACCATTTCCTGAATCTTTGAGAGCTATTCAGGAATGTTCTTGTGCATACCTTGGATGCATCAAATTCTACTTTAAAGGAAATATCTTTCATCAGACCTTTTTGTAAGCCATGTTCATTTTGGTCCAACCAGAAGTTCTTTAGAGTTCTTGTAGCGCATTTAGAATGTGGTACAACAGAAGGAAAGTTTAGTCAGAGCCCAGGCATGACTGTGCAGTGATGCATACAAAAATGTACACTTACATAACTAGTTTAATATTGCAAACACATTTAGAGCTAACAGCTCAGCCCTGCATGAAAACAGCACAGAGTCCTGATCTAGAGTTTACATCACAACAGGAACCAGGATCTGTATCTCACTAGCTCCTTTAGTCACCTGAGGACTCCTCAGTCCATGTAAAGGGCTTTCTTCACTCTTGGGAGTGTAAATTGTTAAAGAATACACTGGACAAAACATACTCCTAAACCCTGTTCACCTGTCAGCTGAAGGAGTGGATCAGGAACTTAGGGGAAACAGATGTTTTAGATCCCAGTTTGCAGAGTATGCAAATAGCCAAGGTCAGTGAATACTGTCACTTCTCAAAGTGGAAGGGGGAAGAAGTAGGAAAGGGAGATTGTAGTGATACCTGAAAGACTACCCACTCAAAAGGAAAGGAAATTCAGAAGATGCCAACATCATCCTTTCAAGCACCAGAGTTTGACTAAGGCAGCTTTGGGACATGGTGTTTTCACTCTGCCTCTCACCACAATTTATCTACCTATGGGACAGACAGGTGTGACACTACGTTCCTCCCCTCAGCCCTGTCAGCCTTGTTACCTCTGAACCAGAAATCAGTGCCATCCTAGCCAGCATCAAAACTAGCCACCAGACACTGAAGTCTGAAATGCAGAAACCATCAGCTGGCTGGAATCCTACTGCTTTTTTCTGAAATGCCAAAAAATTTTTCCTCAGAAGAGAATTCAGCCAAGTACATGTGAATGGTCTGTCATGGAAAAAACATAACTACCCCAAGGCAAAACAATATTGTGACCACATAACACAACGTTATGGGCAGAAACTATGACTAATCTGAGAGATTTAAGACAAGTCTATAATTAAGGTAAACAACCAAATTAATTCTGGTGATCAATTGTAATTCACATGCAAGTAGTACAAGGCAGATGCCTTCAGAAATTTTCCCCATCTCCTCTGTTCTGAGACAATTTCTTATTACTTCTAGGATGCTTTTCCCATTCATGTCCTCAGGGACCATATATCTTGGAGGTGACTATGAAATGTAAAACTAGGGGATAGCTGAGATTTTCAACACCTGAGGCATGCCAAAAGAAATGGGAACTTCTAAACAAAGGAAAAATGTGGGTTTGAAATGAGGGAAGTGGTGGTACCAGCTGCACAGGCAGGTGCTGTATCTCAGAAGAGAGGACAGCTAGAGTGCAGAGCTGGGTGGGGGAGCAGATAGGAAAAACTATGATTTAGGAAAAACTATGCTCCCAGACTTCAACACCAGCTCAATCCAGAGACAGGCACTCTCTCGGTCAGGACTTGTCCATTTATGTTATTTAAATATGAAACCCACAGTTATTTGTCTTAGGAGTTTTATTTTAGGTAGGGTTAAATGTTTTATGTGTGTCTTCATCACTTTTTTCTGTCTCTGCATTTTAATTTTCTTTTTTCCTAGATTAAAAAGTATCAATGGAAGGTCACTCTCTGCACACATCTTTAATTTTTTTTTTTAATCTTAATTTTTATCATGGCCTATCCTGACAAGGGAATGATTCAGTGACATGCTCGTGAGTCATGAAAAGCATGCTCAGAGAGAAGAGATGTTTACACTGATTCTTTTAGATGAAAATTACCACATTCACTGACCCTTGGGAGCATATAAACATTTAATCAGAACATCTTCCAGTAGAAAAAACCCATTGTACATGTATGAACAACACCCATTTGATTCAGTCATGTTATTTAAATTATATATATGCACAAAATGCTCTTTTATTGTTGTGTGAGGCAGTAAAGTAAAAGAAAGAGGTCCTTGCCCTCAAGATTTGGCATTATGTTGAGAATACAAATATTTAAAAGAAAGTAATTGTCACTTGGTAATTCCCTTTGAGAGTCTGAGACTAAAAAGTGAACTTTCTCTGTGCTGCTCACATCCTGCCCAGCACTACGCAGCACATTTAAAATGCTGTTCAGTTCAAAGACAGCAGCATAGCTGGTGCTGTCCTTGTAGTAAAGACATCTGATATTTTCTCCAAGTTTTTGTATTATGAACTGTTGGTAATTTGCTGTCACATAACTTTTTGATGTGAGATGGCATAGAGTGCTTGAATAAGACCTTTCAGACCCAGAAATGTTTCATTTCACACAGTTTTTCATCCTAGGATTATATTAATGAAACATTATGAAAGAGTGCCAGTGAAAAAATTGTATCAGGAATTATGTCTACACTAGTGAAAATATATCCATTACCTGCAGAAGAGGTCCATGGACCTCATGGTTTTAACAGCTTTTATCCATTTTGCTCAGAAATAGTCCCTCTGCATGGCCACATTTCTATGGAATACCACTTAGCCTGAGTTTCCTTGGCATCTTGGCAGTGATGTTATATGGAAAGAAAAAACACAGAAAAACATTTTTGTTGGCCAAAGCTAAGGATATACTTCGCATTCTCTAGAATGTATCATGTCTGTGCAGAAACAAAGCCACAAGGACAATGTTCAAGCATGACAAAAGATGAAAAGAACAAAAAGTGTTCTATAGAAATAAGCTCTTGGGAGTAAACTCAGAAATAAATATTTCCAAAACCAAACCTCACTTTTCATCGGAAAGTGAAATAACTGATGAGCTCCGAAAAGAAGACTGAAAATTTGTATTAATTTCAATGGGCCATGTCAATGACCCTCCCCAGGGTACAGACTGGGTTGTGAAGTCTCTGCCATTTGTCCACTTTCCCATCTTTCACTAGTGAGACCTTCACCAAAACTGTTGCCAGCTGTTCCACAGACTCAGTTTATTGCTAAACTCATGTCTTTAATTACAATGCAAATTGTTTGTGATTAAACCACTTCAATTTTGTTTTACCCTTCATTATGTTTATCAGCACCACAGAGAAAATGGAGCTGATGAAGATCTCATAAGACAATTTCATCTTTTCCCAATCTTCAAGGCAAAATAATCTATACCAATTTTTTCCTCATAGACAAAATAGCTTGAACTTAAAAGAAAAAAAAAATCAAAAATCTAGACACCAAGAGTTTCAACAGTTATCTGGCCCAGTGCATTTTTAAATTTTTTTCTTTCTTATTGTAATTCAGTAACACAGTAGATGTGGAAGACACCGGATTATTCTGGTTTTGCAACAGTCTTTCAGATTTTTCTAGAATTGATTGCATATTTTCCACTATACTAAACCCAATTCCATCTGTCTTTCCTCAAGGGTCATATCTTTCATATGCCTTCAGTTTCACTTTCTTCCTTAATTCCTATCACCCACATCTGTCTTGAAACAACCAAAATTAGACACAGCACTCCAGATCAGGATTTGCCAATGCTACACAGAGAAAAGACTACTCCATATGTTTCACATGTGATTCTTCTGTGCTTTTGAGAATTTTGGTTTTTTTCATCCCAGTTTGACAGCATTGGCTTCTATCCAGTTTTCCTTCCAGTACATCTCCCAGATGCTATTTTGTAGAAAAGCTTCCTGTAAAGTCATTCCCAGCTTCTGCTTATTGATAGATTATTCCTACACAAGAATCTCATGCTTCTGCATGAAATGTTCTCTTATTTGTGTTTCAACTTCAGAACAAGATTCTGTTAATTACCAACTCTTTATCCTTTTTGCACTTAGGCTGCCTTTCCATGAGTAACAATAATCCTATTGAGTAAAAATAATCTTGTATTCAAGCTTTCATTTATTCTGTTATTATGCCTTTATTTTTCACTAAATATGAACTACTATTCTCTAAATACTACTACTACCACTACTACTACTACTACTACTACTACTACTACTACTACTACTACTAATGAACTACAGAATATCCCCATCTCTTATATGGAAATCTCCTTCCTTGATCTCATTCCATTTCTCAGGATTAAATGAAGAAATGCCCATCTCCAGTTGCTTCTTCTGACTCTTGAAAGAAAATTCTGTTCCTGGGACTTTACAAGAATTTAAGGGGCTTTTTTTTTTTCTTAATCTCTCATCTCTGTTGCCCACTTAATACTCCTGAATGGATAGCTCATTGTTCTGTCTTTCTCCTGATACAGGATGGAAGGCCCTAGAATTAATTACCTGCTTTTACAGGGCAGTTCATCCTCCCCTTCCCTTTCTTTCCTCCCTGTCTTTCTGAAATATGTGTATAACAACATCCAGTCCCCACAACTATCTCCATAGATCTTTACCAACTTAAGACACCATTTCCATAATGTATGAAATTGTCTTGCTCAGAGCATACAAAGTTTTCAGCAGAATGGCTGCCTTCTTTGCTTGATATGATCTTAGTACTTATCTCACTCTATTACTTAGAAGGAAAAAAGAATAAATATCTCTGTTTTATAAAAGGAAATTAATCACATTGGCTTGACTTTCTTTTTAAGGCAAGAGGAATTACAGTAATCCCTCCAAATTCTTCACACTTATCACTTAAGTGTCACCTAAAACAGACTTCACAGGCGAGAATAAAATGCATTCCCTTGTTTTTATTCTTTGAGAAAATGTGTACTACAGAACTTGTAGAACTATTTCAGCATTAATGAATTCTTGCAAGTTGTTCTGTTTAGAAACTTTAATAAAGAAATAGCTATCTTTGATGTTAATGTTTAGTTAAAAGAATCAGATATGTTCCTGCTCCCCAGTTTCTGGGAAACAACAAATAATAGTTTTGCTTGGTTACAGCATTAGGGCTTTTGGATAACAAAGCTCAGTTTTTCTCAGAAAGTTCAAGTGTTGGGACATATTTCTTTATCTGATTTTTCATTCTTCCAACATTCACCTCTACCCAGACCTTCTCCCTTCACTGCCTCAAATCTCCAATAGCTCTGCAGTTGTGACAGCAGAATAACTGCAACATTTTCAGTTTGGAGAACCACAACATTTTGCTGCCTTTATTAAACCACTCTATTTATGCCCACCAAAATCCAGCCTCCTAATTCCAAACACTGTGCCATGACTACAGCTACTCCCAGTGATTACTAATAGTTTTACTCTTGAGTTCCAGTAGAGTACAAATGTCACTGTACTGCTGTGGATATGTGGGAGGGGATTATAATTAATGGTCCCCAACCCTACAATAACAATTTTCCATTTTTAGTCTGATTGCCAACAAATAAATGAGAAACCAGGACTTTCTTAAAGTGATTCTGTCAAGTGATTCTGTGATTCTGATTTCTGGCTGACAGAAAGAAAATTATATAGATTATGATATGTATCAGTGGGGAGCGGAAGAAATGTTATTTTTTAAGCTTGTGCAGAAAACCTGATTTCTTCAGAAGAGAGAAAAAAAGACATCAACAAAACCAACCACCGCCCTCTCAACTAACCCAAACCAAGAAACCGTCTTATTTCTGAAAAAAAAACCCAACAAAATCCCACACAAATTGTGGGGAAGAGGTGAGAGCCAAATGAGCAAAACATGTTGCTTAGTTTCTCTAAAAACAATTTTGAATTTAGCTGGCTTCAGTTGTCATGTCATTTAGAAGTGGAACAGAAAAGCCTTTATTTAATAACAATTCTTAGCTGAAATTCACCAGCATATCTGCAGCCTTATTTGAAATTCTGCAAGTGCAGTGATGCTATTTCCCAAATGTGACAGGATCTTGCAGATAACTTTCCCAAATCTGAATGTTTCCCTGGACAAGCAGTTCTCCAAACACCCCTTCATCTCTGCTTAGCAGCTGAGTTTTCTAGATTTAAATTCATCTAGTTTTAGTAATGGTGGGACTCTCTGTCCAGGTCTGGGTTTCTCAGCATAAGAGAGACATGGAGCTTCTGGAGCAGATCCAGTGTAAGGCTATGAGGATGATGAGGGTGCTGGGGCACCTCACTTATGAGGAAAGGCTGAGGGAACTGGTCCTGTTTAGTCTGAGAGGGATCTTACCAATGCCTGTGAGTATCTGGTGCAAAGAGGACAGAGCATCTCCTCTCAGTGATGCCAGGCAATAGGGTAAAGGCCAACAAGCAGAAACTGGAACTGAACATGTGGAAGAACTTCTGGGTTGTGCAGGTGACCAAGCACTCTTAACAGGTTTCCCAGAGAGGCTGTGGAGTCCTCCTTCACTGGGAATATTCAATGTGTCTGTACCAATCAATCCTAAATTATGTGCTCCAGATGACTCCACTGGAGCAGGGAGGTTGGGCCGGAGGACGTCCAGTGGTCTCCTTCTAATATTAACTATTCTGTGAGAATCAGGATGGAAGCGGTGCTGCGGCAAGGGGCCGATGGGCTCCCCGTGCGCGCTCTGCAGGCTCGGACACCCTCGGGCGGCTTCTGAGAGCCCACAGAGGGCAGGAGCCGCCCGGCATCGCTCTGCAGGCCCCTTATCCTGGGCGGCTCTGCCCGGCTGCGGCACTGACCTTCATCTGCAACGCGAGCCGAGAGCGGCTCGGCCCGGCCGCGGCGCCGACCTTGATGCGCAACCCGAGCGGCGGGCGGGCGGGCGGGCGGTGCCGCCGCTATAAAGCCCGGGACGGGCGCTGCGGACCCGCCCTGCGGGAACCGCGCCGCCGGGGCCGCGGCTGCCCACGCGGGCGGGAGTCTGCGTGTGCTGCGGAGGTGAGCTGAAATAACGAGACGGGGAAAGCACAGTCAGAAATCAAACAGGTGTTCGTTTTTGTTTTGGTTTTTTGGGGTTTTTTTTTTTTGTTGTTGTTTTTTTTCTCTTTACCTGAGGTTGATCAGGCATTTTCTTATTAATGTTTTAGGCTTCTTCAGATTCATGTGTGGCTTTTTGCTGGGGAATTTGTTGTTGTTCTTCTTTTTTTGGTTATTTAGCCAGTATATTTGATAGATCAAGAAGAAAAGCCTGGGGAAACTAAGCGCATCAGTTATTTACTGCCTCTAAATGAATCCTAGTACTACATGGCATAGCAAGTGCGTGTCTTATCATTGTACTTGTGACCATGTTATATAGCTGTTCACTGAGTTCTAATCAAACATAAGGTAATGAGGGAAATCATCTATTCTGTACTAGGTTGTTTTAAGTAACTTTTATATTAGTGATTTCAGGATTTATCATAAAAGCCTAAAACAGGCTACTGAGCTAAGTCGTCTAGTAATACTGTGCCCTGTTCTTAATATCTCATTAATAGTGCTTATTTTTTCATGCTGTTACCTATTTTTTTTAAGTCTTTCTATTTAAGTAGAATAATGTTGAGAACAAAATGTGATGAGTAATGAAAAAACCCACAGATGTGAAGTCTTTAAATAGTTACTAAATCAAAGTGTTCTTTTGGGGGGGCTTATTGCAGGTCCTAATTAATGTGACTTTCTCATAAGCACACAACAAAAAGAGCGATGAAGGACCATTCTGCAAATTCCACAGAACAGAACCTCTCTGATCCTGGTAAGAAGGAACACCACACGTCTGTTTGAAGAATATGTTCCACAGATTTGAATCTAAAGAATGTTGTAAAGCTCTCCTGATTGCCACGGTGGTTTTGTAGGTGAAAACATGATGAGTTTCCTATGAATGAGTGAATTGAAGCCACACCTATAAAATCTTTTTTATGTGAATCATTCCATCAAGTCCAACAAAATGGATTTGCATTTGTAAAACTGTTCAGGAGGGTCCTAGCCTGGGCATGAAAATTCTCCTGAGGCAAGCCAGAAGATTACTGCTTTCAAATGGTTGTCTCAAATAGTCATTGTAGGCCAACTAACCTTAAAACAGTAGGTAAAAAATTCTAATTATGGTGAGTCAGCCGTGAAAGTTAAGATAAATGTAAATTGGGAGTGGCTAGTATGGGGAGCACCTAGTCTCCTTTTCTTTTACAGCTGGCTCCCCGCTGTGGTTACTCATCTGTTTCTTTATATATATTTTTATGTCCTATTTTATGCATTTAGAACTATAAGCTTCCTGGGTAGGATTACACTTTCGTCTAACTTTCTAAGGCTCTCACCCAGCACAAAGGAAGTGGGACATGTAGCAACTACTGCAATAGAATAGTGAAGATGGTTATTAGAGTCAAGGACATGATTCTTTAGTTAACTGCCATCTATTCTGTGTTACTACAGCAATTATAACCTTCACTATAAGCAATTCCACTCATTTTGTGAGGACTTTTTCTAATTTGCATTGAGTTGTGCAGGTATTTGAAGGAAGAATTAACTTTCTTTTTCTTTTAGTCTTTGATAATCTTTCTGCATAAATACATTGTAACTATAAAAATGAAGCTGTTTCCATCTTAGAAATGGACATGGAAGGTTTTTCTGGGAATAAAGATGAACTGAAGAGAAAGAGCCTGGTGACTTTTTCTTGAAACTTCATCCCAAGAACACAAGAAAAAAAAATAGTCTTTAAATGCAAAAGAATCAGCATTAGATTCTTTTGGATGGGTTTATGCTAAATTTAGATGGAGTGTTATGCTAAAAAAGTCTTTTTATTTCACAGAATCTAGAAGCAAGGGGTGTGATGATCCTTCTTTCCAGCATGAAGAACATGTAGAACAATTTGACCAGTTAAAGCCCAAGAAGGAAACGTAGGTATTTTTTAACTTAAAGTTAACTCGGTGTATGGGGATGTCAGATGGGCGGGGAAGGAGGAGAAGAGCTTAATACAGGTTTGCTAAAAAAAACCCTCGTCTTAATTAGTTTTTTGTACTTTACTCTAGGAAGGAAGATGAGAAGCCAGAGAAACGAATGGTTGGCATTCTTGAATTGGTTAGTGTCCTATCTGATAGTCTGCTTTATACTTTCTTTTCTTTATTTGGCATTGTGAGTTGTTTATGATTGCAATTCATAGGTAACCAAAAAACAGAGAAGAAGCCTGAGGACTATGATTCTAGACCTCCTCTCTGAGAACCAATGATAACGGTTTTGTGGCAGTTTTCTGTAGGACAGCTATTCCTAAACAATAATAGCTCTTGCATGTGGACTTGATTACTCTGAAACAAGAGAAGTTTTATTCTTCTGTGGTTTATTCCATGTACGTTTACACTTTATGAGATGGCTAGGCCAGTCAGGAATAAAATGCTCTGATTTCAGATTAACCACATCCTGGGATATCTATAGCGGTTTAAATTCACACCCTTCCTCAAACAAAACAAAGCTTCAGAGGTAGACAAGTCTTAAGATATAATCTATCTCTGCTGAAAACATTTTCTTCTGGTAGGTATAAGCTAGGTGCTGGTCAATAACTCACTCTTGTTTACATAGTAGAGGCATTATCGTAGTAAATATGTAACTCAATGGAGCACACAATACAGTATATTCTACAAAGGTCATCATCACTTGCAAGCATATAGCTTTTTTCCAGACTGAGAATCTGAGTCCTGCCAGTGTTCTCTTAGCAGCCTGGGTGCTAATTTAAAGATATGTTTCAGTACTACAAAGTCCTCATGTACTGAGTTTACTCATGTACTGAGTTTACCTTCAGTTAAAATGCTGCTACTTAGAATATATGGATGGTGCATGTTCTGCAAGTCTGCTGTACTGTAGCAAATGCATGAACTGTCAGGTGTAATGTCACCTTTTTCTCTTGTTTTTCTTTCTAATGCTTACATAGTTTCGCTATGCTGATGGGGTGGATGTCCTGTTGATGATAATTGGTTTGGTTGCTGCGGCTGCAAATGGTACTGGAATGCCACTTATGATCATTATCTTTGGAGAGATGACAAACAGCTTTGTGCTAAGTGGCGTGCAATCCAATGGTAAAAAGTTTAAATTAAATTTCTCTACATATTGGCTGTGCTTTGCTACTGAGGCTAAGATTCTTTTTTCCCCCCAGTCTATACACTGGTACATAGCTAAGGAAGTATATTATGAGCAACACTCATCCTACTGGAAATGACCCAGTCATTTCAATCCATCTTTAATGACTAGACCAGGGCAAAACCAAAGCATTGGATGTGCACTTTATGAATATACTTTGACTTTGTTGAGAGAGTAGGGAGTACGATCAACCTCAGTGATCACTAATTGCTTAAAAAGAAATGTGTATTTGCCAAATAATTTTGCATTTAAGTTTGTATTGCAAGACTCTACTTGCAAAATACAAAACATTCCCAAACCTGATGAATCCATACTGCCCTGAATCAATTCCTCTATATAAAACTGCCACAAATACTCCTACTTTTTATTTCCTCTTCACAGATACTTCAGTGAACAGTTCCAGCTGCCCATCAGATCCAGGTGTGGATATAGAAGGTGAAATGACAAAGTAAGGGTCTGCAGTTATCCTGTTAATAATGTATTGGAGGGGTTTTTTTTACTGTGTTATCTGTTTGAGCAGAAGCTATGTTTGCCTTCCCAATAATGCATCACAAGCTTCAGTTTACTTTGGTGTGATTAATGAAGACTGGTTGCTGCTCTGTGTGTCTGACTTCTCTCATGATCTACAGTGGGATCACATGGGCGTTTGTTCTCTTATCCCAGGTTTGCTTACTATTACGTGGGAATTGGCTTTGCTGTGTTGATCCTGAGCATCATCCAAGTGTGGACATTTTTGGTTACTGCTACCAGGCAAACCGCAAGGATCCGGCAGAAGTTCTTTTTTGCAGTGCTCCATCAGGAGATGGCTTGGTTTGATACTACCCAGATAGGAGCACTGAACACCAGACTGACAGAGTGAGGGCTCTGTTTTGTTGGCATTTTTTACACACATACACCACCCCCAAGTATGGCACTTAAAAGAAAACTGACATTTATCTCAGAAGAATAGCTATAAAGAGTTAAAAAAATCAAAACCCCAAAAATCTACCAAACCTAAAGTGTGAAATATTACAGCTCAAAGTGAGAAATTCATTATCCTTTTCAGCTTCACTTGTGCAGTTTGTGATATGTGCCTTGGAAGGAGTTTTTTTCATTAAATGCCTGACACTGGCTTTCTGAAGTCCATGAAGTACATGTTCAGCCACTGCTAAACAAACAGCTCTGCTGTCTCCATCTAGTTTATACACACCAAAAGCTGACACTTAATTGAATGGAAATGAGCCCATACTTCAGTATCAGTACTTGTACAAGTATGGCTTGTACTTGTATCTCAGGCAATAGTCTGTCTAGCCAGTTAAAGTTTGGAGTTGTTCCATAAACTTAAATAGATTTAGGGGTGAGGACTGTAATGCCCTTGTGCTATGGGATTATATGTGCGAACATTATTTTTTTTTAATACTTTTTTTTTGGATTTTATAGTAGCTTTGGACACAGATCTGCCCTGAAAAGTGTATGAGAAGCTTAAATGAAACCACTCTCAACTCTAATATCTGTATTTTCTGGGAAGAGAAAATAGGGAAGAAAATTTGCAAGAAAAATGGAGGTTATTCCAAATAATGGTATGATGGAATGGAGGTAGCTCTTCCTCTGATTTAGTAGCCAAAATTACAAACATAAAATGCATCAGAGAGCTGAACAGAAGAAATCATTTAGACATGGTCAAGTTGGGTGAAGAGGGTGCTTGATTGTTTACTTATATTGCTCCATTTGGATGCCAGATGAGGAAACTAGGTCATTGGTGACCTAGTGACATGGCAAAGAAACAGCAGAGAATGTTGAGAATACAGAAAATGAGTCTTTAAAAACAGGAGGTTTCTGCTGTGTTTTGGCCACAGAAGAGCCTAATGGTACAGTTCAGTAGCTGTGGTTAGAAATTTTCTTTTGCCAGTTAGGAAATGGCAAAGCTCCTGACATGAGGCCACACAGCAAGAAAAGGGGGAGGGAGTCAAAATGAGAGTCATTCTAAACTAACAAATCTTTTTTTATTATTGTTTTTTAAAGTGACATCAACACCATCCGTGAAGGCATTGGAGACAAGATCAGTATATTTCTGCAGTTTTTTTCCACGTTTGTGTCAGGGCTTATTATAGGATTCGTCTATGGGTGGAAGCTGACACTGGTGGTTATGTCAGTCAGCCCCCTTCTTGCTGCATCAGCAGCAGTTTGGTCAACTGTAAGTGTGTGGGGATTTTTAAACTAAGAAACCAGAAAAACCTTACAATTCTTATGCACAGAAAAGGGGCAGAGAGTAGGAGAAACCTAATGTGGTTTCTAATTTGCGAGGTTGGTCTCACTCTTACTTTGATTTCTGCTCCTCCTGCAGCCTTTCTCTGGGTTCCCAAGCACACTCTTGTAAGTTGTGTTCCTTCTGTCTGCATATCCTGTCCTCATGCCATGTTGCATGAGGGTAATCTGCATCAGAGCATCTTTCTAGCACAACGTTGTCCTCATGGCAAGCACTGGGGAAGCCCTCGCTTTTCCTTTCTAGCACAAATACCTTTCAACCTCTTTCCATCTGCACATGCATGTACCGCATCTCTTGCAAATAATTTACCAAGTTTCATGCTGTGTACGGAATAAATCCGTACAGCTATGCAGATACATACAGCTGCTGAAAACTGAAATGATATAAATCAGTGAAATGGCTGGAGAGGTTTCCCTTTCAGATAGGAAAACTTTCCCCTGATGTACTATTTAGCCACATCAATGTGTATGGCTCATACTCCTGAGTGGCTGTTTATATGATTTTGTGGAGTTTTTCCTACCTGAAGCATTAAAAATAAGCTAAGAAAAAGAATGTTAGGGGCTGTAATGTGATTTCCTTTCTTACTTCAATACCTGCTGGTGCTCTAGTGTCTGAACGCCTCAGAAAGTCAGAGCAGCTACAGCACTCCCTGCTTCACTCTTCCCACTGTAGTTTGTAGGCTTGGGAGGAAAGTGGATTGGTCATCAAGCTCACCTGATGTTTGTGTAGCCTTTGATTGTAGTTATGAGATGATAAATTGAACTGTATTTGAGATAAATTCAAGATATGGGGAGGAGCTGGCCCCCCTATTGCTGGAGTCTGGTCTTCTGCACCTTGTGGGATTGTACTTATTCACCAACACAGTGTGTGTATTTTTTCAGTAGGCTGCAATAACAGCTGTTTTCCAACTTTTCAGCTCCTGGCATCCCTTACTGCTAAAGAGCTGTCTGCTTATGCCAAAGCAGGAGCTGTGGCAGAAGAAATTTTGACAGCAATCAGGACTGTTGTGGCTTTCAATGGACAGCAAAAGGCATTAGAGAAGTAAGTTTTAAAATTAATAATTATATTTAAAATATGACAAGGATATTTAGTTGTGGATTTGTTTTGTGGGGATTTGTTTTTATTTTTGGAGGGGCAGAGGGATGAGATTCTCCTTAGTGTCATTTGCTTTTTTATTGCCATGGGTCTTCTGGGCAGTAAGGACTTGGTGAAGTGAAGGAGAGATCTTGACTCTATTTCAGAAGGCTGGTTTATTATATTATGATATATATTACATTAAAAAGACCACACTATAACTATACTACAAAGAACAGAGAGAAAGATTCATCAGAAGGCGAGTCAGGAATAGAAAAGAATGAATAACAAAGTTCTGTGACTCCCAGAGAGTCCGAGAGCTGCTGCCTCCTCGATTGGCCACCTAGTAGAAACATCCCACATTGACCAATCGAGAAAGCACCTGCTCCATTCCACAGTAGCAGGTAACAAATTGTTTACACTTGAAGCTGAGGCCCTTCAGCTTCTCAGGAGAAGAAAATCCTAGCAAAGGGATTTTCATAAAATATCACAACCACACTTTTCTATAAGTGGACAAATCAGCTGAAAACAAAGGTGTGTAAATAGACCTAGTCAGTGAATACAGATTATTTGGTGTTTTCACTGCAGCAGAGATGAAAATTTCTCCTTTGAGATCTGGAGTTGAACTGAATGTGAAAGTGGTGGGAAGGTTACCTTTACCCATGAGTCAGATGCAGCAAAGCCTGCAATCAGTTGCTTATCTTCTAGAGCATTTTTGCAGCTGCTCAGATCTTTGATTACTGAGCTTATTTTTAAACTACACTGGATAACAGCCTTGGGTAAAAACACATTACTGGCTTTTACAATGACTTGCAGCTTTAATGACTTGCAAACAACATGTGTAGCTGCCCAGTGTTGGCCCTAGTCATGCATACAAGGTGAAATGATTTTGGCTGGCCACAAACTTTTTGACATGCATATCAGATAACTCAACAAGCATAAGCAATAAATTTTTTACACAAATACCAGGCATCACTGATTCAATGCTGCTGGGAAAGACAAAGCAGATGACCTAATCCATATGCCCCATGAAACTTTTCTATCCTTTTCAACTCATGTTTGCCTTTATCTTGTGCAGAATTTTTAAGTTGGTGTCAACCCTAGCTTAGGATCCTATGGCCTGTTCCTGTATTTGCTTCCAGGGACTGAGCTCTGACTATCTTACAGCCCTGTCTTCTGCTTACTGGAATTTGTTTTTAAGATGCAACAGTATTTGGACTGTTCCTGTTTGCACAGTAAAGGCAAAAAAAGCTCTAAGATGACCTAGATAAGTTGCCCCCTGCCCTTCTTCCCATATTCTGTAATTACCAGTGTCTGAAAATTAAATGACAGGAGCTGTCAATATTCATTCAAAATGCTTTGTCTAAAGACAAAGTAATTGATACCTGAGTCAAGTAAGGCCTTTCTTTTTTATAATTGACCAGTCAGCCTCTTCCACAGTTCTACTTCCATCTAAAAACCCCAAACAAACATAGTGGCTCCCCTAGGAACATCTTCTACTAGGGACAAACTCCTACCAGGGAGTGCATTTTTCAGATAGTGGATTGTGACTCCTATACAGCTCTTGAATGCTGACCTCAGAGTTAGGAAAAGCATCCTTTCACTGCACAGTGCTTGCACTGACAGCAAAAGGTTACTCTTGCAAGGGATCTTCAGTCACCTGTAGTTTCTGGCAGTGGCTTGGCTTTTCCTCAGTATTTGAGTGATCACCTGTATCACACCACTTAAATGCAATACCCATTTCCCTGGAAGACCTATGATGCTGCTGACTCAAACTTAGGGCTTGGTTTTAAGAGCACAATCAAACCAAAATATTTCAATATGTTTGACTGACAAATACAGCACTGGTGGCATCTTAGAAATTTACATGAACAAAATTAATGCAGTTTTTTTAAGATTGCTCCCCAGCTGAATGAATTGCATGTCTTCCTATGATAGGGTTGTACTTTATTGAGAATACATATTGGGAAAAGAGTGCAAGCTACTGACCATGTTGATTACAGGCAGAAAGTGACACTATTCCTAGGCTACACTTTGCATAATGAGCTTGAGTAAATGAAAGCTATTTGCTGAAAACTATGAATGAGTGAATGAATTTGAACCATCCTTAGAAAAAATAATTCTCTAGTTGAACTTGTTAGTCTTTATACTAATCTTCTGTGTCCACTGGTTATATATGTTAATCAGTAAACTGACCTAAGGGGAAAATACTTGACATCCCAAAATGGCCAGTAAGAGAGCAACTTTGCATTAGGAGAGAGCTCTCATTTATCTCCTTCTGTATTGCCTGGAGTTTTGGAGGATTTTATTTTTATTTTGCTTGTTTTAAATGTGGACAACTAACCTTTACCTTTGTGATAAACAATGTTGCTAAAACCTTTTCAAGGCTTCCTTTCAGGATTAATGCAAACAATGAGTTCAAGAGTGCTATTGTGTCTTCCATTGTGATAACAAAGTTGTGATGCTTAATTGTTTTCTGAATGTCTTCGATAACAGTATGCCAATATTGTTGGCATGTGCCAGAGCACATTTATTCAAATTAATTACCTCCCTAATAGTCCTCTGTAAAAAAAACCCCCAAAAAAAAACCCAAAACAAACCTGTATTCTCTAAGAAAAGGGCATTGGGAAGCATTAACCAGAATGGCATGTGGTACCTCTCAAATTAATGGTTTCCTTACTCACTTTCAGATATGATGCTAACTTAGAGATGGCTAAACGTGTTGGAATGAAAAAATCCATTACCACTAACACATGCCTCGGTCTTTCACAATTTTTTATCTTTGGATCCTATGCCCTTGCATTTTGGTATGGGACCAAGCTCACTGCTGAGGATCCACATTATGACATCGGCCGTGTGTTAATTGTAAGTACAGCAATGCAGCTTTGAAAAATGTCCTGTATCTTCAGGGAAAGTTATGTAAGTGGTGTCTCTGGTTTTTGCCATGTGCTTGCTAAATTAGCTGTTTGAGACTCACTTAGTATAAAACAACTAAATAGTATTCATCTTGCCTAGCTTTTAATAAAACAAGTTTGATTGTCTTGGACTCTATTTGTAAGATGGGATGAATAAGCTAGAGCTGGTGCTTAAGTCTTTCTAGTGCCCATGCAGGCATTAATATAATCATTAATTTCAATGCTCCTCTCCATCTCCCACAGGTATTCTTCTCTGTGCTTGTTGGAGCTTTCTCCCTGGGCCAGGCAGCTCCTAACCTGGAGAGCGTGGCCAATGCACGTGGGGCTGCCTATGAAGTATATAAGATTATCAACAAGGTAAACATCTGAGTGCATAGAATAGAAGCCTTTCAACCAACTTAGCTTCCATTCCTTCTCCTTTTTATTTTTTTTTCCCTTGAGAAATGTAACAAAAGCTCTCTAAAGCCCCAAATCATCAACTCTATAGCTGTTTACTACAGAAACCCATAATTTTTTCATAAAAAAACCCAGCCTCTTTGTTACAGTGAAAGCTGGCATGTGTGTCTGAGATACATGGTTGAGGTTTTTCTCTAATATTAGACTTTCAGCATCAGAGGGAAAGTAGTAGAGGATGTGGGGATTGGCACTATACTAATTTTTAAAAATGCATGTATGCACAAATTCAGCTGAGATGGGGTTTATTGGGGAGGGGGAATTGGTGAAGGGGGGATTAATATCACTATTGAAAGTTAAAACAATAATAATCTGTAATGCTGATGTTGCTATAAAAAAGGTTTTCCATATCATTATCTTGATTTTGCTGTGCTATGCAGCAATTGCATATCTGTGTATATAAAATATTTTAAAGTTGGAATCAAAAGTTCATGGAAAAATGGCTACATCATTCTTTTTGATGTGAGTATAAAACCCTCCTATACAGATTACTGAGGCCCATGTTTTGGTTGCAAGAGAGTGCATTAAAGTTCTGCAATTATAGATTTTCTGCTATGGATTTTGTTGCTTTGAAAATGCACTATAATTTGTCAAGTAGAATTCACAATTTGATGTTCCCCCATATTCAGCATTCTGCAGGTAAAATGCAGCAGTTCTGCAACAATGCACTGCAGTGTAAACCAGCATCTGAGAACGTAAAGAACAATGCATGTAGCTGAAATAACAGTTCAAAAGTGAAATAACCACCAATTTATTTTACAAACCTCTTTCCAGAAACGGCTCATAGATAGCAGTTCTAAGGAAGGTTACAAGCCAGACAAACTCGTAGGAGAAATTGAATTCAGAAACGTCCATTTCAGTTACCCTTCCAGACCTGATGTTAAAGTAAGTGTTCTGTTTACACTACTGAACTTATTCAACTTGTGTCCATGTTGTTTGTCCAATTTTGTTCTTGAATGCGAAATGCATTCCTGTTTGGGGGGATGGGGCATCATTTTCTCCCCAGTGATGCACGAAGACAAAGCTCTAGATCTACTGTCACTGTGTATCTCATTCTCTTTTGCAGGACAAATCTAATATGTGTTGCTCCTAATCTGAATTTCTATGAAAAAGTGTTTTGATAAATCAAATAAGATTTTTCAAAATCTTTCATTAAGGCTTCCAGATTTTAAGCAGTTAAACCAGAAAATTACTTTTTTCCAGTTTCTTGGCTCTTTGGAGTTACGACATCCTGTGTGAAAAAGTATCAGAGATAGATTTTTCAATACATTGATAGTGTATTTTTGTGAACATATCATCCTAAATGTGCATTTGGAAGTCAAGCATTGTTTTGGGAATATGTTAAAATTGCTGTTCAAGAAACTTTTTTTGCCTGTTTGCCAGTTGAGTTTCCATTAGTGACCTGTGTACATCATATCATGGTGATTCCTTTTGTGGTGATGCAGTTGGTTTGACCTCTCTGCCATATTGTTTACAACCTTTTAAAGACATTGATGAAGGTGAAAGGAAAAGAAATGTGCTGCTGTTGTTTCTTCCTTGGTGGAGAGCAAGGTGGAAATAGAGATTTCAAATGTCAACAATTAAATGCTTGATGTGCTGATTTCGTGTTGAGCATGGGAATGTTTATACCTCTCTGGCTGTTTTTTCAGGTGGCTTTTCCCAACTCAGTCATCTGAGGTCTGTCCCATTGTGCACCAAATCTGTTTCCAGGACACTGGAAGGGCAGATCTGGGGGGCAGATTCAGAGCTGGGCTTTCCCCTCAACTGAATTTTTTACAATGCATCTTCTGTCGCTCTTGGCTCAGAAATCTGAAGGCACAGAGCAGAGTCTTTATCCTTCTTCCTAAAAATCCTGTTCAGGCTGCTGAGCTATGTTGTGGGTCAGTGCACCAAATGGGAGGGAAATAAGAGATCTTTCTCATCCTTCCCAAATCTGAGTAAGCAGCTCTCCTACTAAGAGCATCAATGTTATTTAGTAGAGCCAAAGGAATCAACAAAGCTGTGTAGAAGTTACCCACAATCTCTCAAGCACTTGATGCAATACATTACAATCTTCCCTGTCCAGGTTAAACCAAATCAAAGAGATAGAGTTTCTATTTAGTTTTAATCTATTTAGTTTTAATCTTGGTAATATGTTGCCTGATGAAAGAAAGTTAGAACTAGCCTAGTGTATGGTAGTAATTATTTGCATCTGGAGATATTGTGGTATCTAGAATAAAGTTCATTCTTGATAATGCAGGCACCAGGATATCAGCTTCCTAGGGATGTAAAACTGGGTGGATGTAATACAGGGAACAGAGAGGAATATTGCAACTATTTTAATCTCTCATTGCAAAAACATGTGTAGGCAAACTTATAAATCAGCCTGGTATAAACAAGAATAGTTCCCATAGCAGCCAAATATTTTGGCAACTACACAGCATTACTTGTAATGACATGGACATCTTTTGAGGTGAAATGTTCTCTAAATGTGAAAACAGCAAAAATGATATCATTAACTGCAGCTACTCCCCAGGTTGCTGAGGCTGTTAAAAATAAGGAATGGGATTTATTAAGGGCTTCCCAGCAATTACTTTGTCAAAACAGCCATTTATATTTTAAAAATAGAAGAAAGCAGGCTTGTTTTTCAGTGATACCTTCAGCACCTGAAAATAATTTTCTGTGAGATTCATAATTATTATGCTCTGGAAAATGGAGGTCAGCAGGGTAATTTAGGACCCCAAGCCTGCTACCAGATTGCACAAATAGGAGGAAATTAGCTATGAAGTACAGAGTAGTGTGGCTGTGTCTATATTAGTTTGAGTGTGCTGGGGAATTTTCCCAGGCAATGGAATGCAATGGTCTATGCAAGGGAACTCTTAAAATGTTTCTTGGCATGAACTTGGCCTGTTCCAGTTATCAATCTTCTCAAAAAATTCCCAGGCTTGTTTTGGTAGCCAGAAGGATCTAGGGCCATTCCCAAAATGCAGGTTGCATGAAGCCATCCTGTTTCAAAGGCTAATACATTTCACAAGCATAGGTGAAGACCTTTTCCTATCAGTGCTCCAGGATATTCCTAGGTAGAATTATTATATTACTGTTGTCAATAATGCAATACAATTATATTATTAATGTCAATAATAATATATAATAATATATAATAATAATAATAATAATATATTATATTATTAATGCCTTCAAATTGTGGCCCTCGCTACTGCCTTGATAGCAAAAGCTACACTTACCTTGACAGACTGTTCTCTAATCAAACTTGTTAAACTAAGATGTATTTTTTTTTCTTTATTTATTCCCAGATCCTCAAAGGTCTAAACTTGAAAGTTCAAACTGGGAAGACCATTGCTTTGGTTGGTGCCAGTGGCTGTGGAAAAAGCACTACTGTTCAGTTGCTGCAGAGATTCTATGACCCTGACCAGGGAGAAGTGAGTGTCTGCAAAGGAATTGTAAAAACTCGAGAGCTATTAGGACATGCATGAATTTACCATATTGACTGAATCTTGTTTTCTGTTTTGACTGAATTACACCATATATCCGTATAGTTCATATTTCCACAATTTAAATTTCAAATGAACTATCTTCTCTTGTTGGCTTGACTTCATTATTCTGCTCTTTCTTACAATACTACATCACAAATGCCCCAAGTCTTGAAGTAGACTTGCAAGATCTGAATTTAAAATAATTATCAACTGCTCATTTTTAAAATTCCCTAAACATTTTTAGGCAAATCTTAATCCTACAGAATCCTGCTGTATTTTGCTTCCTTTTCATTGAATGTAAGCTAAAACCCGGGAGAGAGTTTTCCTATTTAAAATGGTTGACTTCTTGGCTTGTTTTTCACTATCTGCTGACTCACAGCAGAAGTTTTGATCATTACGCATTGTATGTGCTTTAGCACTAAACATTAAATCCAGTTGGTAAATGGTAAATACTTCCCACATGAAATTTCCAAAGGAAAAAAATGAGAGAAACAATGTATTTTTTAAAAAATTTGCTTTTTATTCTTGGTATTTGATGGATGCTACTTAATAGTTGCTACTGCTAGTTGAAAGTAGGTAAACATTTAAAATATGAAAAATTGAGCTATCAGTATTAAAGGTATCAAGGCAGCTGTTTCCAACACAGTTCTTTCTTAAACTTAGTTTTCCTGTGGCTGTTCATCCCTGCCCCCATGCCTCATTTTGCTGTGTCAGTGCCAATGTTCATAGGACCACACTGCAAATTACCTAGGTTAAAAATGAGTAAATAAAAATAACTTTCCCTTTCCTTTTAGTCAACTTGAACTCTGGTGTTAAGCACCGCCACAGAGATGACTGTGTAGCCGCAGCTGCAAGGACAATAAACTGGCATAGGGGCACGAGAATCATGTAAAATTGTGCAAAGAATTCTCAAGCCAACTCAGACACAATGGTTATTGGGGGATAACACACAGTGGGGGAAAAAAAAGCCCCTGATGTCTTCTCTGTTTAAGCCACTCATCATAATTTTCCATCTTGTGCAATGAATGGAAAAACTGCAGTTGTAGCTTCTCCCCCAACATAGCTCTCTATTAAAGACAATTTTTTTTTCTAGACCAGCTGGCTGATACTTTATTCAAGTAAGAGTAATTAATTGCTTTATTATGAACAGAGTGCATTTCCTTGACTTCTTTAACACACTCTTTTTCTCAGATTACCTTAGATGGTCGAGATATTCGGACCCTTAACACAAAGTGGCTACGAGAAAATATTGGCATTGTGAGCCAAGAGCCTGTTTTGTTTGCAACCACAATAGCTGAGAACATTCGCTATGGCAGACAAGACATCTCTGATGCTGAAATTGAGCAAGCAGCCAAGGAAGCCAATGCTTTTGACTTTATATCTAGACTGCCTGATGTAAGTTCATAAACTTACTTTGAGTGTAAGAGTGAAAGGTCCATTCAGGCTGGTGTCCTGTTTCTGAGAGGCAGAGCATGGGAATCGAAGTTATACTATAGCTTCTCAAAATATACTTATTGCCTCAAGCAGCTTTCAGTTTAGAGAGTTTTTCAGCCAAATATTGTGCCTTTGGTTGCTCTCAAAGGACTTGTGATGGAGTCTGGGAAAAAATGTCAATGCCTTAATTCAGGAGAAAGGAAGCTTCACAGCTGTATTGCCATCCCTACCCATCTCATGAGGCATAGAAGAGTTGGCTTTTAAAAAGAAGAACCAGAAATCCAGAGCCTTTTGTCAGGAGCTGTCTGTACATTCACAGGAAATAGGGGGGAGTGGGTGGAGGTAAATAAGTATGCCCTGAAGTAAATAGTTATGCCCTTTTAGCAGCTACGAAGCTCTTCCTCTGCCTGAGATTCACAGCTTTGAGCCCTCTCTTAGCAGTAGGTGCCTTACTCCTTTCAGGTTGGGGCTGAGAAGCGAGGTCAAGCATCCTAAACACCTCCTCATAAATGGATAATATGTCCTTGCCTTTGCTCCTGAAGTTACTAAATGTGGGGAAAAGCTGGGATTTGATTTCAAATCCTTTTACTACTTTAGAGAACATGTGCCATTTCAAACATGTCAATCTGTTCCAAGGTTTCTTCTTCTCAGGAAGAGTGATTTGTTTCATATTTATTCTTAAAATGCTATGTAATAAAAAACTACAGTGGACTTTGAGACTTGTGCCTTTGCAGTAAGTGATATGGTCAGTAGGAATCGAACCATGGCTCCAAGGGGAGGTGTCTCAGATTCAAAGGAGGCACACTAGTGATGCATCCTTCTAATTCCAACCCTTTTGGAAAGATAAGCAATCCTCAGAAAATAGAGATCCATTTTACAGGCTTGCCTTGAAAAACTCCAGGGTTTGGAGCACTGAGTGAGCAATAAAGATCCTTAAAGAACCATAAGTTCAAAATTAGGCGGGCAGAACATGTGAGGGTAGGAGGGTTTGGCTAAAGGCCAGTTGGATGGACATCCTTCCATGTTTGCTCTGCCTGTGCTCAAGTCAGCTGGGAGAAGATACATCTTCTAGAAGATGAGTACTTGAGGTTGCACTGAAAAGTAAGGATTTGATATGTCTCACAACTTCTGTTCTGTTGTCTCCTTTATCAGAAATTTAACACCATGGTGGGCGAAAGAGGGGCTCAGCTGAGTGGAGGACAGAAGCAACGAATAGCTATTGCCCGTGCCCTAGCAAGAAATCCCAAGATTCTTCTTCTGGATGAAGCTACATCTGCATTAGATACTCAGAGTGAATCCATAGTGCAAGCAGCTCTTGATAAGGTAGGACTCACTGAAGCTAGCAGCTGCAACAAGCACTTAAGGAAACTTAATGTACCATTTTCAGTGCAGGCTTCCATCAGAATCAAGAACATTGGAAAAAAAAAATTTGGATGGATGCTCAATTTCAGTGTTTTAACAGGGAGTTTGAACCATCAAAAATTTAGTTGAAAATCGGGTTTAATTTTTTAGGAGTTTTGGGTTTGCATTATTAATAATTATGAAGACGCTTAGTCATGAGGAACTGTAGCTTAGGTCTCCTGCACTCCATTTTTGAAATAATAATTGTTCATTTGCTGGTAAAATATTTATGGCATCTTACCAAGGCAAGGTATGAGGACAGAATGGCCTTTTTCAGGTGGATTCCTAGAAAAGTATATGTTATTGATATCCCTAGTATTTGTTCTTTATTGAATAGTTGCTTCATAATTTTAAGAAACTTCTTGAAATTTAGCCATTTTCATTCTTTTCCTGCTTTTAGCAGCCCCACAGCTCTAGAGTGGATGCTGTTGCAGAGCAGAGTTGTCAGATCTTGTACCCATGTCTCTGATCTGCACACGATACTTTCCTCACAGCCCACCTTCATCAGCAGTTTCCATCAACACACAGTAGAACCCATAAGCTTTGATTGAAAAATAACTTCATGGTTTGTCTTGAATGTTTTTTCTTTTGTCTAATATTTTTTTTAATTTATTTTTAAATGAGGTGAAAAATCCTGCCTTTCATTTCAGTAGTTATGCAGAGAAATATGAATTACCATTATGGCTCAAGGGAAACACAGAATTTGTCATCTTCACTTGCTAGTGAGTTTAAATCTGAGGTAAAGTGCAGCTGTTTGTTATAGTCATGTAATTCCGGTGATATTAGTATTGAGGTAACATGTAGATGCAAAAATAATATTCATATAATCTTTCTTCCGCATGTTTTGGTTTTTGGTTCTTTTTAAATTTTGTAATCAAGTCCTTAGCTTTTCCAAAAGCTTATTGTTTCATTGAGTGCATAATAGGGGGAGGTCACTCAATTAAGTGGACTCTTTCTCATCCTTCTTCATGTTCTCAGAACACACCAAAATGAGCCCTGAATCATAACTTAGTCATGTTTTCACAGCATTTTGATGTCCATCAGTGTATTCCCCTAATGAGATTTCCAAATTTCATTTCAACATCCCTGAGTGGAAAAAGTGGTGCTACTATTGTTCATTATTTTTACAGCTGAGCAGCAGGGATGCTAACCTCATGAATGCTCACTGTTTCAAGGCGTTCATGTTCAGGTCCTTGTAGCCAGCTGGTTTTAGATAACTTTGCACCCTGTAAAGCATTTTGCTAGTTCTGATCACGGCTCCCAGCTGCAGTGCTTTGTGCATTAGGCCAGAGGCATAAAAACCACACTGTGGCAAACTTCCTGGGAGTGACTTGCATCAGGTCCATGAGAATGGCAAGTGTAGAGGGAAGAATTCAAATTTCCATGGAAGCAGTCCTCTACTGCAGATGGCCTCATCTTCTTCATGCCCCGTTCCTGTGCCCATACGATGTACAACTTCTGTAGCAAGAAACTTCCAGCAGGTCCCAGGTTCACAGAACATACTTGTCGCATGAGGCTCCCTTGGATCTCTCCTCCTGCTAAGCTACCATCTGCTCCAGGCATCAGGGTGGAGGGAAGCCAGGCGCCCCAGCAGTCACAAGGTGGTCTGTGTTCATTTGCTGCATGAGGGTTGTGTGTACCACTGGTCCGTGTGAGGCTGCTGGAGAGGGGTGAAACGTGTAACCTGCCAACTGAGACTGGAGCAGTTCTTCCTGCCAAATCCCAGTGGGATTATTGTCAAATGAGTTTGTTTCAGAAGGGAGTGGCTCAAACCCATTTTTGATACAAGTTTGCTCCTCTATGCTTTCCTGCTAAGTCTGGCCAGTAATTATGCTAATGTTGTACTTCCAAAAATTTGCAGGGACAAAGAAAATATCTGCTCTTTATATATTTGTTATCCTAGCTCTGTTTTCAGAAAGATCTAACTATTCTTACAGCATTTCCCCATAATGCTTACATGCAAATGGAAACACTTTATGAGCAACTTAACTCAAACAGTCCAAATATTACGAAAGTCAAATACTAAATAAACTTTAATTATGGTCTTTAATACTTGTTGCCTGTCTAAAAGATTCACGTGGCTTTCTCTATGTAAATTAGTCAAACAAAACTGCCCTTGGTCTGCTAAAGAAGGACGCAAAGCCAGGAAAAAAATAAGAGTCTTTGCTTTTAATAGAAAGAAAAGCATTTTTAAAGTTTTGATTTACTAGATTTTACAGGTGACTAAAATAACTTTATTTCTCTGCTATTTTCTTGCACATCTTAACTGTAACTGGGTTTTGTGTGTTTCTGTAAGGCTCGGGCTGGACGTACCACCATTGTGATTGCTCACAGACTGTCTACCATCAGGACTGCTGACACTATTGCTGGATTTGAGAAAGGTGTCGTGGTTGAACAAGGGACACACAGTGAACTGATGCTGCAGAAAGGAGTCTACTATTCCCTTGTAATGCAGCAAGTAAGGGCAAATTTATTTACTTTCTTTCTCCATTCCACAAAGTTGTCAAATGGCTGGTGGAGTTATTCTCTCTCTAGTTCCAGCATGTTATCCAGCTGGCAGCTGCTCAGTTATTCTAGTCTGGGCACAGACACAGGCTTGGAATTCTTGGGGGTTTTACCCATAAGTGTTTCATATTACGCAATCCAATATGAGAAAAACATAAGTGAGTTTATGGCACAGTCTGCATCGTTATGGCATAACCACAGAGGTGTTAGATTCCAGGTGGATTCCATAGATGACTTTAAATATATGTGGCCGATAGACAAATAGAATTACACAATTGAAAGAGAAGTATTCAGGAGATAAAAAAGGTCTTTCTTTCTAGTCAAAATGCCTTGTAAATATATATCCTGAATTCTCACTAGGGTTGTACCAGTGATGTTCAAGATGATGGCACATCAGAAGATAGTGAAGGCACGGGACCTGAGGAATATGAGGAAAACATAAATCCTGTGGAAGAGCTGACTCTTCAAAATCATTTTGAAACCACTGTGATACCAGGGAAAGGCAGCATACGAAGAAGATCCAGCAGATATAAGAGCAAGAGAAGTTCATCTAAAAATCCCTTTGGAAAAAAGAAGAAACAAAAGGAGGTGGAGGTTGGTATTAGAATTCAGTTTAAAATTTTAACTATAAGATGTAAGCATAAACAAAAAACATGTAACTTGGATTACTTTTAGATAGCTGTCTTTTATGCAGCCTTTACTCAGGTGCTATTGCAGTCAGTACTCACCAGACTAAGGACAATTTGTCTTAACAAAGATCTTCATTTTAACGCTACTGAGATAATGTGGAACTGGAAAAAAATTGCTATTGATTTGTCACATTGCTTTGTAGAATTTAAGAGAATTATTTCAGTGGTAGAGATATTTTAATTCTATCTAATTGAAGCTAGTTGTGAGATCTCATTTGCAAGATTCTTTACTCCCTGGTACTTACTGTTGCAAATATTGCTGGATAATGTAATCCCTGGGGTGTGTGTACCCAAATTGAAGGAACTTTGGAGTATCATACTACATTATGTCAAAAAAAAAAAAAAAAAAAAAGAATCAAACCCCTGACATTTTGAAGAGCATTTCCATTAAAAGAGCCATTACTCTTTCTGTTTTAGTATATGCTTCAGTTTTGTAGAGTTTTTACAGATAAAACAACTTTGTTGATATATGTCATACATCAATAAAAGTCACGTAGGAAGTTTGGGGTAAAGAAAAGTTATTTTGTTTCATCAAAGTTGACTAAAACTTGCTCATAGCATCAAAACCAGCAGATTTCTAGTGCATTCTGGAACAGACTTGTTCCAGAACAAGCTCAACAGAAACTTGATTTTGTTTTCTATTTTGCAGTACTTTTTTAATGAAACATATTTCATTAAAAGAGAAGAGTGGTTTGGTATATTAGGATTGCTTGAGTTTTTTGTTTAATTTTTGGGGTTTTTTGCCTGATTTCAAGACCTTTGAAGTGAAGAACTAAAATACAAATTCCAAAGTAAAACTATTAATTTTTCTAAGTCTGTGGAAGTTAGGATCTCATCTATAATAAATATTTTAAATAATTATAAAATCCTTAGTATGATTTTTATCTGTAGATTTTCCTCCTGTCTAAAATACATTATCCAGCTAATGAATATCTCAAATAGCAGGAACTAGCTGGACCCATTCCCATTATCATATAAAATGTCATATAACTTCAAAAGATACTTTTTGGCTCTCTATTAATACTGCTTAAGACCTTAGAGGAAGTAGTGGGTGTTCATGCTCAAGAATATAATATTCATCACATTCAGAAAAAATGAAGTCGAACATCCTGCAGTTGTAATTATTTCAGAAAAAAATCAGCCCACTTTTATAGTTGAGACTTAGCCACCCTCATTCAGCATCTAAAATGCAGGATAAAATAACCAGGAAGCAAGAGTAACTTGGTTATAATCCTGACTAATATTTTGCCTCATTTCTGATGCTTTCATTTACTTTTCCAGAAATATCCCTTTGGAGGCGTAGGCACTTAAATAAAGTGGCAAAGCAAGACAGAACATTTTTTGTGCCTTGAAAGCATAGACAGGCTAACTGACTCTAACAAATGCCTTGTTCCTGGCTTTGGTAATGATTCATTGGATATAGTTTGCCAAAGAGAAAAATGACCTCTCTGCCCAATTGTTCTATTGCCAGCCCACTGGCATTTAGCTGAACTGGAGGGGTCTCTTCTGTCCTCTGAACTGTGAGACGTTCAGTTCTTTGTAATGATTGAAATACTAGTTGCCATTCATGGTGACCAGTCCTATCTGACTTTCAGTGAACGGTCCTGGCTCCTCTCCCCTCATGACTTAGCCTTTTGTTAAGTTTTTTGCCTACAAATTTTTACAGTGCAGTTGATGTTCTAGGACATAAAACAGCAAAGCAGCAAATCTCCAGCATGTTTGCTTGATCTGAGTGCACAGAGAGTGCTTTCAGCATTTTACCAAGACAGTTCACTGCCCAAGGCCTAATGAACACTCACTGTCTGGAGAATTTTATGTTCTCTAACTTTCCAAGGAAAACTTAAAACTTTTTCCTGTAGGAAGAAAATCTCCCTGCTGCGCCTTACTTAAAAATCTTGGCTCTGAACAAACCTGAGTGGTTCTATGTACTGCTGGGCGTGATTGCTGCTGCTGTCATAGGTGCAATCCATCCTGCATTTGCTGTTATATTTGGAAAAATCATTGGGGTAAGTTTTTTGGGTTTTTTTTTTATTTTTAGTTTTTTGGACGGTTTTTTGTTGTTGTTTATTTCTTTGGGGTTATTTTTGGGGGTGGCTTTTGGTTCTTTTTTATTTTGTTTGGGTGGGGGGGTTTTTTTGCAAATGGAAGTTGTAGTCCTAAGCTTGTCTCATGCTCAACCACTCACTTCTTTTCATGTAAGTTCTGAGTGGGATTAACTCATACAAATACATCCATTGAAAAATGTTGAAGAGACTCTCTAGAAGCAGAGGATGGTGGAACTGCATCTGACTAGTGGAGGGAAGGAGGAACATTGATGGATCTGGGAGAACAAATTAGTGCAATGTAGGTTAAACGGAAAATTGGACTATCTGCTGGGTCCTCAACAGAAAGTTGACTGATTTTAGGATCCAGGATACTTGCTAAAAGAAATTAAAGTAGACAGACAAGCTTCTTGAGGTGAAGGCTGGCTTATGTAATGGATGCTTGTCTATTACTCACTTTTGTGGGTTTTTTTTATTTTCATAGGCTTTTCAAGAAAGAGATCCAGAAAAAAGGAGCAAAAACACTGTGTTGCTTTCTTTAATATTTCTTTTTCTTGGAGTGATTATCTTGGCAGCATACATAATCCAAGTAAGTGTCACTACACTGAAATCTTAAAAGCTCTGACCTCCAGCAGGCTGCAGGTATAACTCATATCAACACAATCTGAGAAGTAAAGAGCCAATCAGAACTTACAAAAATATGCACGAGTGCCAGGGTCTTCCTGAGATACTTAGGTTTAATGTTTGCCTAAAGTAATGGGTCTATATTTGCTCTTGGTTTAAATAATCCACTGAAGAAAATGTTAATTCAACATGATTGAAATCAAAGTTGAGGGTCTGGCCTTAAAAGTCAAAGTTAATACTGATATTTCTCACTGACTGCTCTATAGGCTCTTGCCAAAGTAAGTATAAAGCAGACTCACTCTTTCCATTGCAGACAGTGCTTTTCATACCATCAAGTAAATTCCATCATTTCCTGCACTCCTAAAGCTTGCAGAAAGCACTGCTTGCTCTCTGATGTCCACATCATAAAAATGCACAGTATGACTGCTGTGAGTGAAGGTTTCTGGTCACAGTCGGGGTAGGGAGACCAATCACTAGACAGGTTGATTTGTCTTGTAGTGCTGTTGTCTGTGTGTGCAAGATTGACCAGAAAAATTTAATCTCCCTTTGCTTTGGTGGTTGTAATACAAGTATGTAATATATAGATGCTTTCTTTGCTATGTTGCATCCTTTCTGTGAGAAAATCTAGTTCCAGGTTCAGGAATGCGAATGATGCTTTTTCCAGGACATATATATTCACAGGGGGTTGTAGGTGTGATGGCTTTTGTTCAGCTTCTTGGTGTGATTGCTTTTGTTGTGCAGATTTATAAACAGAGTTACAGCATCAGATGAGAAAATGTGACTGATTTTCCTCCCCCAGGGATTCATGTTTGGGAAGTCTGGGGAAACCTTAACAATGAGACTGCGCTCTTTGTCCTTCAGAGCATTACTTCAGCAGGTATGAATAAGCAGTTAGGATATCAAGAGAGAAATGGGTGTGGACAAGAGCCTGTGTGTTTGTAGAAACATCTGAAAGGGACCAGAAGACAGTAAACTAGTGATTGGAAGAAAAAAGAACCCTACCATAGTCTTTGCAAATAAAAAAAGCTTCCTTTCCTTTCTGTATGTACAAATCCTTGTGGGTCCCTTCCAACTCAGAATATTATATGAATCTGTAGCTGATGGGATAGGTAATTTGTAAGAGAATAGTTAACCTCTTCAGGACCAAGGAATGTCTAAATTAATGTGAGCTATAATAAAAGTTTCTAAATAGGCATGTTCAGGAAAACATCATAGCCAAGAACACTTTGATTATGAGCAATTAGATGTCCACAAAAGAATATTATTTTTTAAGCATTTTCTTTTCATTTACTTGGAAATGCTGACTATACAGGGGGAATATTCAGTTAGGCATCCTATTTTGTACTTTCATGTAATTTTTGAAACAAAAATCAGTATCTTTTCTTGCAGGAGATTGGATGGTATGATGACCAGAAAAATGCTGTTGGTGTTCTGCTAACTCGTCTTGCTACAGATGCTTCCCAAGTCAAAGGCGTATGTTGATTCTTTTATGTGTATTTTTCAAATATCTTTTTCCTTACAAATATTAATTGCAATTGGCAAGGAACTCCAAGATTATTTCAGAAAACAAAGCAGGAAATCTACCCCACACACTGGTAGGTGCCTTTACATAGCATGCTGCAGACATATTGGAAATGGTTTCTCAGCTGGTAATTTACAACTATCAAAAATCCAGCAGATGTTCATGTACCTTTCATGTACCTCCCTGCAAGTCTTTAAGCTAAATATATAATAACTGTAGACCATCTCACTGTGCAAAGTGAAATCTGCATATATGCTTGGACCACAGTCACTGGACCCTAGGTTTTTACACCATCTTATGGGTGTCACCTGAATGCCACAAAGAGGTTGCATTTGCAGGGGATACAAGCCCTTACTCACCTCAGTGAGGAGAATTCTTCTTCCCATTGCCACAAAATGTGCTTCACAAACAGTAAGAAATAGACCAGCACAATTAAAAAGTGCCACAGAGGGCAATGGCCAAGGAAGAGAACTACTCAAGAAGCTGGTATAAGAGAGGTGGCCACTGGACACTGGTAAGAGAATGACAAATTCCGCACAGTTACTTCAACTTCTCACCTCATCCGCAGAGCCTGACAGTCTGACAAACATTTCTGTTTCTTTCCTTCTCTTTGCGGGGAAAAGCAAATCACTGCAGGGCTTGTGGGGAAAGGTTTAGTAGTGTATTTTTTACCCCCTCATATTTGTACATCACTAATCCTTTAATCTCTACATTTTTCAGTCTCCATAGGTTTTTGTTTCTCTCCAGCCCTCCTTCATTGTGGGCTTGCAGGGATGAAATAGTCTTCGACAAAATTTGGTCATCTTCATCTTTTAAAGTTTGTTTGCTTCAGTGGCAATGAAGTCTATCACCCTGTCAGGGCAGTAAAAAGGAGGGGTGCACACAGTTTCCTAACTACAAAAAACAGCTGAGGCATGAATGGATCTCCAGAGCTGTTGTGATGTCTGGAGTACCAGATGTCAGTAAGTCAGTATCATGCCTCATGCTGCACTGGTTGAAGTTTCCAAATCCATCTTTATGTGCAACCCCTAAAACATATGGCAACAATTCACCTTGGCATTGGTTTAATTGTTAATATTTTAAATTTATTGAACAAGAAAAGTCTTTTCAGGGCAGGAAACCCTTTGAAAAAGAAATAAGAGTATTTGCTTCCCACCCAAGGGTTTTTGTTTTTACCATCACGCCAAGGTCTGGAAGATGAACTATTTCCGCAGGACTATTTGCAGAAGTTCTTTCTGCAGATCAGAGCCCACCCTGATGCTGGATGCTAATCAACTCTCATTTAAAAAAAGTTTTTGGTGAAAAGGTTATACAGGCTGGGAGGAGATGAAAATTCTTCAGTCAGAGTTAGTCTTTCCTACTCATTATCCCACTGAGATAAAACATTTCTGCAGGGTGGCAAAATTCAGAGTTCTTTTCTCTAAGAACACAACCTCAAGTGCAGCAATGTAAGAAGCTGAGGATGAATATTTTTCACCACTGTTAGTGTGGAGGGTCTCAGTGGTTGGCTGCTGTTAGAACCAAGCCACTCTTGCCTACTGCTGGACATCGAATTGCCAGCTTGCCGTACTGTCACAGTGGTCACAATTTTCTCTACCTTGGGTAGAGTGTGAAGTCCCAAATACATTTCATTAAACAACTGTCATGTCCAACTCTCTAGACCACATTAATACCTCTTGAAGGCCTGAATGCTGGCAGGTGTGAGGAATCTCTAGGAATGGTTACAGAAATTGGTGCATAATGCCCACATGTGATCGCACATGGTTTCATTTTCCAGCCAAACCTTTGGCCTTGATTACAGCAATTTGAAGTTGTAATTTAGGCAACAAAAATTTAAAATCTAATTACATATATTTGGTGGGTTTCTGGGGTTTTCTTAGGCAACTGGAAGCCGACTTGCGCTGATGACTATGACTGTCTTTACCCTTGTGACTGCCATCATTATTGCGTTTGTATATGGCTGGCAGCTAACTTTGCTTATCCTGGCCTGCATTCCTTTCATTGTTGGTGCAAATGCTGTGAATGCCAGCTCTATGTCTGGTCATGCTGCAGAAGATCAAAAAGCTTTGGAAGAGGCTGGAAGAGTAAGTTCTTCAGTTTTAACTACAGAGTTCTGTGTGAGATCACTTTTAAGGACAACATTGTAGTTATAATATAGCTGACTCAAGTGTCCAAGATAAACGAAGGGTATTGAGAGGAATGTTTATGTATCTTCAAGAAAAGCAAAACGCTGATAACACAATCTGCAAATTAGGGTATAAAAATGCATTTGAAAGCCTCCATAGTGGATTTGTGGGCAGTGGCAGCTGCAGCAGAAGCAGCCCCAGCACTGGTACCTAGGGTGAGCAACGTGGCTCTGCACTGCTCTGCTGCAGCCAGATGTGTTGCAACATTGATACCTTCCTATTCTGTCATAAAGGCAAGCCATCAATGTGCTCAAGAGTTTCAGGGTACTGCCTTCACTCACCTGATAGTGCTCTTCCAGGAGACAGAAGTAGTCCATGAAAAAGAGCAAGCTGTGTCCAGATGACTAGTGCTTGTCCCCATTTTATTAAATTTGGTTTAATTCATGAGGGCCACAACCCATGGGTTAGGGAAGACACTGCTGATGAATAATTTCATTGCTTAGGACTTTTCTTCACCTTTATCCCTACTTTTAAACAAGAATGTTCTGATTTAAAATAATAAATGCTAGAGAAGAAATCAAGTGTTCAGAAGATACCTTGCAGATTGCAGTTGTAAGAGATTACCTCTTATTTGTTTAATCTCTTTGTTTAGATTTCAACAGAATCCGTTGAAAACATAAGAACTGTAGCTTCACTGACCAAGGAAGAAGCATTTTATGAAAAATATGTTGCTTGTTTGAATCATACGTATAGGTGGGTTTTTTTCTTTACTTGGCACTTTAGTCTCTCAGATTTACTGTAAATACCTTTCTTGAAACCCAGAAGACTGGGAAGAATATCAATAACTGTTCATGTAGCTTTGGAATTTGTATAGTCTCTATATTTTAATATACATTATTAAGTGTAAAGTGAAAAAAACATTTGCAGGATTTGTCTTTCATTATGCAAACACTTTAGAAGCTGCATTCTTTGCATATGTGTTACAGAATATTATGTTTGCCTACAATATAGGATATATGTTCACTCCATATTAGTGTATTGCACTGATGCTACTTAACTTAGGAACTGACAGTTCCACCACACCCCTTATAGCATAAACAAGTTTTATTCCCCTCATATGACTTTGAAACCTTAAAAAGAACTTCATACATTTCCCTTGTTTGATCCACGACATCCCACTGGCTTTTCTCTGCTGAAATGCAGTTGAATCCCTACAGTTGCCAGATGTTTCTAACTCCATTTTATTTAAATAAAATAGCCCAAAATCTAAATTGCTTCTAATGTAAAAGAAGGGATTGAAAATTATGTAGTGTACAATCTGTCCTCAGCGAAAATCGTTGTACAGTTCAATGTCTGGTGAACTGCTAAGAGCCCAGATTTGGGCAGGATGCTTGCTTGGACTGTCACAGCTCTGATTTACAGCTCAAACTAGAAAGGAGATTTCCTCTTCCTCAGAGAGCATCCTAAACAATGAGGACAGAGAGTTCACCAGATTCTTATTTGGTGTGTGTTCAATTAGCTACACAAAATGAAACCCTTCCAGAGGGATAGATTGAGAAATAGTGGCATAGTCTAAATTCTAGTGGGGATACCCAGCAATGTGTCCATGCTCTGCTCAGATGGGATGAGCTGGTGGAAGCCTGCAGGCAGCTCTCAGGCCAGGCTTAAGCCTGCTTATTTTCTAATAAAATGGGTCATATGAGGTAGTTGTTAACTTATTTCATTTTAACTAACTGCTCTAGTGACTTGTCCTGCTATAAAAGCAAAGGAAGCGGATTCAATTTAACATAACTGAGGTTCAAGGTTTTCATTTCTTTCTGTCCTAGGGATAGTTCTGTGTCCTGCAGCCAGAGGTTCTTAGGGTCTGAGAAGGATTGTTTGAGTGTGTGTGTTGTGGGCTAATTTGTTGTGGTTTTAGGGGTGAGCTGGATGGCTTGAAGATTTTACTCCAGAAGTCTGGCTATCCCCCAACTAGTGTCTGTTGTGTCTCTTTTACAAGTCATTTATGGAAAGTCTCTTCTTTTATCAGAAAATCTCTGAGAAAAGCCCCTTTCTATGGATTTACCTATGGAATAGCTCAATGTTCAGAGTACTTTATTAATGCAGCAGTCTTCAGATTTGGAGCATGGCTCATTGCTAATTGTCTGAGCAACTTTGAAAATGTCTTTATGTGAGTATACTTTATAAAACATAAAAAAAGATCAAAATTAGTACACAGTGTAGTGATTTCAATGCATGCAAATTATTTTATCAAATTACAGAGGTAATTGGGGCATGGGAATCCAGGAAATCGGTCTGGTTGGAATTTTTCTTTGGGCATAAGGGCTGTTCTGGGGAAAGGTGCACCTTTGGGCAGTGAAACAGCAAAAGTGAGCAGCAAGCTCAGCACATCTACTCTGGAGAAGCCTTTGCCCTTTGACGTCCGTTCCAGGCAGAGGGTGTTAAAAAGAAAAGTGATATGAGACTGCTGTCCAGCTGTAAAGTAGCTATGGGAGCAAGCTGACCTTCCTAGTACTGGATGACATCTTGGAGTGTGAGGAACTCCAGAAATATCATAACCTAAAGATGCTAAAAAGCTTTATTCTGAAGGTATGTTTTACGCAGTAGGAAAAGAATGCATTGCTCTACCTGGAATGAATCACGTTTTGTCCTTTGCTTTTTAGAGTCTTCTCTTCTGTCATATTTGCAGCTATGAATGTTGGTCAGTCTTCTTCCATGGCACCAGACTATGGTAAAGCTCGAATGTCAGCTCAAAGAATCTTTCAGCTTTTGGACCGAAAACCTCTAATTGACAGTTACAGTGAACAAGGTGAAAAATTGGTAAGGGTTGGTGTCATTTTGCATGGGAGATTGGCAGGATATTGGAGATCTGGTTTTTGGGGGTTTTGGGTGTATTTTTTTGGAAGGAGTGTTCTTTTTTTCACAGGAAAAAATGTTGCAACAAACTAAATTAGTAATTATTGTCAGCAATTGTATTCACAGGTGCCTATTTCTTAGGCTGTCACTAAAGGATGCTGAATTAGGATGATCTAATTCTGGCCTGAACGGAGCGTACAAGAAAGATGGAGAGGGACTTGTTACAAGAGCATGTAGTGATGGAACAAGGGGGAATGGCTTCAAACTGAAACAGAGTAGACTCAGATGAGATACTAGAAAAAAATTCTTTCCTGTGAGGATGGAATGAGTTGCCCAGAGAAGTTGTGGCTATCCCATCCTTGGAGGTGTTCAAGGCCAGGTTGGATGGATCTCTGAGCAGTCTGGTCCAGTGAAAGGTGCCACTGCCCATGGCAGCGGGGTTGGAACAAGATGGTTTTTAAGGCCCCATCCAATCCAAACCATTCTATGGTTCTGTCAAAAGACAGACACTATATAAATAGTGGCACTGACTGATTTAGGGACCATATTATTTCTGGGTTTCAGACAAAACTGTATGGCGTTTAAGGTAGTTTTTCTCTAAATGATTAAAAAAAAAAACTTTTCATTCTGCTGACTCACAGTGGAAAGGCTTCAGGAAAACACTAATAATGTCACTTCCAATAAAAGTTTTCTTGTCTTTGTAAGAGTTTATAGGAGAAATAAAATACTAATGCATTTTTCTAATTGTTACGTAAATAAGAGAGATTAGCTCCTTTACAGACAGGCACTTTGCCAAAAGACATCCTATTCCATCTGTGGAAACTTTTACAATTAAAAATGTGCTTTGTGAAGTCAAAACAAGCTTAATGAATAATTTAGTTTGCTCTAAAGTTGGGGGACGAAAGACAACAAGCAAAAACCAATGAAAAGTAAAAATCAGAAAACACTCAAACATTTCCCTAAGAGCCTTGCTTCTAAACCAAAATTGTCATTAACGAGCCTGACCTCAGCACTTTTCAAATTCATGCATGTAATGCTTTCAGTTTACATGTTCTAGAAGGATTACAATGGCACATCCAGGTTCATCTAAATTTAAAATTAACTTCCCATGTAGGTTTAGACAGTAGCTCCTACTCAGAAAGCCATAATCCAGTTTTCTATAACTTCAAGCTTATATACAGGATTTTCAGCCTTTAAAGTTCTGAGCATGCTTGCATATTTTCTTGAACCAGGGTTCTCTGACACAGACATTGACAGACTTGGCAGAAGGTCTCCAGTAAAATAAAACTTAAGTGAAAACATTTTTATTGTAGACTGGCCTTAACTGCCAGTGATGCCTATGACTTAAGCAAAGCAAATGTTTGAGTCCATCAAATTAAGTTATTACTTTCTGTGAGAGCATCATATTAGTGGTGCTGCTGGCATGTACAGGGGACTGGCTCATACCCCAAAGAACAGGACAGCCTTGGCATGTTCCCCCTTTCTTCCACTTGTGCTTAAATACCAGCCTGCCTAGGATGTCTAATTAACTATCGCTACTTTTTTAAACACAGCTTGTCCTTTGTGCTCATGAATAACCTACTGAAGAATTTAGCTCTGCTATCTTAATCTCTGGTTTTGACCATGTGTTATATTTGTTCAAATTGTGCTACCTGCAGGGTAAGATGAGGAGAGTAAATGATACAGTTTATATCACAAGTCGAAGTATCTCGATTAAATGTATTAGAAATTAAAAATCTGGATATTTTCTACTTTTCTTAAGAGGGTGGTTGAGAAGTGGCACAGGCTCCCCAGGGAAGTTGTCACAGCACCAAGCCTGACAGAGTTCAAGCAGTGTTTGGACAACACTCTCAGGCACATGGTGTGATTCTTGGGGATGGCATTGTGCAGGGCCAGGAGCTGGACTCTGATCCTGCAGAGTCCCTTCCACCTCAGCTTATTCTGTGCTTCTGTGATACTCTTTTCAAAGATGAAGTGAAAAATAGACACAAGAGATGCAGAAGACTTCTCTAGGATGTAGATGACTTACAGATCATCCTATAACTAGTGATACTATGCTCAGTCCACTATGTCGTTTAAAAGAATTTCAAAAGCACTTTTGAAAACCCCTTCCCAAACTTTCTTGGATCTCTCACTTTAATAACCAAGTCTTAACAAGTGTTGTTATAGTTGTTAATAAATGTTAATATGAGCATGTTAACTCTCTACTGCTTTTCAGAGCCATTTTGAAGGCAACATTGAATTCAGAAATGTCCATTTTGTATATCCAACAAGGCCAGAAGTTCAGGTTTTGCAAGGACTCAATGTGAAAGTTAAAAAAGGACAGACTCTGGCATTAGTAGGAAGCAGCGGCTGTGGCAAAAGCACGTCCATTCAGCTCTTGGAGAGATTTTATGACCCTGTGGAAGGACAAGTGGTAAGAATAGACATCTGTGGCTATTAATAATATTTAGATCTACAGAACTCTTTATCTGCCAAGGTTTCAGAGGCTTTTGACAAGCCTGGCAGTCCCTCTGTTGAGATGCCTTTTTTTAGAGGTGTGAGTTAGAGGCTGTGCCTCCAGTGGATCTGTAGACAATCCCCCAAACTCCAGTCATTGCCTGCCCTGGGCAGTTGCCCACATGTACCAGCAGTGGCATCCATGCTGGCAGTGTGCATCCTCAGGTAACAGGTCTTGCCTGGGAAAGGAATGACCAGGTCTGGCATTTCCTCCCCAAGGCTTCTCACACCCTGGTCAGACAGAGGCATAACACTAATGTATCTTGCTTGTCAGTGGGTAAGTTTTCTTCTTGATGTGAACTAACACATTAGGGACACAGATACATGCTTCAGATAACACAAATGTAATCTCACATAGTTATTATTATTGTGTCACCATCAGGAGGTCCCAATGGGCTTTTTGATGCAACCCTTGTTAATGAGTATAAAATGTGGATAAAACCTCCTTTGGAGGTTGTAAGATCGAAAGGCCAGCAGCTGAGAAAATGTATTGTTGTGTTCAGTTTCTTAAGGGGCAGGGGGGAAGCTTTCCCATAAGCTTCCTGGTGCTTCTTGTGGTCAGTATGGCTGGAAGGATCACAAGAACCTGTTACCTGCATGTTGTTTCTGCTTGCTAGCAAACGGAAGCAAAACAACAAAAAATCAGAAATGAATGCAGGAAAATATTTAGTCTGTTCTGCTGGGTCTTTTCCATTTATCATGCAAAAAATTTACTTGATTACATCAGGTAAAATAATATATAATGGGCTTTCTCTTAGAATTCACATTTCATGTTTACAGCAGCTGTGTGTGGATGAGTTCAGTAGCCAGCTTGGCATCATGTTTCTGTTGCTTTTTCTAGCTAGCAGATGGATTTGATACCAAATCTCTGCATTTACAATGGCTGAGGTCCAGGCTGGGTCTGGTGTCACAGGAGCCCATTTTGTTTGACTGCAGCATTGCTGAAAATATCCAATATGGAGACAACAGTAGGGTGGTTAGTCAGGAGGAAATTGAAGAAGCAGCTAAAGCAGCAAATATTCATGCCTTCATTGAAAAACTGCCAGAGGTAAGAGACAGTGATGTTCTCTTCACAGTGAGATCATATACTTGGAATGATGTAGAGATATCAAGGCAATGCTCACTTTTGTTTTCCCTAATAGAATAGCCTTTATGTTTTAAATGTCAGTGTGTTTCAAGCTTAATCCTTTTTAGTTTGTTAAAAAAAAAGCCAATGTTTTCATAATTACAGTGGTATGCAACCCACAATATTTGAAGGGGTGAGAAGAGGGAAATGAGAGGATGTTCTATGTATAAGTGCTCATAATAATTTTTTTTATATTTTTCCTTTGACAGCAGAAGCTCTTCAAGTTACTCTGATAAAGACATTTTATTTTTCTTAAAAAATTTTAGTAAAATAAAGTAGTCTGTTTCTAACTGAATGGTTATGCACAGGGAGTCTTTCTTAATAAATACAAAGGGGCAGTAAATCAAAAGTGAATGGCATGGCATTTGACCTTCATGCCTGACAAGAACTTGGTTCTAACAAGGAAAAATGCTTTGATAGCTTATTTTCACTGTGGTTCTGGGTACCTGAAACTGAGGCACTAATGCTGAAAAATATTTCATTCTCATTACTGCTAATAATGTTTGAGATTCTTAATTCATAAGCAATGCAACTCCAAATTCTTTGTGTATATGTCAGTAAGAATTAAATTGTTAGTTAATCTTATGATCATATGCTCTTTGGATGCCTCTCTCTGATACCCTTCAAGACCTATTCCAGCCTTTGAGGGAGTAAATTTTCAGACTGGGTATGAATATGCATATAACTGCTTATATATATATAACTGCTTGTACTGGAGATGTTTATAAAGCCTTAGCTTTGTTAAAACCACTTGTGCTATTCTTTCTTTCAAGATGAAAATGCTTAACTTTTATAGCCGTGAATAAATTTCATTTTTCTAATCTTCCTTCCCTGAAAGTATTCATTGGTGATCTTTTTTATTTTTTTAACATCCAGAAATATAATACACGGGTGGGTGAGAAAGGGACACAACTTTCTGGAGGTCAGAAACAAAGAATAGCAATTGCCCGTGCTCTGGTTCGTAATCCTGCTGTTCTGCTTCTGGATGAAGCTACCTCTGCTCTTGACACTGAGAGTGAAAAGGTGAATATGTGAAATACCTATGACTATGTACATGGCTAGTTGCTTTCTGTAGAATAAATTAAAGCAAACATTCTACAAATGCTCAGTTGTGAAACGAGTCAGGTGTATCACAGTAGCTTTTCCACCTGAAAGGTTTGAATTGAACTATACTAGAAAGATGTTTATATTTACTGAATAAAAAGTAGAAAAAAACCTGAAACTTTTAAGTATAAAACTCCACATTGATCTGATACACCTCAATTGTCTTCCTATCAGATGTATTTGATGGCAAATACTGAATTTGTCTTCTGACCCAAGCTGGAAGCCCAAGAACCCACTCCTCCATGTCTCACATTTGTTTGATCAGGCTCACTGACCTCAGTGAGAAATCCTGTTGAGTAAAGGTCTCCCATGTGCACGGACAAGTATATCTGTAGGGCGTGTATTCAGGTGATAAGAGAGTGAGAAAGGTAGTTCCTAGGACAAGGGAAGGCTTTTCAGGTGCTAACAGTGTTGCTGTGTTCTCTGTGGACAGATTGTCCAGAAAGCTCTGGATAACGCCCGGCAAGGTCGGACCTGCATCGTCATTGCTCATCGCCTGTCCACCGTGCAGACAGCCGACATCATCGTGGTGATCCAGAACGGCAGGGTGGTCGAGCAGGGCACCCACAGCCAGCTGCTGGCCAAGGAAGGACACTACTATGCCCTTGTAAATGCACAAGTCTCTAATTAGTACTACTTGCTGGATTGTTGTATTTTTTTTTATTTTGGTTTGGGTTTTTTTTATGGGAAGACATTAAAATCTCTGCAGAGGATTACTGTGGCTGTGCTTGTGCTGACCAAGCAGGAGCTGTGTTGCAGCCTGGTTGCTGTATCCAGTGTAGCCCTTGGCCCACACATCCATGGGGATGAGCAGTGCATGCTCCGTGCTGGGTCACAGAAGGTGAGCAGAGGAGTCCTAGGGACTGAATGTGTTGAGCAGTTTGGTGTGTCACATGCTCTGGAGGGTCAGACCTGCTGCAGTCTCACCCACAGCTCAGGTGAGTACCCTGCTCTCCCTGTCCCCCCAACCCTGGCCCACAGCAGCTGCCATAGACCAAGGTGATAACAGAGTATGACAGCTGTTAAGCATCATGGATAAACAACAGTCTGGTGCTTGTGATTGCTCTTTGAGTTTCTTCACCAGCCAGATGAAGTCATAAAGTCTTCTTTAGTTAAAGGCGATTATCAGTTCTCACTAAAACTGAAATTCCAAAAAAAAGTTACGTTAAAGAGAAAGATGTTGATGCATGGATTTGGTTTTTTTCCCTTCTTTATGCCACATTTCTCATATTACTGTTGGATATTCAATACTCTAATTCAGACAATAATTATAATAGTTACAACATTTCCATATCAAAATAAACTGCATAAAAGATACCATTGTTTTGTTTAGTATTTTTCAAATGCTGACCTAACAGAGTTTAGTCATTCTTTGTATCCATCAAGATAATTTCAAAAGTTTTGTGGGGAGGTAGGATGGCATCTATTGGAATGGATTCCTGTCAGCCATGTAAACAGCTTTTCTTTAAGATAAATAAAAAAGGAAAAGTTGTTTTTAATATAAGTTCCTTTCTTTTTAATAGGCATAGTACATAGGGTGATGGTTTAGTAGTGGACCTGATAGTGTTAGGTTAACATTTGGACTTGATAATTTAAAGGGCCTTTGCCATTCTAAATTAGTTTAATATTCTATGCTCAATTTCAAAGATTTTTTTAAGTGTTGGCAAAGCTTGTTTATACATGCGCTTTAATAATTTTTCATTCCTCTGATATATTCCTCAGGGTGCTGCAATACAACCTTTAACTGTTGAAGAATATGTACTGTGTAGTCAGAGTGACTCAGCAGCTGGGGTTTTTTGGCTGGTTAAACCCAATTGCAGCATTTCAATTTTCCAAGGCTTTGCACGTGGCTTTGGGTTAGGATTTATAGTCTGGAGCAACCTGCAGTACTTTATAATTTCCAGATTGTAGCAGACAAACTTACAGTAATTACTATCTCCTTTGCTCATTTCAGTTATTTTCCGGTATCAGGATCTGCAAGGGAAATAAAACACACACAAAAAAAATCTGATCTCAGATTTGCCAAAATAAATACAGTTGTTCTCCCTCACAGTTTTTCTCAGAGACCGTTTCAAGAGGAATTTTTACTCATTCAGGCATCCCTCTTGTGTGATCTCTTAATTTTCTTGTGATAGGCATATGCTATGGAACTGCTACCTTTATTACATTCCCAATTATCTAATGTGGGCTCACATTTATTCCCTTTTTCCTGTTTTGTTTCTGCACTGTAGTTAAAATTACAAGCACTAGATTTCGATTCTCAGTATTGAAAATAAAAAAAGGAAGTAACCACTACTTTTCTTAGCAGTGGACAATTTTTGCCCAATTCCCTTTCCCATTACCAGTCTCCATTTTTTTGGAGCTTTCCAGTAGTGGAGGTGGGAAACAGCTCACCACTCTGAGGATCTTACCAGACTTCAACGTCTGTAACAGCCAGCCTGATCCTCAGGGATCTGAGGATGCTGCATCGATGGCCAAGGGGCTGAGGAGGTGTAAACAGCTTTGATAGCTCTTTTGTTCTGCCTCGGAGCCACCATGAGCAGAGAGCGCCCTTGGTGACATGAAGGGAACCCTCTACCTTGTGCAGGAGCAGGGCAGACCCCCGGGCCCTCGACACTGCTGTCCCTGCCCACTAGCACACAGACTGACCTGGGTGACTTTACTGACTCCAAGAGATATGAAGAGATAGGTATGTTCAGCTTGTAGGCACTAATCAGAAATGCTATGCTCTGATAGTTGATTTCAGACCATCCGAGTCACCTTCATGGCTGGGTATGCCCATAGAGCTTGCAAATTGATTAAAAGCAGACCTAAATCAAGAGAGAAATGTATGTCAAAAGCACCTATTTCAGCACCAAGCCCTATATATGATACAGAGATCAAAAGAATCAACCTTGACAGAGGATTTGTTGGCTCCACTAAGTAAACACTCATTTTTTCCTTCAAAAAGCTTTCTGAATGCTTTCTCTGAAGTCTTCGCTCTCTTTTCTGGCAAGTCATATCTTAATAATTCCATAGAAGACTTAGATGAGTGCTGGCATTAAGCAAGTTTCTGAGCTAAGTGCTTCTCTTCTAGTCATGAATGACGCCTTTGGTTTCCTTGAGCCTAGGCCAATATATTCCCTTCACCCCTATCCTTGTGGCAGTCATTTTAGGGGTGAAGTCCCCAGTGACACCAGCAGTGCCTCATCATATTATGGGCACGTCTGGAGAGCACCAACACTTGTGTAAGGTTAGGGGAAACTTTTAATTCTGACACCTGGAATATAAAGCAGCACAGAGCAAACATTTCAGAAAAAAAAATGTCATTATGAATATGTCCTGCTTCTGGCCAGGATAGGGTTAGTTTTTGCTGCAGCAAGGAGGGGGCCTGGCCAGGACCCAAAGGTTATTCTTTACCTCCTTGTCATCATTGCCGGGTGTGGGGCAAACAGAGTTTCTTCTGGGAAGAAGGGGTTGAGTAAGTGTGGTTTTGTTATAGCAATGCTCCAGCTCAGCCCCCGTGTAGGGTTCATCTGCTGCCTGCAACCATGGGCACTCTGCCCAGGGAGAAGAAACAGCTTACCTAAGGGAGACCAACAAGAAAGCTGGAGAGGGACTTTTTGCAAAGACATGCAGTGGTAGGCCAAGGCTTTAAACTGAGAAAGTAGATTAAGAGCAGATATTAGGAAAATATTCTTTACCATGGGGGTGGTAAAGCACTCACATGGGCTGCCCAGAGAAGAGTGGATGCCCTACCCCTGGAAGTGTTCAAGGCCAAGGTGGATGGGGCTGTGAACAAAGTGGTCTGTGGAAGGTGTTCCTGCCCATGGTGGGAAGGCTGGGACTGGATGATCTTCCATGTCCCTTCCAACCCAAACTAACCTGGGATTCTATGGAGACCAGAAAAATTACCAGAGTTTATCTGGAGATGTGGTTGTGTCTTGCTGAAGCAATAAATACAGTGGCAGCTTTTCCAAGGTATTTCCAAACTCTTCTGTTTCTTGATGGATTTGGATAATATTAGAGGAATGTGGTCTGGCAATCACTTGAACTATATCCAAACTCCTAATAAACTGGACAAAACAATGGATAAAAGCCTGTGCTTCGTCTCTTTCTGTGTGTCCCTGCTGCTGCATGTAAACAAACCAGACTTCTGTAAAACACATCTTCTCCATGTCTGAGACATCAAAGTGTTTCTAAGATCATCAACGTAGTAAAGAAGAGAAACAGCTGGGCAACAAGTTCACAAGCAGCATCTGTGTAGTTTCTTCTTGCAAAATGCACTTGAAGGGCTTATTTATTTTTTTTTTAGTCCTGATCCTTAGGTACTTGTAAATGACTGGTGGTTTTAGATGCAAAGGCAGAAGAATCTAGTTGCTTTGTTATCATGTTTCACCTTCCAGCTGCCCTATATAAAAGCTTCACCACACACTGCCCATCTCCCTGACATTTTCCAGGGTTATGGTTCTCCCTGACTGCTCTCTTCCAGTTGCCTGGACTGCTTTTCCTCCTCAAGCACCTTGCCTAGCACACACAACCGATGCTGCACCATGTGAACTGGTGCAAAACACAGCCAGAGATGAGAGGGGAAGTCACAAAAACAATAGCAAAGCTAAAAGATTACTTTCTAAAATTAACAAAAATTTCTCAACAGAAAACTAGTCACTGAATTCAGTAAATTAATCACTTGCACTGGATTGTTTCCATCTGCCTCTGTACTGTTTTGTTATCCAGAGTGCAAGCAGCTCCCATCTACCTGAAACCCTAGCAATTATCTCATTTTAGCATTTTACTTTCTAACTGGTTCATCAGAAGTTAAGTCCAGAAATTATTTTCTGAAGTGTATCCTTCCATTTGGAAATGATTTTTTTTGCCCTTAGGGAAGCTCACACATCCGCTGGAGTTATCCCCAGCCTGCTCAGTGACATCAGTATCACAAGCTCCAAAGCAAACTTGCTGAGCCTTCCTGTATTTCTCCTGAAGATGCCAGTCTTTACTGAATGCTTTCACAGAAAGACATTTTAAAGTCATGCTTGCTCAACAAATAGATTTTGTGGACTTGTTTTAATTGACCAATATACTTTTCATGGCACTGTTCTTTCGTAGGAGTAACATTCTCATTCCTTTCTAATCCTTATGAACAGAATCTGTTTTTACTGTCCTCTCTCTCCTATGTTATCCAAAGCAAAACCACCTTGCGGTCAATCGCCACTGGAACAGTCGCTTTTGTTATGGTCCTTGAAGTCTGAAAGAATGACTATATAACTATGGCTATTTTTGTGGCAATAATTGTTCAAGGAGAAAAGGATATCCTCAGTATTTGATCCACTGTGAGCAGCATTCATGGAGAATGCACATGTCATTCTACCAAGAGGGTAACAAGGGGGAAGAGACGTGGCTGTGGGGCACTTACCACTTAACTGCAGACATTTGGGTCTGAAGCAATCAATCAGATTGCCTTTAAAGTCCTCTAGGACATGACTCTTCTGTTTCCAAATGTCTGCCTGAACAGACAGGGAACTACATGGGGGAAGTGCCTATTTCTTATCATAAACTGAAAAGAAGAATATCAGTTTTTAGTCAGAGCATGCATTTACATTTCCATCAGGTGAAGGGAGTTCAACTCAGAATGTTTCATCTTTCTTAAAGAGATCACTAGGTTAGTCTATCACTCCCGCAAATAATTCTTGGAGATCCTTACCTGGGATCTCCAGGCCTCTCCAGATAGGCACTGGGGAGCCCAATCTTGCAGACAAGTGCTTTGAGGAAGGGTCTATGCAGCAAACAAAGACAAGTTTTCCTCATCTAGATATTAGCTGTGCAAGAAGCTTTAGAGTGAAGGAAGAACATTCAGGAAACAGGAAATATTTATCCAGAATGTGCAAAAACAGAAAGGAAACATATAGGTTGCAGAAGAACCCAAACCAGCTTTTAACCATGACTCAATTAGGAGAATCTGCATTTTTTTCCCTCTTGGATGGCATGTGGAAAATTTTAAACAAGGAGTTAACATTTTCAGGAGTCAAAATAGTTGATGTCTCTGACATCTGCATATAATGCCTTTTATGAAATCACACTAGAAGTGATAAGTAGAGTTCCCATTTTCACATCTGTTACTCATATGAACATATCCTTGACAATGCAGTGTGTGTGTTTCTTCAAACTCAACCAAAAAACTATCACTTTATACAGTACTAATAGGTTTGGTTATAAACCCACTATATGTGTTTACTACAAATGAAATGTATATCAGCAACACTGAATATGGAAACAAAATTATAATGGGTGACTTCTATTATTCTAGAGCAATATGAAGAGATTACTGTAATTTGGTTTACTTTTCAGTATTCAGTAATGTAGTTTTAATTAGAATAAATATGATTCCAAATAAAAACTTACACTATTTTCTTCAATTTCCTATATCACACATACTTTGAGACCTGGGACAACTTTTTCCATGAATTGATGCCAATTCTTTTGGGACTATTTTTTTTTTTTTTGGGTATATCTTAGGCCCTCACTGCAATTATTTATACTCATAAATTTAGATGCACACAGTGACAGTATATTTTGATTTTGATAAATTTGTCTGCATCCACCAACATCATCTACTCTTTGGATCTATCACTTCATAATTGTTTTTAACAAATAAACACAGTTATGAATATGCTTTTTCTAACAGGAAAATGTCTAATCTGCCCCATTTATAGAAAAGAGGGAAGCTAAAATTTTCCAAATGTACACGAGAGCATACTAAAATGGTTATATAGTTCTATAGATATAAAATATATGTTACTGCATACTTATATACATTGTAGATTGCTTTATGATAGGAAGTTTGAAAATTATCCAAGAAAAAATTAAAATTAATCGTGGGAGAATTCCATTTGCTGTCAGCATATTAGTTCAGTTTTGCAGAGTCAAAACTATCCTTTTCTCCTGCAAATCTCTCTCATCAAGTTTTGATGATGTAATTTCTCTTTTCAGCTTAGTCAGACTCTTAAGTTCTCCCTTGACTCACATACTGCACTTGCCTGCATGATGCCAGTGACTCACACGTATTTATTCAATTTTTCAGTAGATGAACCATTGTTAGTTTTATGTCTAGGCCTTATAGCTGTACCTCCTGAGAAAGTAATTAAACTCCTTGCACTTGAAAAGCCCAGACAGCTCAGACTATGAAAGCAGCAGAGGGTCTGTCCAGCTGCCCCTGGCTTTCATGAGAGACAGTATTATGAAAAAATTACACAACTTAAAACAGCTTATTTAAAATATTTACAGCAAAATTAAACTTTTCCTCATCTCCCTGCTTTGCCAGAGGCTTCCTTTCTTCCAGAATGTATAGCTTTCCTGTGAAGGCTTAATATTTCATTCTTCCCTCATCTATTCTACAGTTGGACATCATTCTTGAACAATTAGGGAACAGAAATGCCCTGCTGCTGCTCAGCACCCCGTTCAGTGGAAGGAGCCTAGAAGTGCCACTCACCATGGCCAACACCCTCACTCTGAGTGTCCTTAAAAACTGTGTCAAGCCAATGGCAGCACAGCTTATTCCACCCTAGTCCTCATCACACAGTGCCGCCAAGCGCCAGTGAAGAAATGTGTTGTGAAGTAATATTTAAAATTACTTCTTTTGCTTGTTTTCATCTTGATGGGGAGCACAGTTCACATAAAACTGCATTTTATCCTCTTTCATGTTAAGTACACTCAATAATAATGCTACTAGGAGTGGCATATTTGCATAAACATCCACAGGTGCTTATAATAGACTTTTGCTCACACTAGTCATATTTTGTCTGAATGTCAGGTTTTTTAATTTAAAAAAACCACAAAAGTAGAAGAACAGACATTGATTTTTTTAATATTGAATATAAAAGGTTGTGTTCTTTGATTACAAGTGATTTGTAAATAGCAGAACATTGCTAAAAACTACCTACTGCATTACATACATAGGCATTTGGGGTTTTTTTAATACCAGTAACTCTATTTGTTTTCCCCAAAATCTGATGGAATTTCCTTCATCCACACTATTCATTCTCAGATTGCCCCAGGTATTAGCCAATGCTTCAGTGGCAAAAGCTGCCACACAGAAAGAAACCAAGGTATCCTGGTAGCTCCATCTTTCACTAAGACTAGCATGGCCCCATTTAGTGAGACATTACTTGAAATAATATTTCTCTGGAAACAGAGGTACACAAAAAGTGACTTGCTGTGTTTTATCTACTGTGCAGGGAGATAAAGATGTCCTGATCTGGAAATGTCTGGGAACTTCCAGTACTGAGATGCAGTTACTGCATGTAAACCTAGTCTGATGGCAAGTCAGTCAGATGGGACTTTACTGTAATTGTTACCATATTTATTATTTGGACAATTGCCTCTAAAATGTACCAGCCTTGTTCTGACAAGGCAAGGAAAATCCTGTCCCAAAGGAGATCAATCTAACAAAAAATAAAACAGGAAAAAAACCCAAACCTTAAATATTTGAAGTACATGGATAGGTAAATACACACAAACAGAAGTGTCTTCAAATCTTTCTCAGGACTCTGCACTATTTTAACCTTTCAAAAAACTTGGCAACCATTCAAGGTTGAATTGAATGATAGTTAGATGTGGGTGTTTTCTGGAAATATTTCATGAGGGTTGAAGCGTAAATTATGTTCTACAAGGACATTAGCCATCCATCTTTCCCATAGCCTTCCTTCTTTCAGCTCATCATATTCTCTTGTCCTATCTCACTTCAGAATAAATGGCAAGCATGTCAAGAGAGGGGGAGGAATTTCCCCAAGTTGTTTATGAAATGACTGGCACCATCCAGCTTCAGTCCTGTCAGAATACTTTCAAGCACAAGAAACACAATAATAACCCTCAGTGTGCCTCTCCTGGTGCTCATCACACAAAAACTGCTTTTGTCATGATGAGGATGTCTGTGCCACTCTGAACCTGCCCAGCACAGCCACCACCTGCACTGTCCCAGGAACCCAGCACTGCTCCTTCCCCACCCTTCTCCCATGGGAGACCACTGGGGTCCAGGGCTGCTGGCAGTGCCTGTATGGACCTTCTGAGCAAGCCTTGCCCCCTGGTCTGGAGGGAAGGTGTCATTTATGTTTTCATCCTGATTTCATTTGGTTTTCTGATTTTAACACTTTTACTATTAAAAAACCAACACCCAGCTTCCTCTTATTGATGAAGTGCCACCTTTCCTCCTTCCTTAACACAGGTCCAAGAACTCTCAGGGCCTTTTAATGCTTCAGCAGATAGCCAAATATTTTTAAGTTGCCATAAATCAATGTTTTTAGCCAGAATAGGTCTTGAGCTATGTTTTCATGAGAAATTCCCTGGATCTCCAATGCAGGATATATCTGAGATTCCTGAAGAAGAACAGCATTAACAGAGCAAGGTGATGATACTCAGTCTGCATGTCCAACTTTTGTTATTGGGATGAGAAAGGTTTCAAGGCAGCTTAAACTTAAGGAATTCTGGCTTCTGACATAAGTTTAGTAGCTCACATGCTCCAAAAATTAAATTCCAATCATTTACCAGAAAGGGTTTGGGTTTTTTTTTTGACTTGGACAGAGAAAAGGAGGATTGGATATAATAGCCCTGACTTAAATTTTCAGATTTTTTTCCTTTTTATTAATCTTTTAGTCTATATCTTGTGAGTTGCATGACATACAGTATGACTGGGGGAGGAAAGAAAAGGAAAACAAACAAAAAATTCAGGAGAAAAAACCTCTCACCCATAGGGCATTTTTGTGTAATTTACAAGACAACTTCCTCAGGTCAGAGTCTCATCTTTGGGGATTTTCAACTTCCCCACTCTTGAGGAGAGCAGAGGCTATTGCACATGAGCACACACTGACCCCCCACAGAGAAGTGAACTGTCAGATAAGAGATTGCTTTCCTTCCCTCCAAGCTCCCAGGAAGGTATGCAGTGCACAGAGCAGTGTTTGTATTACTGCTGAAGGGAAGGATTTCAGCCAAAAGAAATTGCCAGCCCTGGCTTTGTAATGAACCATGTGCTGACAGGCCTGATTGTGAACTGTTACAGATGTGCACTGGACAGTCTAATGAGACGCAGGAAATTCAGGAGGCCAAAAAATCTCTGAATTTTCTGCTGTGGTGGTGGTATCAAAACTGCATGTGTTCTACCTGGCATTGCCAACCGAGGGGTATGCCAGCTGTCCTTAATCAAAACATTTCCATTTGGGGTAAAGGCACTGATGTGTGTTGATTGCCATAAGGGGGAATAAAAGAAGAGCTGAGTCACTAGTCAAGAATGAGAGCACAGGCAAGACAGGATCCTGCAGTGGCACATTAATTATAGTAACATTTTCTGTGATTCTCCTGCTACGTAACCACGGATGCAGGAGCATGAGTGGGGACTGCAGTGGAAAAGAAATTGGCTAGGATGAATGATGTGGCAAATAAGGGAAAACAAACCCCTGGTGAGAGAACAAAAACCCCTGAAAAATTCTCCTTCCTGCATAGTGGAGTCTCCCGCTGATGTGTCCAGTGTGGAAGAGGCACCTTTTCCCAGTGCTTTAGCAGAGGAGTGCTCTGGTATTTCTCTTAGAGCATGAGTCAGACCCAGGGATTGCCAAAAATACATGCCAAGTCCTGCTCTCAGTTACGTGTGCCCACAACAACTCAGCACATGAGCAGATAGTATCAGCATCAACTGAGCCATCAGGGCAGCTGTGGGCTGCTCTGTGCAGCTCTGCAGCTCCTCCATTTCACCTCTGTTCTCTCTCTGAAGTCTGTAGCAACAGGATTGCAGATGGTATTGCTAATTGTCTGGCCTGCAAATTTAATCAGATCAATGAAAGAAGTCTGCTTTTACTGTTATTTGACAGATAAAACTTATTTATAACTATCTAACTGATGAAGAGCTAGCCAGCAGATGCCCCAGCTTACTTGCTCTTTGTCATATGGACAGGCTTAGATGCAAAAAAAAAGCATAGACAAGAGCCCATGAAACAAAGCAGGACACATACACAGATCTTTCCCAGCAGAGCTAGCATTTGCCAAAACTGTAAAGCTACACAAGATATGTAACACTGACATCTGTTGGCACACAAACTGTGTACTGATCTCTGCTTGTTTATTCTGTGGCAATATTTTTAGCTGCATTAGCAGAGCCATGAGTGCATGGCCCGCGCTGTTGCAGTAGCACACTGCCACTCCAGGGCACAGCCCCACAAACTGGCAGAGCTGTTCTGTAAAGAGCCTCTGGGATAACTTGCCAGTTAAAAATTCAAGTCTAGACTGTGAATGGCCTATTCCCTTTGCACAATATGAACTGCAGAGTCCATGTTTCTGCAATCCCCACTCACTGTGGGGCTCTTTTTAGCATGGTTTGTTTTTTTTTTTAAAGACATTTCTACTTGTCTAAACAATAATTTGTAGCAACAACATTGTCTTGTGACATGCTGCATTCTGGGGAATTCTGGGGAATGCTGCATTCTGGAATCTCTTCAAGAATCAAGAATCAAGAATCTCTTCAAGAATCTCTTCTCTCTTGGAAACCCAGTACTTCTCCAAGGGCCAGGAAGTCAGAAACGAGACTGCTAGTAAAGCTATTTCCTCTAGGTGTAAAATCCTTGAGGCTGCATGTAGTCCAGCCACAGGGTACTGCAATGTTTTTCAGCCTGCTGATTTCCCACTCCAAGGGGCAATTATTAACTTGTGAATTTTGAAACTCCTGGGTTGGGGTTTTTAGATCACTTGACTTGCCATGCCCATATGTCCTAAAAATAAAATTTGCACCGCAGTATTAACTTTCCTGAGGAAGAGTCCCAGGGAATTTTGCCATCAGATCCTGTGCTACATCTATTTGTCAGTAAGCCTGTTTACTGAGAGGACAAGTGAGATTTAGTCAAGGCAATAGTTAGCACATGGGCATTGGAGACTTTATCTGCTGCTCCTAGCCTGGCTGTGGACAATAAGTGGGTGGTTTTAGTCCTTGCTTATCATTGTAGTCTCAACTTTTCTCATTTAGGGAGGAATGCTTTGAGTGTTTAGAGGTTTGCTCCTAACAGAAGCTGCCTGCTTACTGAGATGCCAAAATAATGGTTTTAGCTGAGTGTATGGTTTAATAGATACTAGCTCCTGGTTATCTTTCCTCTTTTTTTTCCCATAATTATATCTCCACATATTTTTTCCATAATTATATCTCCAAGAAGATAAACTAAGTTCCTAGAATAAAGTGTGCTTTAGTAGTTCAGGAGTATTGAGTCAGTTTAAATCTCCTATTCTGCTAGGGTTTTAGGGTTTTTTAAGACTTCTTTCAGTGACATTATTTTGTGATTATCTCATTTGCAAGGAATTTACCTACTACCATGTGGGTCTGAAGAGATATTGGGAAAACTTAAAGGATTATATACTTTAACCAACTTTCCTTGTGTCAGCAGAGAAACCTGGGAAAAAAAAGAAGAGATCCTATAAAACTGGTTTTCCATTTTACCTGTTTCTGGTAATAAAGTGTTGTCAAGTTTTATTGTATGAATGAGTTTTAGGTTTCTCACCTCCAAGCCAGCTCTCTGTAAAGAAACCTAGGCTGAGTATGACTGCACATTATGAACTTCATGAAATCTTCTCTATCAAAAGCAGAGTAGTAAGAACAGTGAGATATGATTTCTATTGCTGTTTTCTCAGGAGATACAATGACTGATGCATTTACTGCTAATCACTGATAAAATGGAGCACAAGCAGAGACCAATGCTGCCTTTAGAAGAAGAGAGTAGCTTTCCTACACAGCAATGCAAAAAACCCCCCACTGAGCTGTCTGGGCTGTAGGTGGCATGAGAGCTGTCCTGAGTGAAAAGTTGTATGCATGCAGGACGTGATAATGATCCCTGGGTGGCAAGTTTTTCCCTCTTTCCATGAGTAATCATCCTGCTAGGTGTCAACTCACTAAGGAGTCCCTGGAGCCAGAGCCAAAGAAAGGCAAGGGAGAGCAAATTCAGTTTTTCACAAAGATTTGTTCACTTATTTTATTTCTTATTAAAATTAAAATATTGCTTTTATCTGTGTGCTTTCTACAGGTCTCATAACTGGTTACATTTGTGAATTCAGACATGTGGCTCTTGATCCTGACTGTAAACTGAGTCGCTGTTTTAGGAGCTACAATGGCACACACAGATTAGATGATCCACCATTACAAAGCAAAGGGAAGAAGTAAGAGTCAGCAAGGTATCTTGTTAATGACCTATATTTCTTTACAAAAAGTTCATTAAATTGCAATATTTTCTTCATCAATTATGCAGATAAGCAGCAAAGTCTCTGCAGCAAAATCAGCAAAATCTGGCAGCAAAGACAATTCACTGGAGTTCAGACAAATCCTTCTTGTTTCCTCCTTGGCTTCTTTCTTACACACATGTCTTTCCTTGATAAAGCTTTCCAGCACAGCATAGCCTGGGAAGCCATCAAGCAAAGCATTCCATCAGCAACATGAGCATTAGGGGGACCAGCCAGTGAAATTAATATTTAAGAAATATTAACATGGAGACAAGTTTGAGGAGAAAAGACCCCATAGAATTAAAGGGTAGTCCAACAGGTTCTCTACTTTGCTCCAGATTTAACTTGGTGTCTTTTCCTGGGGTGTCAAAACTACTACTCACAGAATTCCAGATTATTCTGTGTTGGAAGGGACCCACAAGGATCGTTGAGTTTTAAGTGAATGGCTCATACAGGATCAAACCCATGACCTCACCATTACCAGTCTGAGCTTGGGCATGGAAAGAAGTCCTAATTGTTAATTTTGTCCCTAAAATGAAATCCTGACAGGTATTGACGTCTGTGATGAATTTGGAGAGCTGGAATGGACTCCGGGCGCTTGAAGACAGACATCATTGCAAGGAGAGATGGACATGCAACTTTTTGTATTTTTTAAATTCCTTTGTTTTTTCCAATATGTTCTGCAAAGAATGTTGTTTTATAGGGTTGAAACACAGGGTCCCCCTCTAGCCATGCTTACCCATGTGTCTTGCTGAGATGAAGGAAAATTGTGGGAGAAATGTCCTAAATAACAATCTTCTCCAAAATGTATCACATCTATCCTTTATCCAAGTACAGCAACTTTCCCAATTCTGTAAAAAAAGGGCTTGTCATTTAAAAATAAATGTATTGTTTCAGAAAACATCTTTCTGCTCCAGGCTCCAAGCTGTCTTCAGGCGTGTTCCTTCCATTGTTTCAAATTAAATATGTTAAAATATGAAGCTTATTTTTATGGTGTATGGTCATGAACTTTTTATTCACTTTTGTCTACATGGGAATGTTTATTCCCATCCGAATTTTCTTGTAAATTCACTAACCCAGAAAAAGAAAAATAAAAGAAAAAAAAAAAAGAAAAAAGGAAATAAAAGAAAAATAGAGAAAAGAGGGAAAAAAACAAAGAAAAAATAAAAATTTTTAAAAAGTTAAAAGTTTTAATCCAAAGAAGTTTCTGTATAAAATTGAGAAGGCATCCCACTGAACTTATGTTTTAGTCGACTATTGATTACATGCTCAGGTTCAAATGCCTCACCAAGAAACACAGATAAGATACTAAAAAGAAAACCATTTCAATACATCAATTGGAGAGTTGGCAGAATTGCTCTATTGCTCTAGGAGTCGAGAATATTAATCTTGGGGAAGGGACAGGAAAGGTCTGTGTGGGATCTGTTGAGAAAAGAAATAAAATTTGCTGGTATTTCAAAGGAAAAGTGCAAAAAGATAACAATGTTCATTAGTCAAAAGCAAGCCTGTAAGCACAACATGAAAAAATAGATCACAGCTCTTATTTCAAGTTATACTCTAAAATCAAGGATTTGATTAATTCATGAAGAAAATACCATGTACTGATCAAATCTCTGTACTCTTTCTGGAGAAGCAAATGTATATATATCTTCAGAAAGAATAAAATATTAATTTTATAACATATACATGGTATATAAATATTTATAATATGCAATGATGCATTTAGTTCATTTAATATATTATTAAAAGTATATCATAAATATGTGGTAGTATTTAATTGCAAATGCATAAAAGTGTGTAAGTAGGTTAATAATTTCAAATACTAAAAAAAATTAAAGTCATTTACAGAATTTTCATAGAATCATTAAGGTTGGAAAAGACTTTTAAGATCATCAGGTCTTTCATTCCAGTACCACTGCCATGTTCACCATTAAACTATGTCCTCAAGTGCCATATCCATACATTTTTTGAACACTTCAGGATGGTGACTCCACCACTTCAAATAGAAACATTTTCAGAAGAGTGTGTTTATAACCATAGCTCTTTGTAAATCAGGTTGTGTTCTCTACCCCTCATGTGAATTGCGTCATTTGTGATGTTATATTTATATATGTGTATTTATGAATTAGCAGTCCTAGAGGTTCTCCAATACCAGATAAAGGCACCAGTGAAATAATAATTTCTGGTCTGAGCATCTGTTTTATATCCAAGAGTAGTGGTATGAATCACTAGCCTTAAACAGGAACTTCATATGCTATAACAGAATGAATTTAATGGAGTTACAGATTTCATTTTGTTGTGTCTTATGAATGCTGGTGGTGGTGGCCATTTACAGGTCATACTCATCATTGGCCTAACTCAGAAAATTTGCACAATGAATCCTTCTACATATTGGAAGATTCTCTATATTTAACCTGGTGGTTTAAAACTCAATTTTTGCTGATGTGGGAAGAGTCCATTAAGTTAAATTACTGGTCATCAATTTGAATACCAATTGCACTTTCCCTTGATTTGTCTTACACATACTATTTATTCAGTGAAATAAATTTAGGATTGCCTAAACTATTTGCATAAGCCTAGAATATGACTCAGTCATTTTTAATCAGTTTCTTCACATCCATAAAAAGTTGTGATGTCTGCTTTCTGCCAAGTAAAGCACGCCATGTACCTCTGATGTACCCAGAATGTCCCAAACTGGTTGCCTCTGGGCAGAATCACAGATGTCATTTCCTTTCCGGAACAGAGATTATCCAAGCTGAGCCCACGAACTCCCTGACCGTGGTCATTTCCATTTCCATGCTGTCTGACCCCTTTGTGATTCTGCCTTTCCCACATACATGACATCATCAGCTTCCTGGGAAGCTGAGACAAGGTAATAACTTTGTAGTTACCTAATGCCTACATTGTGCAGTTGTGGTGGAGGCAATTATTCACAATGGCCTTGCTGCTTCTTGCATTTTCTCTCTCTGTGTCTTGAGAACTACTTGGTATTTGGTTTAATTTTTTGCAGCATCCCTGTTTGCTTGATTTGTCATTATTCTAGCTTCATTTTTATGATCCTGACATCCAAAATACACTTACATTTGGTGATAAATATATTTTTCCCTTTCCCCAGGTTCTTTGTTCCCTTGTAGTCTTTTTTTCAGATGAGTATTTGGCCTAAGGCCGTTTACCTCTCGTTAGTTTTTGCTTCTTCTGAATAGAAAGACCTTTCAAATTCCGTCTCTGAGCTCAAATTCCGTCTCTATAACCCAATTGACTTCACTGGATATTCAATCCATCTGAATACAAATTCAGAATAAACTTTTTCAGTTAGCATATTTATGATCCTGATAACAGATGAACTAAATGGAGAAATGGTATAGGATGGTTGGAAAACAAATCCATCTGTCTTTCAGTTTTAAAAACATATCCCATTTATTGCTAACTTTGTGTTGCCAATCATCTTTAAATTAATTCAAGAAATCTTTTTCAAGATACAGTCTTTTCTCTCTTGGTATGGATCTGCAGTACTTCAGTGGTGAAATTAATGGATTAGGTATCATCATATATTTTTTAAAGCATCTTCAACCACTTTTTAAACTCTGTCTTGGAGATTCCATCCCATGCTCATTTCCCTGCAGTAGAATTGGAAGCAAAGAGATGTACCTGTTTTTCTTACTCTGCAGTGCTTGTCATTTTTTTATACTGACACGCTTACCACCATCAGTTCTTCACCCTTACACCTCTGACAGTTCTTTTCAGCTCACAGGTGAGTCAGCTAGTAGCAACACCTGGCCTCCTAGCATAACTAGCAGAAACATATCCATGAAACAACACTGTGGAGTGGTCTTTTGGCTTTATTTGCTTCTAGAGGGAAAGCACAGAGGTAAAAAAATGCAGATCTGGAGGTGAAAAGATCTCAAGAGGTTGATTTCAAGGGATCCTTCAGCTCTTAAATTTAAATTATCACAGGACAGCCTCAGGAGTTCTTAGGAATTGTCAACTACCATCAGCAGAAAAGGCTCAGGGCGCCAAAGAAGCAATCTTTGTGAGTGCCCCCTTGTCCACCACATGTGAAGCCAGCAGCTTTGCTGGAGGACTTTGATTTAATTTGGGTTTTCTTGGCATAGATGGCACAACAGCCTGTATCTGCCAGAGAAGCTTTCTTTCTGTTTTCCTTATCAGTGCCAATACTTTACTTTTATAATATTTTGCACCAGCTCTTTCAACATGTCTTTTGCTATGATTTTTTGCTTGTAAAATAAAAGGCAACAGTATTATTTCTCCCTTTATATACAGTCTGAAGAAGTCCATTTTTCCAAGTTAATGTTTGCTTTGATAAACTGAAGGCAGTGCGCCTGCAGCTACCACAACACAGTAAAGAAATAACCCAAGTTTAAAATACACTAATGCAAAATAGTGTCCCAAGGCAAAGGGCAGGAAATTGGTTGCAGTTGAACTAATATTTCTCTTGAAATGATCTGTAGCTGCTATTTGCTACATAGCTTCTGCTCATCCCTGGGCAATTCCGGATGCCTTTGGAAAATCCTCTCAAACTTCATGCTGTGCTGCCTATATATGGTGTGATTCCTCATGTTTGCAACCCTTTGGTACAGAAGAAATGTGTGTCTTTGTACAAGGGGTGTAGAAAGTGTCTATTGTATGAGATGACTCATTCATAGTATTTCCCCTTTGAGGGAAGAATAAAGGAAGTGCATGACAAAACTGGGAACTTCTGTTCAGGCTTGTAAACTCTTCTCTCCTGGATGTTTCAAATAGATAAACTGAGGGAAAATTACACAAAAAGACATGGATGGTCCAGTACAATGTCGACTACTATACAAGACAAACAATTTTTGGAAATAGCTGTCATGTTCACATACATAAGTGAAGCTTGATTTGCTAGTGGATGCAATATTATAGATGAAATAGTGATGTTTACAATGTAGCCAATGTAAAACTTGTTGTAATAGTAACTACATTTTTAAGCTGATAAATATTTAAGAATTACTTTCTTGTTGTCTTTTTGTGATAATCACTTTTTCTCCACAGGAGATGAGTAATCCTGAAGGCAATCTATTTACCCATCTCTAACATTTCAGCCCATAAAGCATTTTTAGTTTAAACTTAATCATTTTTACAATTCATGTGGGCATTATTTTACCTAGCCTTAGCCATCCATCCAGAATTTTGATGTCTAACTATCTGCAGGCATATTTGAACCCCCACCTAAAGGAGACAAAGACTTGTTATTCTGATATCAGATTGCCCTATCATATATATCAATCTGATCCAGAGGTGAAAGGTCATAAAATGGAATCTCATACTTTGATAGAGTGGGGATTTTTCTGTAGATCATCCTGGAGGACCATGACCTAAAAATCATTTTGTGTTAGAGGTTTCTGAGAACTCATAGGCATGGTCAGACAGGCAGCCATCATTTTTGGACGACTAATAAAACAGGTGTAAGACATAGCAGAGAAAACACAATGTAACAAGCTGTAACCAGAACAAGAGGAGAACGTGTTTATGTTAACCTAATGGATCTTCTCTTATGACGTTCAAATCTATTTCTTCCTTGGAAATGAATTGACATGAAGTTCAATACTGAATAGAAGCTGGGGCTTTTGCCATGTGTATAGTGGAGTTTTGTGTGCCTGTCTATAAACCAGTTTATCTCTAACTTTTCTCTAAACTCAGTGAAATGTAAATGAAGGGGTTGCACATTGGGAATAGAGAAATTGAGATCAGCCAGGTAATAAGTAAAAAGTCCAAAGGTCCAGAGTGGCTGAGTGAATGTAAATGCAGTAGAAATGTTGGAGGGACATCGGAGGAGAAAAGAGAGCTATATGCCACTCCCAAGTGGGTCACATCTGCCTCCCTGCAAATCCAGTAAAACACAGGGGGATAGGGAGTGTGTGTATGAATTTAAACCACAAACTGATTTTCTGCAGCCACCTTGTGTCGAAAATGGAAAATGCAGCTCTCAAAATCTGTTTTCGAAAGCCCAGTGCCCTGCTTCATCAAGGTGTTGCACCCAAGGGACTTAAAGCTCATTAATGTTGCTGCTGCTGCCAGGAGACCTGCTCGCACATGAGGAGTTTTGCCAGTGGGGAAAAGCCCTGAATTAGGGTGGATTTTCACTGATACTCACTTTCCAGGAGAAAATGTCACCTAGTGAGAAAATATTAGATCCCATTCCTCTGCAGCCTGGACTTTGCAGAATCAAAATCAAGGGGGATCTTTCCATTTATCTTAATGCTCAGTTAGGTCCTATTAGACATTATTTGTTCACAGTGCAAATAGTGATAGATCTTATACCCTTTTTCTGAAAATATGCTAACATTTTGGTTGAAAGAAGAAATCTGCAAAAATCAGCAGACAGAAACCAGAAATGGCAGGAATGTCTATTGACTGAGTTTTAGTATGCAATCCCAAAATTCTCTTTCTAGATAACACTGCATCTGCTCTAGACATAGGCGAGACATTGCTAGCTCACATTGGACTAGGAAAAGTAACTGCTTTGTCATTGATATGTCTCTCATTTTTCTTTTCTCCAATCATGAATTTAATTTAAATTCAGAGAGAAGACATAAGTGACAGTTATCATTTTCCTTGACAGGTTTGTTACAAGGACAAGGATTATTTCCCATTCAGGGCAAAAAGCTGCTGTTCTTCTGTGACAATATTCTCATCTCTTCCACCTCACCACCACTGCAATAATGATTTCCATCTGGCTTATCTAGCTGGGGGCTGGGCTGGCACCATGGCCCTAAGAGAGGGGAACCCTCACTGCAACACTGAGTGTTTAATTCTCAACAGCTCATTAGAAAGAAAACTGAGTAAGATGCATTTTGGAAAAGGTTTTTGTCTCTTTTCTTTGGTTGCATAGGCAGTCTGCTGGTACTAAATGTGTATGTTTGTTTACGCTTGAAAATTCATCGTTTGCATTAATGAGTGAATAGCTTTCTGCCATAAATTACCAAATTATAACATCTGTATTTTTTGTGTGGAAAGGAAGCCCAAAGCTGCCTATTTAAGGCAAACAGATTGTCTTCAGCCAGATAATGCTGAGCAACATTTACCAGGGGCAAATAGCTGGCATCATGCTGTTAGAATCTGTGAGGCACTGGGAGCAGACGTGTCCCTCAACAGTGAGCCATTCTCTGTGGAAACGCTCCCAGCTTTGCACATCTTGGCTGAGCTTTTCAACAGCATGTAAAAAACATACTCCAAGAAAAGCAGAAACAGACAATAAGCCAAAAGAGAGAACAGGTGATGACTTTGGTCTGCCAGGGAAAGGGGCAGGTTGTCATTTAAGTTAGCTGAGAGAGAATCATGGATTATATGGATATTCAGCAGATGGGATCAATGGGATGTAACAGCAGTATCAATATGACAAATTAGAGGAATTACTCCAAAGTACCAAACAACAGGGGACATGAATTACAGTTTGGTGTTTTGTCTACAGGCCACACAAGGTCAAACTGCTCTTATTATTGCTCATTGGCTCTCTACTGCTCAGACTGTGGCTGTAACAGTGGGCACTGTGGATGGCACAGTGGCTGAAATTGGAACACACGCAGAGCTGATGGGGAAAAAGGAGTCATATTATTCACTTGTAACCTCACAGGTACATTGATTTTCATTGCTTTTATTACTTGCATAGTATGCAGGCTGGATATATCATGGATCAAATCCCTACTGAGATGTATTTTAGATATGGGAGCTGGAAATATGATCATGCATAGATACATTTGTCAGGCAGCAATTTTACAAATGCTGGCTTCTTGTATGCACCACTGTGACTCTGCTAATTTCTGAATGGCTCATATGAGCTTCAAAATACAAAATGACCCATGAGTCAAGCATAATCTGTCATGTGCTTCGAAGTGACACACACAGACGTGGACACACAGACCTAACAGCTACATCATGGCCATCATCAGGAAAACCCCTTGCGGCTCTGCTGTCAGTTCTGCCTGGTACTGAGATACCAAAATCAACTCACCTCCAAATGAGATTGCACCTCTTTAGATCATTTCTTTGCAACCTCCTGACAACAACTTTGCCTGTAGTCTCAGTTAGAAGTGTGGGTGAAGGTGTCCACTGTTCAGAGTGGGCTGTAAAGACAAGAGCAGTAGCTGAGGCTGTAATTCTGAACCCTATATGTACGTAGGAGCCAAACTGAAAGCAAAATCAAGAGGACACAGAAAAAATTCCTTTTCATTTTTTTGGTGCAGAAATATTAACAGGACCTTTTTTCCATACTGATCTACCTTCAACAGAAAAATGAAAAGTACAAATGGAAGTGTTTGATAGGTGTGGTTCTGCCATTGCTGTCAGTATGCTCTGGCCAGGGTTTTTCAGGCATACTGTCTAGAATTAAAACCGTGGGGGAAAGGTGGCTAAAACTAGAAGGACTCACAAAGAAAATAAGTGCAAAATTTTAAGGGTGAAATCTGTCTCTACTTGATTTAATATTAGTTTAGGTAGATTGTAGACAAAAATGTACTTGCAAATTGCAGCAGCCAAAAAGCATTTCATCAAGAATTTGACAAAATTCCAGAAAATGGAATTAAAAGTTGTCAGTGGTTATAAGAATCCATTGTTTGCTTGCAAACTTGGTAATTTGAAGAAGTGCTAAGGAATCTTTACATCATTGTAGTCAATGGATACTTGCAGGAACCTTTCAAAATCACACAGAATTAATCCCATTGAGGAAAACAAAAATACTGCTTTCCTAGGGCTTTAAAAAACATATTTGCCCTTTTTTTTTCTATACTGTAGACTTGTATGTGGATTCCTAATGAATAAGGGAAATTTTTATAATGTTACATAGAATCATAGAATTGTTGAGTTGGAAAAGACATCTAAGACACCAAGTCCCATTAGAAATTGCTTTTAGAAGTGAGGCTGATTTGGTGAGATGAATAAATCTAAAACTGAATACCAGAGTACCAGTAGTGTATGTGAAACTACAAAGAGAAACCTGTGCACTTTTCAGAGCTTCAATGACCAACACAATAGATTTCTGATTGATAGATTTTTTTTCTTGTCTTATCCACCTTGAATTAGTTTGAATGGATGTTACTAGAGGAACTAGTGACCACAGAAGATCCTAAGGTTGGATCAAGCATCAACAGTTTGAAGCCAAATGGAGCAAAAGGGAAATCATGCTCCATAATGAGAAGATGAAGAATAAACCCCTCAAAAAGTAATGAACAACACAGGCTAAGAGGTCCGGGGATCACACTGAACCCTAAAACAACTAACAGGGAGAAGATAAATATTTTTCAAGCGGTGTAACTGCTTGTGGGCTCTCCATACTTGGAGCTGGTGAAGACTCAAGCAGTGAGGCCCCAGGCAGAGTGCAGTGTGTACTGGATGACTTCTGGAGATTCCTTCTGACCAGCAAGGTTCTGTGAACTTATGCCAGCTGGTGAGAGCTCCTGCACACCACTTCCCCTTTCACACTGACATCACTTCTTCAGACAAACACGTCAAGGACTATTTCTGTACTGATCAGGAGGACTGTTTCCTTTTTCTAAAATTAGTATCAGTGATACAGCACATTTATTAAGGTTGCATTCTGTTGTTATTTGTGGTCCTGAGGCAGCATTATGAAATGATTCATACCTGTATCCTCACCCTTGTTCTCTGCTGCCTCAGGATCCTTCTGTTTGATTTGTTCTACAGCTGAAGACAACACTAAGAGCAGTTTGTCCTAAAAATGTAGAATTAACTGTAATTTCAAACTATTTTTTGATTTCTTATTTCTGAAAATAATAAAATTAAAGTATGAAGGATCATTTACTGGTCTGTGAGAAGTGGCCACAGTCTGAAAGTGGCCTGGTCCCCTGTTTTGCATCACACTTGCTGAAGGTGTAAAGTAATTATTTTTATTACCATAATTAAATTGAAAAAGTAAATTCAGTGAAGTGACATGGTAAGTACCTTTAACAGTCGTTGATTATCCAGAACACAGGGAAATACCAGTTAGAGATGTTTCTTCGACTGATTATTAAATATTATTGCCATCACTTCCCTGGTCTTTAATCCCCCAGCTTAAAAAGGATATGACTGATCTCCAAAATTATCCTGAATGAGGTCCTGCTTCATTCAGGGAAAGAATTAATGGGTTCTACTACTCAAAATAGTTGTTCTTAACATAGTTTTTTAATGTTGTATTGAGTCCTAGCATATATATGGCACATTTCTCATTTCCAAAGCATGAAGAATTAATGACTGAGCTTTTACGGTTTATTTGAGAATACATTTTCCTGGGAGTACACTTTGCTATGTCTCAGGAACATAAGAGGCTTTTGCTCATTTTATTTACCCCTAAAAGTGAATTCTTGGAGTGTCCGACTTCCAGTTGTTGTGTTTACACTGCTAAATCATTCCTCTTTCTAGCATCCCCCAATGCAAACAGAAGTATTTCTAAACAGAGAGGCTCACAATCCCAGTCCTAAACTGTTGTTGGATTTTATTTGATCCAACCCTTGCTCAAAGCAGAGAGAACTGTGAAAAAAGGTCAGGTTACTCAGGGTCTTGAAGACACTCCTGAATAGCCCTAGAGCTGGCAAACCCACAACCCCTCTGGACAGTCTGAGCTACTGCTTGGCCACTCCCTGTGAATGCTGTGCTCCTATTATTCAGAGTTTCCTTCGTGTAGTTGGCATCTTCTGCCCATCATCCTTTCTCTATGCACCCCTCACAATAATGTGGCTCCAGCTCCTCTGGATCTTCCCATTACCCAATTGGAGACAGCAATCGTTGTACTTGGTTTCTCCAAACTGAGCACACATTTCCCTCAGCATCTCAGTAGCTTCTCATACAGTGTGTTCCAGAGCCCTCTTTGTAGCCTTCTCTGTGTCTCACTTGAAGTATGTAAGTGTCCTTTTTGTTTGCAGTAGGAAGCCCAGCGTTTGACAGCTCCTCACATGCTCCCAGTATCTGAACGGAGCAGAATTGTTGCCTCTCTCCACCTGCTGCTCTCCTTCACTAATCATATCCCCTGTGCTGGGGCCCTCTTTGCTGGGAGGGCACATTGCTCATCATGCCCACCTTGTGGTCCACCAGGATCCCCAGACACTTATAAAATAGGGAAGACTGATGATCCAGTAGCAAGAAGCTGAAAACTGGCAGTAGACAATCTCACATAGGGCAGTCAAAGCCATGGTCAAGAAGCCTTAAAAGTATAGTACAAAAAAAATTGTGCATAAAAAAGTTCCTGCATGTGACTGAAATATGTACCTATATGTATATCTAAGTGTACTTTAAATACATATACTTAGTGTAGATAAGCCCAAAATATTCTTGTAAGGTCTAAACAAAACTATAATGACTGCATATTTTGAACAAAACTACAGATAATCTATTTATACTTCTATGTTTCCATTGCTGTTTTTCCTATGGAAACATTCTATGTAAACATAACCTGTTTCCCAAATCAGTATCCTAACTTTCAGGAGAACATCCTCTTTTAATTCTCCTATCAGCAAGAGTGAACTAATTTTATTGATCAATCTGTAGGAAAAAAAAAAAAGCAAAATTAATCTTAATATAAACCTACAAAAAAAATTTCCCCAACACGTGTTGTACATGATCTAGAAATGTCTTTTTTATTTCCATTCTCATTTAATTTGGGCTTCCTTTTTAAGATTTCATCTAAATATTGATGAGTGGGAAACAATTTCCATAAAAGTACTATATATAAATCTTTAATTCAAATTGCAAGTTCCTCCACTTTTTCTAATGCAGCAAACAGCCAAACCCTATTACCCTGAACAGTTTGAAATCATGAATATTTATCTGAGCTCAGTGGTGATTTGTTATAGAGAGGTTAGACTGTGTCTTCAACACCAATTTATTTCCACAGTTGAAGTTGGAGCTAATGAAGTCCATATTGTCACACTGATGATGGTCTTTCAAAATGCACATTAGAACCCCATGTCTTTTCCAGAGTTTGCAACACAAATGCTTTGAAAAATTTTATACTGAGTGTTCATTCTCAGTCTGGAAAATATCACTCATATAGTATTTTCTTCCCTTCTCTATTCCACTGTCAAGACTGTGACTGAGAATTGTATAAAATTCATGAACTACAGCACTCTTCAGTGAGTTATTAAATCAGTATTTATTTTTTTCTAGTTTCTTTATCTTTTGTACATAAAGAATGATAATTAGGGGACTCAGAAGGAACCAAATGGGGTTTTTTTTCTACTACATTAGTAGTTCTTTACTAATCAATGAAGTCTTGCAGATAATTCTTAGGTTTAATAGAATAAGGTTTAGAAGAAGCAGTTTCTAGCCTTCTTGTTTAAATTGGGATAGCTTCAGCTTTCACAGCTGAGGGATCATGACATAAGAGGTGAGGAAGTGTTTGACTATGCAACTGTCTTTATCCAGTCCCTTTAGAATTTACCTGTAATATTCTATTCCTAAAGGCTACTACAGTAACCTGTATAGAGTATGTAAAAATGGCACAGTGCCTATAAATGTAAAAGGGAAATATAGTGTACACACAGTTGCTTTCTTGGAAAGTGGGAGAAATTCTACGAATATTGCTCAGGTGTATAGAATTCAAAGTCTTAATTTAGTGGGTTGTTGTAAAGCACACTACTGAAAACAAAAACCAAACTATTAGTAAATAGTTCTATTTACATTATACTCTAGTCCAGTTCAATTTTATTGTACCAATTTTTTCTATGGTAAAAAAATGATGCTTGAAGCATTTGCTGCCTACCTACCTTTTGGTGTACCTGTCAGTCTCAGAAGAAACCTTTGCTAGGTATATCCACAACTGAACACTATCTTCTTACATAATTTCCCTGACCAATCATGGCACTAAAATGCAGTAGGAATTGAGTTCAGCTTCCTTTTAATAACTGGCTCAACTAACCAAACATGTTGCAGTAAGTCTTTATATGTTTATTCTCAACATACATCACACATATATGTCCCCAGAAAGTTTGCAAGAATCTCCACTGTTTGGCCACAATCCCCATTTTGCTGATTAAGACACAAGACATTGTTTCTTATTTTTAGCAGCTGTAACTCTGCCTGCCAAGAGCAAGTGATTAATCAGGTCCTTAAAATGACTTAACAGCTGTAAATCAAGTAGTAATTTTAGGAAGCAGAGCTCATGGACAAAATAGCTGTTTCATTTGCCAGGGAGCAGAAAGATATATTTAGTCACCTCTGGATGCTAACACTGCCTCCATCAGATCTTTTAGAAGGTCAAGTTGATTATTCCTCAGGTCTTGTCTGCATGTTGCTACTGGAAAAACCTCACTGCAACATGCATAGAGTCACAGTTTTTTCAGGATTTCTGAGTATCACAGCCACAAGTCTCTTTGAACCTGGACCTTGCTTGAGAAAATAGGAGGCATTTCCACATATTTCTGGCTACGTGTTCTGGGCTTTGTTCTTCATGTGTCTCTGAGGCTGTTGCCACTGCCTGCTTTCCATGCTGCTCCTTGCATCCTTACTTCTGCCAAATCTATTACCTAAGATCAAACAAGCAAATCTGGCTGAAAGTAATCATTTTTGTCCAGAATTACCTGTATGTCTCGTTATCTTGTATCCCAGTACTCATGATTATTCTGGGAGCTCATTTCTGGCCATCTCAATGCCAGGTGCAGCAGGTAATTTCAGAGTCACTTTACAGAAAACCATTTCCAAGGTGTTCATGGTACACCAGTGGCATGCACTTCCCTGGGTGTGCTTACAAATGTAACCAAGGAAGCAATTTAGGGTGCACACTTAGAATGGTGAATGGTTGAAGAGGGAGAAGAATTCCTGTGACTCTATTGCCCAGCAGTATTTGCCATAACCAAATTACCTGCTACAACTGACCCTCAAATGAGAGCTTATATCATATTCTGATTATTTTGCAACTGACTTTTGTTTAAAAGGCCTGCTTCTCCACCCAGTGGAGCCAATGAAGCATCTGTCTATTCTTTAGGGTCAGACTAATCTTATCTCATGTCAAGAAAAATGACATTTTATATTTTATGACCTCTGCAATACATCCACTGCAAAGCTTTTTGCAATGATTTTGAAACTCCTTCTTTAAGCCTCTAGAAGGCTAAAAAACCTAGAAAAACCTCAAAAACATATTTTTCAGACTACGTTGATGTCATTTGGACCACAACATTCCCTAATCAAATGCAACATAGCCCATAGGGACACAATAGAAATAGTCTCAGTTGGAATCAACATCTACATCAAAATAGCCTGCTCACTGTTAGAGTTTAAGCTGGACAAATATTTGAAAACTTAAGCCTTTTCCAGATCTTCATTTTGTAGTTACCTTCACTCCAGTCTTGGAAACTGCAGGTTATAAGGCATAGTCTGAGCTCACAGGGAGAAAGAGGAGCTTCAGCATTTAGAACTTGTAGGCAATGCAAAATTCAGGCCATCATTACAGTCAGACGCTGTCTTTACTAGGAGTGAAAAAGCTGACTTTTTAAAGCAAGTCTATAACTGTGTCTATAATTCCATGAGATTGAAAAGTGCCTGAAAAAAACATAGAATAATTCTGTAGCAAATATGAACCAGCATAGTTTGACTGAAGCCTGTGGAGTTTACAACAGGTTAAGATCCGGCCTCAGCTGGACATTTGCATGCATAAATCAAGTAATTGTATGCACAAACTGATAGTTATTTTGATTTGCATGTAAGTGTTCATACTAATTAGCAAGAGCACTATTGAACTAATGCTTGTCATAGTTTTTTCATGGGCAAACAGATGCATTTGCAGATACTGAAGACTTTGTTAATAGTAACAATGTGGGAAGGAGAGAAGAGGCCTCTTACACACTGAATAATCTCTTTTGTTCTTTCTCTGCCTTTGCTCCTTAATTCCATTCTTATATGAAAACTCCCACTTTATTAAAAAAAAATTACTGGACCTTTGGGGACAAGTTAGCCAGAGAAAGAGAAAAAAAATCTTACCCTGTGTCTGTTTATGACACTTCTGTGTCAGTTTTACACTGACATGAAATATGGTTCAGTCTTAAAGGATATCACACACCAAACTTTCTACAGAGTGCATATTTCTATGGTGAAGCATTGCAAAGCAAGCAATGAGTCACACTAGGGGGAGAAAAAGAGGCAAGTTTTAGACAGGAGGGAAAGTAATCCAAGTGAACCCAAACTGTACTTGCAAGAAATGAATGTAAAGTGCATGTGTTTCAATCAAATTCTGATTAAGTTCAAAGGATGAAGATGTAACACTCATCAAACTGTGAAGTTAAGTTTGCACCACAACTTTTCAAAAGCTTGAGTCTTCTCAGATCTTGGATTGAGAGGTCAGGCAACAGTGAGGGATGCCAAGCTGCTAGGTTCTTCAAAGTTTAAGGGTACCTGAACACAAGAATTCAGACAAGTCCAGTTCCAAAAAGAGAACTAATCAGTGAGAAGGAGGGAGACAGAATGCATTAATTAATGTGTTTCAACTGAACTGTTACAGGAACCAATCCAAGACAGGTAACAGATTTCAAAAAAAAAAAAAAATAATCTGCCCATATGGTTACATTTCTCAAGAATCAAAACAAATTCCTAAATTCATCAAGAGATAGAAAAAAGAAGACAAGAATTTGCAAAAGGCAAAACATTTTCTTTTGTTATTTTTAAGCTGAAACTTTCTGTTTCAAAACAGTATTTTCAGTTCAAGCTGAGCTTCAGCTTTTAAAATACCACTCAAAGAGAGCTGAGTATTTAAAAAAAGGAAAAAAAGAACTATGGGTACCATTAAACAACTTTTATAGCCATTAAATTTTAATAACTGAAAAATACACTGATTTTCTGATTTGGACTGATTTTGAGCTATATGTAATTTCCTTATTTTGTGGTTCACCTTCCAGACTAAAAATTGACATTATTTTCAATATCTTTAATTCTGTATTCCAGTCTGAACTGATAAATATAAAATAACGTACTGAACTGATAATATAAAATTCTGGAATAGGTTACTTTTCTGGAGTTAAAATACAAAGCTAGAGTGGGAGAAGAGAAACTGTATCATCTCAAAGTGTCCTAACAAGGGCAGTGTGATTCTGGCCTCCAAACCAATCACTTCCAGCTCTGCGTGACCAGCAGTTCTGTGCACACAGACTAGAGATGCACGCAGCCTGGGAGAGTGTTTTAAAAAATGGTCACTGCCTGGTTGACAGATTGCAATACACATTTCTGTCAGGGGAGATGAGGCCATGGAGAATGACTCCCATGACATGTTCATGGCCTCTTATTTTTCTCCTCTTCATTTCACAACTCTTTTATAGTTCTTGCTGTGATCTAGAGGATGAGATTTTGAATTAATATTTAACACTCAGCGGTAAACTATTTTTTCTTTAATTTCTTGATTATAGCTTACTGGCACAAGTCTTGAAGCTGCAATACAAAATATCTCTATCTTTGATATTTCTGTCATTGTCTCCTTTATATAGGCTCCTTTATATATGTGTAACTGCTGATCTTTTCCATAGCATCTATGCTTCCTGTCACAGGAATGCTGTGAGTGCATAGATGATGTAAGTTCCATGGACAACCAGGATGAAAAGAGACTTGAAGGCATTAGGGAAGGCAAGTCAGTGCTGCTCCCGATCTTCAGAATTTAAATTAAAACATGTGGCGTTGTTAGGATGTGTTTTCCTTACAGCTTTCTTCCCCTTTTTTGTGTGCAATACTTCTCACAGTGACAACTATAAATGAAGCTCTTTGAGCTACCACAATGATGATGGAGCAGTATAAGCACAGTAACACAAATGGCCCAAAACCTATAATATTTTACATATATATACTTTATACACACTTGATAATACTGTCAATCAGTTGGGGGAGACATCCACTTTATTTTCAATAAAGAGAATGTTAAAACTCAAAAAAATCCACAGAAGAATTAAAAGACGCAATTCAAACACAGTCAGCAAATATACAGAGGACATGTGTAACTCCTGGGGCATGTAAAGGCACATTCCCTTCATTTCCAGTCATATAACCTGAAAGAACAGGACAATTCATAAACTCCTTAGAAGCAAAAAGAAGGAGGGAAAAGCTAGCAAAAATCTGTCTGGTGTAGATGAGCACAGAGGTTTCTTAGGGAGGAAACAGCCCTCAATACCAATTTGAAAGTGAATTAAAATACTGCAGAAGAAATACAGACCGTATGGCATCATACATTGCCATCTGCTAGCCCTTTCGTAGCTAGCTATAATAATTCTGGTGACCATCATTTCTCATATTTAGGTAATTCTTATGTGGGAAAGATGCTACATTTGGGCGATTAGAGGTTAAATACTGACCCATTAAAAACAGTTGGAAACAACATTTATTTTTTTAGTTCTGTGACTTCATCCTGCAAATGTTTCTGCTTTTGTATATGAAAGAAATATATATTTTCCTTTGGGTACCTGAAGCAGATTGAGACCAAATCTCTGTTGATTTCTTAGAAGCAGAAAGAGAAGTGTTCAGAGTAACTGACCTCTCACTGAAACTGTCAGGAATACACTGACAGACCGGCTTCCAAGGCATATTCCAAGGAATGATAGGTTGTTAGCAAACTGCCCAGGTACCTTGCTTGAAGGATGCTGTTTTTAAAGATTCCAGAAAGCTTTTTTCCTCCTTCTTCAAGTGATGGGTGGCTTTGGCGATAAGAGGTCGGGACAAAATCAGAGGACTATAGAATTATAGAATCATACAATAGTTTGTGTTGGAAGGGACCTTTAATGGTCATCTAGACCCTGCAATAAGCAGGGACATCTTCAACTAGATCTGGTTTCTCAGAACTCCTTTCAACCTGACCTTGAATGTTTCCAGGAATGGGACATCCACCCCTACTCTGAGCAATCTGATCCAGTGTTTTACTACCCTCAGTGTCAGAAACCTCTTCCTTTTATCTAGTCCTAATCTACTCTCTTTTAGTTTAAAATCACTATGCCTTGTCTTGTACCTACAGACCCTACTAAAAAGTTTGTCCTCATCTTTCTTGTAAGGCCCCTTTAAGTACTGTAAGGTTGCTGTAAGGTCTCTTCAGAACTTTCTCTTCTCCAGTTTGAACAGCCCCAGCTCTCTCAACCTGTCCTTATAGGAAGCATATTCTAATTATATGGTTGTTTCTATGTCTCTCCTCTGGGTCTTCTCCAACGTGTCCATGTCTTTCCTGTCTGAGGACTCCGGAGTTGGATGCAGTACTGCAGCTGGGGTTTCACAAGATGGATCTGTACTTACGGGTGCTCTGTATTAAACAATGTATTTTCAGGTTTTCACCAAGCAGTCATTTGCACCTGAATTTGTCATATCTTATGCAGGCTCCCTAGTGAAAGCAATAGGAGAGATTAGGAAATCTGTGTTTCCATTTGTACATGCAGTCTGTGTGTGGTGCATCTTACTGTGCACAGGATCGTCCCGCATATGTGAACCACATCTACTGGTGAAGCTGTCTCATTTTTGGAACTCCCTGACTGTTCAAATGGAGATGATTTTGAGTTTTCTCAAGTGAGTTATGCTTCTAAATAGTGAGTATTTTAGAAATACTTAGAATACTGTTGAGATAGGTAGGTCCTGTTAAGGATTCAGGATTGATTTTCTGTATTTTCCCGGTACTGAAGGACTCAGATTGAGGGTGTATCTAATTATTCATGTGAGACTAACTGTGAAGGGTGTTTTCAGGCAAGCCATATAAATTAATAAACATAAATGTGTTTATTAAGAATGTGCAGATTTACACCTCCCTTCACATCTTGGAAAATATTTCACTGTCACAAAGATAAATTGCCTTCTGAGTAGAAGGAAATAAATTCTAGTTCATATCTGTATTCTTTAAAACTCTAGAGACTTTGTCAAAACACTTCAGCTCCTATTTCAGCAACAGCCTTTTGGATAAAATTGGAGCTCAATTTACCCACTGTGGTGGAAGAAACAAAAAATATTCTATAAATACTTTGGCTACAAAAGGAGAGCTAAGGAGCAGCTCAATCTTTTGCTGGATGCAGAGAGTAAAATAGCATCTGGGGATAAGGAAAAGGCTAAGGTGTTTAATGGCTTCTTTGCCTCAGTCTTTAATACCAAAACCAGTTCTCAGGTTACCCAGCTCCCAGAGCTGGAAGTTAGTGATGGGGAAGAAAGAAGATAGGATTATGCCTGTTATGCCAATTAGACATCCTGGGTCCAGATGGGATGCAAGAGTAATGAGGGAGCTGGCAAAAAAAAAAAAATACCACGTCATTTTCAATCATTTACCAACAGTCCTGGTTGACAGGAGAAGTGCCAGCTGACTGGAAATTAGCAAACGTGGTGTCCTTCTGTAAGAGAGGTTAGAAGGATGATCCAGGGAACTACGGGCCTGTCAGCCTGATCTCAGTACCAAGGAAGGTCATAGAGAGATCATCCTGAGTGCCATCACACTGCACGTGCAGGACAACCAGGGAATCAGGCCCAGTCAGCACTGGCTTACAAAAGGCAGGACAAGTTCACCAGACTGATCTCCTTCTATGATGGGGTGACCCACTCAGCAAATGAGGGAAGGACTGCAGTTGCTGCCTACCTAGACTTTGGTCTTGTGTTTGCCACCACATCCCACAGAATTGTCCTGGAGAAAGTGGCTGCTCATGGCTTGGATGGGTATAGTCTTTGCCGGGTGAAAAACTGGCTGGCCAGGCCCAGAGAGTGGTGGTGAATGGAGCTAAACACAGCTGGCACACAGCCACTCTTGGGGCTCCCCAGGGCTCAGTGTTGGGGTCACTCCTGTTTAATACTTGTATTGATGACTTGGCTGAGTGGATTGAGCTCAGCCTCAGTCAGTTCACCAAGTTAGGTAGGAATGTTAGTATACTGGAGGGTAGGAAAGCTCTGAAGGGAGATCTTTGATGGGTTGGATTGATGGGCTGAGGACAACTGCATGGCATTCAAGGAGTTTAAGGTCCTGCACTCAGATCACAGCAACCCCCAGATGGCACTACATGCTGGGGGAAGAGTGGCTTGAGAGCTGCTCAACAGGAAGCAACCTCAGGGTGCTGGCTGACAGCTGGCTGGTATAAGCCATCAGTGTGTCCAGGTGGCCAAGAAGGCCAATGGCATCCTGGCCTGTACCAGCAATGGTGTGGCCAGCAGGACCAGGGCAGTGATTGTCCCCCTGTACTCAGCACTGGTGAGGCCACACCTCAAATCCATAGATCAGTTTTGGACCCTTCTCTACAAAAAAAAGACACTGAGGCACTGGAGAGTGCAGTGGAGCTGGGGAAGGGCCTGGAGCACAAGTCTTACAAAGAGTGGCTGAAAGCTGGTGTTGTTTAATCTGGAGAAGAGGAGGTCTTGTTGATCTCGGATGTGATGGTACAACTTTTTAAATTCATCACAACCACGATCCCAGTATATTTGCGCATCCAAAAGGCATGACATACCTGGAATAGCTCTAACATCATATAGTGGGTCAAGCACACAAATAAATTAAAGCTGGAGAAAAGGATTTGAACATTTTTCAGGAAAATATGAAACATGCATTGCTAAGAAATTTACAGTTCAATTGAAACCATCTAAAATAACTTTCTCAACTTGTCAGTGTTTATTTATCCTCTCTTCAGGCATCCCTTCTGTCCCCTTACCACTTTGCATTTTGTAGTAATTAGTAAAATATGTAGAAAGATATTTATTTTGAACTGAAAATCTAAAATCTAGGCATTCTCTGCATTTTTATCCAAAGCCTTTCAGTGGATGACACATTTTTGGATCCTGTCTGATTCTGGTGTCAAACTTCTGGCAGTAAAATGTATTTACTCTTGTTGTGCCTAATCATATATGCTAGTAATATCTGGGAAGATATTGGCAATGTAGGTGAGACATCTGAAGGGCAGATCATTAAAAAATTTAAATCGCTCCTTAAGACGGGGAGTGTCTGGAAAAGAAGTTTGCCATATTAAAAATGGTTAAGTGCTAAACACAAACATATCTTGTTTCAGACAGATATGTATATTGGCATAATATGACCACTCAGAGCCAGGGGAGAGAATTGCATTAGTGGACAGAGTACAGCATGAAACAAGAGAGAGGCCACTGGTGTGCAGGAATGTGTTTTTAGTAGCTGATTATTAAAATGAAAGCTTATGAAATCCACTTTTTTGTCCTCATTTGTCCTCTGGTGTTGGCAATATTGTTTGAAAAAGAGAATTAGGCTAAACAATAATTTTTTTCCTCCTTTTTGCCATGAGAGGATGAGGCAGCTTTTCCGAGCCCCATGCCTGCACCATTGACCCTGACCCTAGGGCACTCCAGCCTTCTGCCACATTGGGCCAGTACCATGGAGGGCCTCTCATCAGCACTGACCAAGTCAAAACCGGGACAAAAATACTTTAATCTGGACAATTTATTGGAAACAAAAATTCTGGAAAATGTTGTTTTATAGGTCACTTGAATCTGTTTACACTTTGCTGATGTATTTTATTATCTTTCCACTTATATACTCAGCTTGAAAATATCCTCATAACAACTTGGGTTTTCAGATTGTATAAAACTGTGAGAAGGGTCAATATACCAGAAAATAGGGCTGTCATTCAGAGGGATGTAGATAGGCTGAAGAAATGGATTGACAGAGACCTCAGGAGGATGCCATTATTGGGACAAAAGTAATGCCATGTAGCAGGAAAGTTTGGGACCTGTCTGGATGGGGACCACCTTTGCTGAGAAGGACCTGTGAAGTCCTGGTGGGTGGTAAATTGGGTGGTATGACCTCCTGGTGATGAAGATTAACCACATGCTGGGCACCATTTACAGTACTGCACCAGCTGAAGAAAATCAACACAGCACTCGTAAGGTCATTCCTGGAGTGCAGTGTTCTGTTTTGGGGTGTCCATCAAGAGTTTAACATAATCACAGAATCGTAGAATTATAAAATGGTGTTTGGGGTGGAAAGAACCTTAGAGATAATCCACTTCCAACTGCCCTGCTATGGGCAGGGATGTCTTCCATTAGACCAGGTTGCTCGGAGCCTCATCCACCATGGCCTTGAAGACTGCCAGGGATGGGGCATCCATAACTCCTCTGGGCAACCTGTTCCAGTGCCTCACCATTGTCACAGCAAAGAATTTCTTCCTACCATCTAATCTAAACCTGTTGTCAGTTTGAAGCCATTGCCCCATGTCCTATCCCTACAGTTCCTAACCAATGGTCTTTCTCCAGCTTCCCTGTAGGACCCTTCAGACACTGGAAGGTTGCTCTGAGATCGCTACACAACCTTCTCATACCCAGTCTGAAGAACCCCAACTTTCTCAGCCTGTCTTCACAGGGGAAGTGCTCCTGTTCTCTTATCAATTTCACAGCCCTCTTCTGGACTTGCTCCAACAGATCCATTTCCTTCTTATGTTGGGGGCACCAGAACTGTATGCAATATCTTAGATTAAGTGTGTTCCAGAAAAATGAGAAAATATGCAAAATCAGCATTCTACAGCATAAATCTGACCACTGTAGGGTGGTTTGTAAATCAGACATTCAAACAGCACCACATATAGTGCTCACAAACAGCACAGCATCCTATGATTTCTGGGAAGCAGAGCTCAGGCAACAGGTTGATTTGGCAGATGTTTTGAATGAGCTTCATGTAACACAAGGCATATATGGAGAAGGGCTACAGTGTAATGCTGCTTTCTTCTGTAGGAGGACAGCAGGGTATGTAATATCCCTAATATCTTTAGGCCATTTAAGCCCACACACTGCCAATTTCCATACATATCAGAGGAAATCTAGCTCTTTGGTGAACTCACCTTTCTGTATGTTGTCTGAAAAAGCAAAATAATCCCTTTGCCTCCTACACCTTCGAAAACAGAAGCAAAATGGAGCAAAGACATTTTTTAAATTTCTGTTTTCTAAATTCTCTTTGAAGGCACATTTTAGCTACATAATTTCATGCTTCCATTTAAAAAATGTAGGAGTGTTTTTTGCCAAAATATATTATTGTGTCAAAATGTGTCCGTTTTCATTAAACTGCAGGACACAAAATAAATAAGCGGCACTTTACCTGGAAAACAAAATAATTTCTTGGACAATTGATTAGTCATTCCCCTTCTTTGCCTCATTTGAAGGGTTTAGATAGTAAAAATAAGTATTAAGAGTTATTGTTTATTTCTAGTCTTATCTGCTCAGCTGTATTTTTGGTTCTAGGGCTTGATTTTGTTCTGCATGCAGTCTAAAAATTCAATTTGTTTGGAAACTTTGGTCACTAACCCAAAACAATGTTGTTCTGCTGGTCTGCTCTAGACCTCAGTATCTCAGAGACAATGCCTTGACACCTTCTTCTTCCATGTGGGCTTAATGCAGAAACAGGTGGTCTCTGTTGTTTCAGTTGCTGTCAAGAGGCAGAATCTACAGAGAAGTTGTCTGAGACAGACATAAATAATTGATGCACAGTCATAAACCATGCAGGAGAGCTCCTTTTATTTATTATTTTTACATTACTGTGAGATACCCTGCTTAATTCCCTACTTCCCCTTCTATTTCCTCAAAGTAACTGCATTACAACTGATAATCCTCTTAAAGTAATGCTGTGTTTCTCTCCCATTCCTGAAAACATCTGTTTTTCCCATTAATTCTTTTACTATAGAAAATCACATTAAGGTCTGCTTCAAGATCTGCTATCAGGCAAGATAAAAAAACAGTTTGGTAGACATGTCATGAACTTTGCTATCAAGAATCTCGTTATGAAAAAATAGTAATTTTCAAGATTTTTTTTGTGATGTAAAAATTTCTTTATGTCACAAAAATCAGCAGCATAAAGCAGAAGCAGCCTAATGAAAAAGGACTGTATGCCACTGTTGTCTTTGATAACCAGAAAATGTGATCTTTTTCACAGTTGTTTTACAATCTATAAAAATTAAGCACAGATTAAACATGACTTAACTGAAGTAGGTGTTTTAATTACACTTACAGTAATACAGCCCAGTACAGTATACAACACAGTATATTATTCATGCTGCAGTTTTATTGGTGATAAGAACATCTGATAATATTACATTATATTAAAAGATAGCAGAGGTGCCATGTCCTGGAACAATTTTCAAGGAACCATAGACAACAGGCACTCAGACCACAAATGATTCATGTCGTACTTAAATATTATGAGTTTCAAAGCCCAGGGGTGGAGTAATCATGTTTTTATCCTATGTGAGTGTTTTCAAATTGTTTCATTTGGAAAGGACATCACACATTCCCCTACAAATAGACATACATGGTCAAGTTTGTCATCATTTTCCATGCAAACTCTGAACAAATTCTTTCCATGTAAGTGTTAAGAACACAGCTTCAGACCTAAAATTAAAGACTGATTACAGTAGAATGAAACTGAAGAACAGCTAATAAGGGTTATTCAGAATAGTTAGTCACCATTACACCCACATCAGCATTTCAGGGATATTGCAGAAGTCTTTTGGTGAATATAATACTTCAGGGCATCCAAGTATGATGGAGCTACCTAAAAACATATGTCTACAATAGATTCTTAATCCAACATAAGCATTTTAAGACAAATGACTACATGAAATTATTAGTTTTCAGAACAAAAGTAGCACATAAGCATTGCTGATCACATCTCAAAGGGCACATTTGATGGAAGTTTAGAGCTCTGTGACATTTCATTTGTGTATTTATCTCACTCAGATATCCTCTTTCTAGAGGGCTCGTCCCTTCAAGTTGAAATTGGACATACTATCATCTGTTGACACATGTGCATAAGGGAAAAAGCACTTCTCTTCTGTTGCGCTGTAGAAGACTGCAATTTGCTGTACTGATGATTTTATTGATTTATCTAACTAGTGCCACAGCTGTGCAAGGAGAGCTACTGTCCAATCTCAAGTGCTTTACAGGGAGGGGGATCACCCTTGTTACTTATTACTGACATAGGGAGGTTTCATATTGTAATCTGTAAGAAAACTGGTTTTATTTTTTCTTATCCATCTTAAAAATTACTATCAACAAGTTGCAGATTAGGAGGAGGAGGAAAGCTGTTATTTCATTCTGCTTCACCATGACTCCATGGACTCTAATTAAGCTATCCCTGTTTGCATCACGTAAGGCAGGTAAACTGCCACCATGTCAGTGTGGGTCCATTTTTACTGAGGAATATTTCCAGTTGATATAAGTGGAAATGAAATGCTGCTTTCATGCTCTGTGTCAGGGAGGATGATGAAGGCTTAATAAAGGGTGGTTCAGCTTCAGCAGCTGCCATAGCTTTGGGTTTTGGAGACTTCTTTTGCCCTCTTGTATTCACATCTTCTCACCCTGTGAACCCTCCTGTCCTTATAAGTGTTCCAGTTCACCAGGACTGTTCTTGAATTTCCTGTTGCTGATATCTAACATAAAAAATCACGTTATCATGCCAGATGTGTTTGACAGGCACATAAACTGCCGCTTTTCAACATCTACCCTTCCCTGCCTTCTCCAAGGTAAAGAATAAAACACCCTGTGATTTTTCCCAGGAAAACCCTCAAAAACATAAATATTGAGGACTTGTATAAAAAATGTACAGAGTTCCTTGGCAATGTACAAGGAAAGTGAAAAGACAAAGAGAACAAGATTCATTTTATCCAGTGTGGGTACTCTAGGTGGAAACACTAATTTCTGCCCTTGCCACAGTGGAAGTACAGAATGTTTCTTATGTCACCCCATTTTCACCCCACAGCTGTGTCTGGTTATTAATTTGTCTCCTTGTTCAGATGTGTTTAGCTAATACAGTGCAGGGCAAGTGCAGGGTCTTGGTGCAAGTTTCTGTTTGAAAATAATTTTCTCAGTTTTTTTGTTCTTCCCTTCTGGTTTTTAAATGCTTATATTTCAAAACACTAGTATAGCTTCTATTTTATAGTAATTTTGTGTGTTTATGGTTGCCATATGTATAATTTTTCTTACACAACCAGGCAATGTTTCCCAAATTGGTGATTCTTTACTGCCTTTTCACCCCTTTGCCAATGTCCTTGAATGGAGAGAAATTATAGACATCCTCATAAAAGAAAACCAAAGCCCAGGATACTCTTATGAACTGCTGAAACTAAGTGCTCAGGAATTTTTTAAAACCACCATAGACCTTGTTGAAGCCTGTTAACAGCCATTTTCATGGAAGTAGATATTTCACTGCATTCTTTCACAGCAGTATTCTTTTAGAGTTTATCTGGACACATCCACTCTCCGGTGACATTCCAATAGTTCAAACGAGTCATGAGTACAAAGCACATTTTAAAAACTCAAAACTCTCTTTTTTTTTTTTTTTTTTTTTTGAGAATACATAGGGTAGGATTGCTGAGTATTTTGGGATTTTTTTGTTTGAGCTGAGACAAGTATTTAAATATTAAAAATATGGTTTAACTGATACATACCAAAAGCCTTTAAAATCCAGTAAAAGACAGTCAGTCATCAGTTTGCTTTGCATCAGGAAGCTCTGGAAGGTGATTTTACACCTTGAGAGCCAGATCTCTGGCTCAAGAATTTCTGATCTTTGTATGAGCAGATGACAGAGATCAAGATGTTCATTAGTGTGTGGCTGGCCCAACTCTAACACTAGGAAGATTTTCTTGGGTGGATAGCCCTATTCTAGTTAAGATATTTAAGCCCTAAATTCACATAGAGAAGCACTTTATTCATAGTTTCTGGTGACATGTGGGCCTATATGCACTTCTTATACTTTATATTTTACAAGAGACTCTAAACAAACAAAAAAAAAATCCTGTGGCTTTCAGTGAGGTAGGTTGTTACCCTGAGAATATATTTAGAAGTAAATTACAAAAAGTATTTTTAATGCATCTTCTGTCATTGGTCTAAAGTTACTCTGTCAGTACATATGTAGTATAAAAAACCACAACAATTTCTCCAGCATACATCTAAGCTGAAAAACAGGAGAATGGGATAACTGCCAGATTCTAGTCCTACTTCTGCAGAAAAGGTAGAATAACTCTCAGTAGATATCTACTCATACTTCAATTGCACTTCTAACAACCTTACTGCACAGTTTAGACTTAGGTTTTCTGGGACAAAGAAGACTTGAAGATATTCCTCTAAGAGATTTTTGCTTCACAAAATTTGGGCCAGATGCACAGAGTCATACTGCTCAAAGCTGGGCTGGCTTTTGCAGGATGAATGAGTCCTGAGAGAATATGGCATGAGAAAACCTCTTTGTAAAACAACTGCAGGTAGCTGTCTCTTAAACTTGTTTGTTGTGTGTAGGTATAACAAAAACCTGATGAAGGTATGCATGTATCTGCTACTCCCCCAGGAGAAATATTTAATTTAGCAGTATTTCTTGAGAAGTCTGGGCCTGTCTAAATAGCAAAATGTACCAACTTAACTATACTGCTGTAATTCCCTATGGGGATGGAAGGAATAAGTGTATCCATGAAGAAAGTTGTAGCTCTGGCAGTAAATTTCTCTGGGCAGACAAACCCTTCAGGTTTTATCCATAACTTGAAAATTCAGATCTGATATTCATAAGACATAATTGATGAAGTTGCAACACAGAGACAACACAGCTGCTTAACCTTAGGAAAAAAAGCAAGGAGGCCTGTTTGTTACTTGACAATATATCCCAACATATAAAATACTATCATAATCTAATTTGGTGTTGTTTTGTGCCCTCTTAATGCTCTGTAGCTCTCCATTTTATTTGGATTAGACATTGACTATTTAAATTAAACTCAACTGATTTGTTATACTCAACTTCATGAAGCAGCCTGTGCTCTTCCCATCCCAGGGGTGGAAGGGTCAATAAAGTAATAGGTTTTGCCAGCAGAGGGTTATCGGGTGTGAGAGGCATTGTACTGTTAGCCTAAATGTGTGCAACCTGTGCAGTGAAGCAGAGCTACAAAAGCACAGTCTTTCCTTTCCTCAGCTAGTCAGTGACAGACATTGCACAGAGATGCTTTGCAGACTCATAGAAATGATCCTATCCATCTTAACTCGCATGAATTCGCATATCCAGAGCTGCTTTCAGAGGCTTCCAAACCCATTTTCTTTTTGCCAGACCACGTAGACGCATTATAATTTCTCTTATTTTTCCTCAGGTGGTGGAACAAACTCCTGCCTGTGCCCAGAACAGAAGGACCTGCATTGTGACCACTCGCCACCCATGACCAGCACCAAGTGCAGTTACTCTTCTAGTTGTTACCTATGAAAAAAATAAAAAGAATTCACCAGCAGTAATGGCAAGACATGAAGCATATTTTAATTTAGCAAATGCACAAACATTGCCATAAAACATCTGTAGCTTGAGGTCTTCTTTAGAAATGAGCTGTCAGAAGGGGAAGGGAAAAAAAAGAAAGTGCAGTTAGTATCAAAAGGGCGTTGTCTGACCTGCTGGATTTACAGGCTTCATTCCACAGTACATAGGTCCTATTTAGGACTGGGAGTCTTTCAACCTGATCAGTATTCTTGCCTTCAGAGAATAAATACACACGTTTTACATTGAGCTGAATATGAATGTGGCTGCAGACAATTTTTCACCTTTTCACTCAACTGCTTACTCCCTCTTTTCCTCCTCCATAAAATATGCAACTGAGCAGACTCCCTTGTAACTAACAGTGATAGGTATAATTAATTAGCTGCATAATCTTAAATTGTTGTTCTAGTTTTTATGTTAATTTTTTGTAAAAGGAGGTTTAAATCATTAAACTGAACTCTTGGTGCTAAGGACTGTGGTGATGGACCTGATTTGGAAGCACAAATCAAATTAATTAAAATCTGCAAAATATTTTTTCTGGTTTCAGGCTACATCTCAGCTCTGTTCAAATTTAACTTATTATTTAGTTTTCCAATCATTTTTAGTCCAAATTTAAATTGCTACAGGTGGGATTTAGGGATTTGTGTTCTATCCCTGGATACCCCAAATGTTTGCATCCCATGCTTCAGTTTCTCTTTGTGCAAATCTGTATTACTGCTAGCTACTTCAAATTTAAAAGTACCTTGAGAACAAGGGATAAAGAAATCCTAATAAGGAGCAAATATGATGAAAAAATATTTGCTATGATAGTGACATTTTACAGAGGAGCTTAAGGATTGGGATAAATTTTCATTCACCACAATCTCTTTTTTCTTGATCTGTATTTTCTTTTACACGTTTGCAGATAAATTATAAGTTAATTGACAAAGTGGTTAGCACACATTGTGGCAATATGAAGTAAGTGTAGGTGCACAACCTCAAGACTACGTTGAGCTTCTTTAAGGGTCAATTGGAAAGGAGAATAATTTTTTACTGGTTTTATCAGTCAATTTTCAGCATATAACAAACGACATTAAAGTTTCAAGGTTTCCTTATGAGTTTCCTTCTTCTTATTTCCTGGAAGAAATATCTGTTCACTGGTTCTGATGAAGTATCCTGCAGAGCTAAATGCCTAGAAAAGGAAATCTCAACCCAAAATAGAAGACTGCTTACTCTCTTAGAAATGCACACAATTCCACGGCTGCCAAGCATATACCAAAATATCAAAAAGTGTAAATAAAGTGTGTGTCCTTGAAAAACTGGACAACATGAAAAATAGGTTGTATAAGTGCTTGAGTTTCAATCTCTTGTGATGCTAAATCCTCCAGTGCACCCAGCTCAATAAAGACCATTACTACAATTATTTGGAGAATGGTAGAGTTTTTGGTTTGTATTTATTGTGTGATCCATAGAATTATTGAAGTTACATGGAGGAAGAAATGAGAGTGGTAAACGCTTTAATAATCAGGCGTATTATGACTCAGTCATGGGTTAAGATATTAGAAATGCATTTTCAGATTTGTTGGAGTACTAAATATCTTCTAAAATTTTGTGTCTAAATAATCTGAGCATCTTTTTAATGTAGAATAATCTTAGCTCAAATACATAAGTATTGATAACTGAGGCACTTCTAAACATTCTATGCCAGACATGGCCAACTTCTGAGCTTAGGGTAGACTTACCTTCTAAAAACATTTACTGAACCATAACTAATTCACACTGTGGTGTACAAAGCCTCGAATAAACACAGCTCAATCTCATTTAAGGAATTTATTAGACTTGCAGGTGGAGTGTCTAAAGCAGACCTTCAACTTTCTCAGATACAAATAAGTATCCAGTGCTGACAATTCCTAACCATCAGCAACCTCTACTTCACTCTCCTTGTTGAAAGGACTGCTTTGCCCTGATATCTAACCTAAATAATCTTTGCTCTTCATCATTGTTTTCTGCTGGGTATTTTCCAGCTGGCACACACCTTTCATGAAGTCTTTTGCCCAAAGCCAGGTTGTATACTCTAGCTGAGGCATTTGCAGTGCTGAGCAGAGCAAAAGGATTATTTGCCATGCTTTGTAATCTCTATTCCTGCCTAGTGTATGTCAGGAGGGTGTTTTGCAACAGCATGGCATTGCTGCAACTGGTGACTCCCTGCTGAGTTTAGTTCCTAGAACTTGTTCTTATTGAATATTGCCCTATTTTTTCAGACAGTTTATCCAGTTAGTCAAGGTAATTTTGAATTCTAATCCTGTCCTCCGGCATCCAGTCTTTCTCAACTTGACATTTTCTGGAAATTTAATAAGCATGCTCTTCTTCCCATCTAGGCCATTAATGAAAATATTGAATATAACGCAGCCAGGGCAAACTCTTGCAGAATTCCATTTATGCATCTGTTTAGAAGAGGAATTCATGGCAGAGCAATCAGTAGAAGTTAGTAGGCAGATGCATCTAAGTGTTACAATTATCTCTTCTAAGTCAGCACACTTTGACTTGAACGCAAACAATTCAGATTCAAGCTGTAAGGCTGAAAAATCCAAATATGATTGCATCTGTTCTCATCTGAGCAGTCTGTTTCACAAGGGACCCATTTCAAAGCTCATTATAGCTAATGAATGGCTCCTATAAATTTCAGTGGGCCATGAATCAGGATTGAAAAAAGGCTAAACATGATCCTTCACTGACACTAAAATGAAGTTTTGCAGAAGTCAGCATTTGATTTTTTTTTAATATTTTGATTAATTAAACTAACAAGTCAGCAAAACTGGTCAAAAATTGATTTTTCTTAAACTTTGTATTTTCCCAAATAATCAAGGAATAAATTGAACACATTTCAAATTTATTATGCAAACATCTAAGATAAATTAATAACCCACTCAAACCTAATTATCCAAAAAATATCTCAGCATGTGCTGATGGTGGGCCTCATTGAAACAGATCTGTGTGTTCAGAGTCAGCCTCTTCTAGCTCTCACAGAATTTGAAATGTTAAATACAAATCAGAGTTTCTACAGCCTCTGGCAATCAAATAATTTTGCAAATTTGTAGGTGACGGCTTATCTACATAGATTCAGAGATAGTAAACTCATTGTAGAGGGCTGCTGTGATTGCCCAAATTATGTACCAGGGAGTCCCTTAAACTAATTTCTGCCTAGAGTACATTTTATTTCCTTTTAAAATTAAAGTGCTTAAAGAGTTAACAGTAGCAAGAATTTTACTGTAGTCTTTTTGATGATTCCAGAAAATAGTTCTTTTCATTCCAATGAGTAGTTATCATCACAGTTAAAATTTTGCAGCCTGGAGTCTAAACTTGGCTCATTGTGGCTGAGTTCACACACAATGACACTTGAAGGGTCACAAGACCCTTTCCTTTTTATATTTCTATTTCCCATACAATTACTTCAGATGTAATTCTGATTCTCCTCTTTCACTAGATAGAAGTGTCCTTACAGTCTTTTTTATCCAGCCCCCAGTTGTGGATCTTCACTAAATACTCCTTACATTTCCCTCCATCATCCTTCAATCTGATTTCACCAGAAATTCTTCACCAAGTTCTAGTGCTACCACGAAATTACAATCTGAGGAAATCACACAAGCTGTGTATCTTGAACAAGACAGGGTTCTTTAAAATAACTTCATTTCAAATGAAGGCGGTGAGACCCTGGAACACTTTGTCCAGACATGTTTTGGGTGCACCGCCCTTGGGGGTACTCAAGGCCAGGTTGGAAGCACCTTTGAGCCACCTGGCCTAGTGAGATGTGCCCTTGCCAGTGGCAGGGAGTTGCAACTGGGTGATCTTTAATGTCACTTGTAACACTAACCATTCTATGGTTCTGTGAATCAACAGTAGATGTCTGCAACATTGGAATTCAAGTCCTCTGCCCTAACACATTGGAGGCAGACATCACCACAGTTTTCTATGATTTGTCTCCTACTGTTTGGACTATCTTTACGGACCCTTTCAGCTGCCCTTTTCTTTCCTGTCAAATTCCAGCATGCATTTCTGTACATAACCTTCCACACTGCCCTCTATGTATGCACTGCTCTCTGCATTTAATGATGAAGACCTATTGTTTTCTCTTTGTGTGAACTTGCTCAAACCAGGGTAGCAGCAAGAGAGCAGTCACTGATGAGCATAGGGCAGCCCACCAGACCCTCTGGGCAGGAGACTGTCCTATAAAAACTTGGAGTGACAAAAGAAACTGCAAACCAGGCTGTTCTTTCCAGAGGGAAATGGGACGGAGAATGGAATAGAGGAGAAGGAGGACTATCAAGAGACAGGCTAGAGTCATGTCTTCAGATAGGCAGATTGTGTTTGTTAAAGATAAGCTTATAATGTTTCCCCTTTGTAATTTTTACATCAAATCTTTAATAATAATAATAATATTTCAGTAAGTAATAAGTAATAATTCATCTTACTGTATTTTCTTTTTATTGTTCAAGAGTTATCTTTCTCTGAATTTCAATTACCTTGGTTGACCTCTTCAGGGTGCCTTATGTCAGGTGTTCTTCTCATCCATCACTTTGCTATGGGAAGTGTTCCTCTTCTATGGATGCAAACTGAGAATGTCAGAAGGGTTTTGCTGCTTCTTTGCATAACACTGAATATTTTCCTTGTGTGACGCAGTTTAGTAGTTTGGTGGTCTAGCTGGAAATATCTGATTTGTAGTTTGAAATCTGGAAAATCTTAAACCATGTAACAGCTGTGAACCTTCAGCTGGGACAGCCACTTATATACCCTGCACGAAGATACTGCTGTTCACCTGGGCCCTCCGCCCTCTTGTCCTGCTCACTTGTTTTGACTTGTTTCAGGTGCTTTAGGAAACAAATCGTGAATATGCCTATAGGGAAGGTGTTTGGGGTTTTTTGCAAATACTCAAGTAGACACTTGCTGTGATAGTGTTACTTCCACATGAGCTTTGTCAGAGAGTCTAGCCTGTCATCCTATGAAAACATACCATTTATCTTTCAGTAGACAGGACAAGTATTGACCTGAGCACACAGCACAAGACCTGCAGTGCTCACTGCAGTTTTCATGCTAATGATAAATCTAATTAGGAATTAGTCAAAAGACCTTTTCAGTGTCAAAAATATGGGGAGGAAAAAAAAATCAATATATTCTTATGGACTTTACTCATGATTTTTAGCTAGCTGCTTCAGCATCTGTTTTTCAGTTTTACTTTCAGGGAAAAAAAATGGGCACTTTTTTGTGGAAAGCACTGTGAAAAATGTGAAAACCTTCTCAAAATGGTTTTGCAAATAAAGCAAAGTAAACCCGTCTTCTCATAAAATTTACCAGGTTCATGGCTTGGTGAAGACAGAGTTTACTAAATTTAGATTTTATTTTCATCACAACACAGTGTGAAACAATCCATTTCAGTCAAAAGGCATTATTCCATGATAATTTTTCAGCTAAACCCACTGAGATTTGATAGTTGCAATTCAGCCTGGGAAAGGAAGGCCAAGGCAACCATGTGGAAGTGAAAATTGCCTCTGACAGAATTGTACTACAGGCATATTTGATGATTATGCAACATGCACGTGTGACTGAGACTTCTCTCCCTCCCTCAGCATGTCACATATTTGGCTAAGAAGAACCACTTTATGCCTGGGGGCACAACTGCAGCGCCTGTTTTAGTGCTCAGCAGCACCACACTCGTGAGAGCAGTCATGGTCATCCATCAGCACCCCTTCCTCCTGCTGTTTAACCAAGCCTCTGACTGTTCAGGTTCACTCTGAAGGTCCTAACTCCCTGTCTTGAGAGAGTTCCACAGACAGGAGATTTTATATATTTAGATATATAACTTTCCCGCTGAATTTTGAAAGTACTCTGGGTATTGCAGTAGTTCATTTGGACTGCAGTATAACTTATGCACATCTCCTCTTCCACATAAACGTGTACTTCATAAAGTACTGCTGCATAAAATCTCCCAGTCTTGGAGGAAGTATCAGAGCTGCTCCTTACAGAGTAGGAAAGAGTTTCTTTTCAACAGTCCTAAATCCATCCTAAACTTACAGCTTCCCACAACTGCTCTAGTCCTGTAACACAGAATGTCATCACAATAGAGGTTTTATACCCCCAGCTTCCCACGGGGAGGAATGGAACTGGTCCTGGTGGCAGGATTTGCAGTATGTGAGGTGCCTTCCCATTAGATAAAAGTGAAATCTAAGGTCCTTATGCTCAGGGAAAAACACTGACTTAAGTTTACCAAACAGAAAGCGTTCCAGAATTTTTCCACATGCAAAACCAAGTTGTAAGGCAATATCACTTAAGAAAAGTGATCTGCAACTCAGTGACTTTAGTTTGCAAGCCTATTTGTACCAGATTCTGAAGTGAATGGTCTTTTGTTAATTAATTAGTTAATAAGTCTGAGTTAAGTGTACTACAATTCCCTTCTGAATTTCCCTCATTAGAACAACCCATCCCATGGCCTCAGTTACACAGATCAGTTTTACACAGTGGGAAAGCTACTTGTCAAATATAAATGCAACGTCAAAAAAACAGGCAGTCTCTAGTCGTACTAGAGACATATTCTTATATAAGTCAGAAAATGTAAAGGTTATTCTGAATTCATTAAATACTGTTTGCCAGTGTGCATGTGTGGAAATAAATTTGCCTGTAATTTGAAGTGATTTCTCATGGAAACAATTCTCATAATCAAACCACCAGTCTGCCTCTGTACCTCTCCACACAGGAATTCTTGTATCTGTTGGCTGATTTGAGTTGCAATTAGCCTATTAAAAATGAAGAAAATAGCAGCTAAGTAGTGGAGTTTGTTCCTACATCCCAATTAAAGAGAAGGCCAACCTCACGTCTTGTTACAAGTTAAAGTATCTCACCAGCCTGGCAGCTTTTGTTACTGCTCCCATTTCAGAAGAAGCTTTCATCAGCATTTACATCTCTGTTGAGATACAGATCTCTTTCTTCTTTGGCACGAATACAAGAGAAACCACACATCATTTGATCTCTGGAGCAAACGCTTAGTTTTGCCAGTGTGCATTGAGGAGTTAGACCATGCCCAGGACAAATGACCGAAATTCTGCTCCCTTCTCAGCTTGGGCACCTCTGCTCTGACTACTTGGAAGTCCTGCCTTACTGGGGCCCAGGCCACCGGTGAGGCACAGGAAAGGGAGGCACACTGATGTGACCTTCATTAAAAGCACTTTCCAGTCGTCGTGTGGGAAGCTAAATCCTGGTAGTGTCCAGAGGGAATCCTCAAAGTATGAGAACAGGGTCAAGCTCATAAAGGATGAGCAGGATAAGACACCAAAGTGGCCATACAGAGCCTGAGAGCATGTAGGGATATCCATACCTGGGCATGCAGGGACCTGTGCAGTAAGGTGCTTGTTGGGTTAGGCAGCAGCCAAGTGCCCATGTTTTATTTCCTGTTCCTGTTCTCTTCACCAGGTTTCATCTTGCCTCTTTTTTTTTTTTTTTTCAGAATGAGAGAAAACTTCACCTACTTTCTCTGCTGGTGCTGTACTCTCTGGGAATTAGATTAGTAGATTGTGTAGATTATGCCTCAGAAAGTAGATTATGCCTCAGAAAACAGAAATAACAACCTAGAGAAACCCATGCCATCAGGGGAAGACCACAGTAAGATCAGCCTTGAAACCCACCCATAACCAAGATCCTTCCTTCTCCCATGTGCTGGTGTCCTAAAGCACATTATCATGAAGGCACAGCCTGATGTGTTATTGACTCTTCAGCTCAGTCTTCACCCAGGAAAAGCCCCTGTTTTTAACGCCAGTAAAAACAGTGTTTCATGAGAATGGAAATTTGTCCAACACAGACTAAACAGAGATTTTATCAGAGAAGTTATTGCAGTTGGGCTAGAAATGACAGCTGACAAAAAAAACAAAAAAATGATAGCAGGTTTAGTGAGATCATGGTGACTACTTCAAACAGGGGAGATGTGGCTAAGTTATGTGCCAAAAATGTATCTAGTTGATGCAGCTATTCCCTTCTGATCTCTTCTGTGCCTGAAGAAACACAATCAATTATTTAAAAGTATATTTAACAGAACTTTCTTGAATTAAGCCTGACTTCAGAAGTGCATTTTCCTCTGCTGTCAAATGGAAAAATCCACACATGTAATTTTAAATTTATTGCAGCAGATGAAATAATTGCACTTACTGACTGTATTTGGCCCACAATCAGTAAGTACAATTCACCAACTATTTTACAAAAGGCTGAAATTTTTTCATCCATCTTTAGCTGTTGAATCTTGCTCTCGCTCCTTTTCATGAAAAGAAGTGATGTTGAGGTTTTGGGTCTCTTTTAAGACTTCTTTTAATTTCCCACGAGAATTTTGACAGCAGGTCAGCAATTATGTTATGAAACAAGCAGGTCTTTCTGCCTAAAAATGACAAAATCAAAACAAAATAGATTAAATACTACCAGATGAAAATACTTGTTAATTAAGACCACTAACCCTGTTTTTTTTTATGGCTTTCATCTTTTATTAAGTTTTGATTGAAAGATATTGAAAGTAAGTAGTCCAAACCTGTAAAATGCGTATTATCTCTAGAAGGCAACACGACTTCTCTTATCATCCACAATCATTTTATGTAGTATTACTGACAACAGGAAGTCATTGCCTGCTGTACATTAAAGACCAAAAAAATACTGTAACAAGAGGAGGAAAATCTTTTGTTCTGTTTATCTATATTTCAACTTGAATGTGTATGTAACAGATTTTTTTACACTCCCTTTCTGATATGCCATGATGCTGAATGCAATGTACCTCGGAATATTTACCTCACGATAGACTAGAGGATACACATGTGGAAACTTAGCATCTTAGAAGTCCATCATCTTTCTTACGTGACTCACACAGTCAGAAAAACTTAATGTCTGCCACAGTAAGTAAAAATTAGCAGGGCTTGACATGAATGCTAGCCAAGTTGTGATTTAATGTCTATAAAACCTTATGAACCCTTACATACCGTGTTTTGTAACTGAACTCATGTTTGGGTACTCAGTAGCTCTCCAGAACAGAAACAAAATCCACAGCATGACTTTTGACATCAATTAAGCTTTTCTCCTTTATGAGCAGAAACAGGTCAGACTGAATTTTTGGGTTTCTGTGTCATGAAGGGAGAAGGACTAGGCAGAACTAAAAACAAATATATTGCAGTTACATTTCTAAGGATGTCCTTGATGAGAGCAATTTTTTCAGGATCCAAGTCTTTCAGAATTCACAGTTTTGAAAGCTCTTTTTTAATAAAGATATGCTGCTTGCTTGTGCTTTCAGTTCATTCATTCATTCATTCATTCATTCATTCATTCATTCTTCTAAATATTCTGTTCTTGGCAAAACGGGATGTAAATTTAGTCTGCAGCTGTTCCCACAGGCTGTTGAGTTTAATTGAAAGTAGAAGTGATCCAGTGTCAAAGTGGGCATTAAAACAGGAGTCTGCTGGAAATCTTGGTCTTGGTGCATGAGACTGATAAACTCCCTGGCTGCTGAGCCAGGGCTGTGTCGCTGTTAGTGTGAGCGACACCAGTGCTCTGGAGGGAGGGAGTCCTGCTCTGCACCCCTCTAAAAAGTGAGACCTGTGTTTGTCCTAGCACAGAAGATGGCTGTACAGAGCAGTGTGCCGCTGCATTCAGCACAATTGAAAACTGCGCTTGGCAAGTGTTTTCTCCGTTTGGCTTTGTCCTTTCATATGTATATGGACAAGCAAATTAAATCCCATTCTTAGTGTGGTAATGGTCGGACTATGCAAAGCAAACCAAACACACTCTGCAGACAGTGATGCTGGCTCTTACTGAAGTTTCAGGTACCAACCTATTACCAGGTAAGAATTTCCTCCTTGGGACAACCTGTTTGCACTGCCCACCTAAACTCTACCTCAAATGTAGTACCCTTCGCTGCTCAGCAATCCCACTTTATTTATCTGGAGAAACCAAAAAATCACTACTGGCAAATAATTGTGGCTTGCCTCCTTTACCCTGAGGAAAGAGAGGTTCACAGAACTCACTTGGCAGCTCTGAGAAGGCAGCTGAGTGAAGTTTGGTGGTAATGTTTTTGCAATAGGCAAGATTTGCAAGGACAGGCAGCATCCTCACAACAGGTTGATTGCTGTAATGGAGAAGAAAATCTTCATACCTGTTGCCAGGCATCCATGTCTGATCTCCGAGCATGAGCATGAAAATACCTAAAACCAAAACCCACATACAAACAAACAAACAAAAAAACAAAAAACAACAACAACAAAAAAACAAAAAAAAAAAAAAAAAGAAAAAACACTAAACGAAACCAAAAAGAAAAACCCTAAATCTCTGAAAAGTAGAAGAGAGAAGGCGACTATAAGGGGTTAAAAATGTAGAGAGCTGTGTAAGAAGGGACAGCAGCGCAAAGGGGGAAATCCCTGCACTTCTGAGTGTTAAAACTTCTTCCTTCGAGTAGTTCAAAATCCGACCGCCTGCTCCTTGCAATCGGAGGCAGGGAAGCCGGCGGCGATATTACTTCAACACCTTATTCGCAGGCTGAAGGGGTTTTCTTTGCCGGCCGCCTTTCCTTTGAGAGGACAACTTTGCCCGCGGCATTGTCACCGTGTCGCTGCGTCCCCCCGCGCCCCGGGAGCCGCCGCTAGTGCCTCCCGTTAGCCCTTCCCAAATCGGGTGCCAACGGGGCTGTAAGAATTCAATAACATGCTATATATTTTGATTTAAAAAAAAAAAAAAAAAGCTTTCTAAAACTAAACCCGGGAGCAGCGTTAATTAACTGTGGAGCAATTTTAATTGTCAGGAACACACTTTCTGCCTTTCACACGCACAAGTTGGTGAAGAGAACACCTGAGCTACACTGAGAAGATAAATTTACAAAAATATAGGAAAGTACTTTGGAGCGTCTCCTCGGGACAGAGTTTTCTGCAATAAACTCGAGGAAAAAAAAAATACACACACACAGAAAAAAACCCCACCAAAACAAAACAAAACCAAAACGTCTCCGAGCTATCATTCAACGACATGAATGAGTTTAGCAACTCAGCCAAAAGCCCTTGTCACCCTGTCACCTCCCCCTCCCAGCAGCTTTCGAAGAACTGGGGGATGGAGCATCTAAAATAAATCCCCAGTCCTTCCTTAGTAACTGCTTTTGCATTTCCAGCGTCTCTTCATCTGAGACAAGGACATCGTCCCGCTGCGGTGGGGATCCCCGGCCGCCCCGTTTTCAGCCGCTGTGTGAATGCTCGGCAGAGCCTGGGGGGATGCAGGCACCTTCTCCATCTCACCTATTTCCAGACGATTTCACGGAGATTCATTCTCCCATACAGGCGTTGAGCTGCTCATCTGCCCCAGAAACGAACTCTGGATCATTTGCTATGCAAAAAATAGGTGGGCTCACCGTCCTAAGGAGTGCCGCGATGTGTCCCTCGGGGGAAAGCAGGGCACCTCGTCCAGGGGGAGACAACTGGCTGTGATTTGGAGTAAAACACCCTGAGTTTGAAGGACAGGCCGGCGCCCCATGCCAGGACGGGCGCGATGCGGGCAGGGGCCAGCCCCGCGCCTCGCCGCCGCTCCCGCCGGCCCCGCACGGGTCAGCCACAGAGCTCTGCGGGAGCTGCCCTCCGGCCCAGCCCGACAGCCCCGCCGCGGCGGCTCGGTCCCCTCGGGGGTCCCGCCGCCCACGGGGCGCACACGCCGGGTGGCGCTGCGAGCCCGCGGCAGCTCCGGCCGCGCCGCCCCCGCTCCCCACTGCGCGTCTGCGTCCGCGCCGGGGCGGAAAGGGGGAAGGGGGCAACGGGGAGGCAGCTAATCGCTCTGGAGAGAAGCAGCGGTGCAGCGATGGGGAGAAAGTCCGGGCGAGGTGCAGAGCCTCCTGCTCAGCAGCAGCCGGGATGTGCGAGCGGTGGGCTCGATGGCCAGAGGAAAGAGACGTGGGACACAGCTGGAGGTTGCATTGAGTGCACAGGCACACACATGCACATCCTCCTGTCTCAAGGGATGACGACAGGCGTAAAGCAAAGTATGTTGCCGGCAATAATAATAATAACAATAATACTTTTAAAAAAAGTATTCCTTTCCTCGTCCCCGCAAAAGAAATTTGCACTGCTTGACATCGCCCCAGAAGCAAAAGCTGTTCAAAAGAGGCCTCCTGCCCAAGCACCTCTCTTTCCATAACAAGGGATGAACGGTCACAAGCCTTCTTTCTGCGTCCCCGACACACAGGGCAGCCCCGAGGCTCCAGCCGGGAGCGGGGGCTGGTCCCAGCATCGCCTCCCTGGGGACACCGACTTTGCGCAAGCGTCGGGGCTCACTGTCTGCTTTTTGCACTTTGAAGAGCAGTATCGCTCAGGCTGAAAAGCAGAATTCTCCGATTACCAAGATCAAGATTAATCCACAGGAGGCTGGTTCATTATTCAGCTCCTCACCGGGCCATGCAGGCAATATAAATATGCTTCTTGAAAAATTGTGCCCTTGTGAAGAAGTAATACAGGATCCCAGTCTGTTTTGAAATCCACAAGTGTAAAATGGAATTACTCTGTATTTCAAGTGCCCCACTAAAGCTCCTATGCACTTGCCATTATCCCCTATTTCCCTAATCCCTTTTTTAAAAAAGTAATTCCAAGTGGCAGTTAGAAAACCATAGAACAGGAAACACGGTAATTGTCCTAAATAGCTCAGTTTTTTCTCAATACACACCTTCCTGATGTGTAACAATTTCTCCATACACTTTAGCAAAAGACAGACAGTTTGCTTAAAACGATGCCATAACAAATGAAAAACTTGTGTTCTAATTTTTAAAGCAGATATTGCAAAATGCGCTCTCCTCCCTGGAATTGTTGAGGACTTTTTAATATATCTTTATGATTAAAATAAAAAGTGCAATGGAATGAGCTTAGAAAGCGACCCCAATTTATTATAGGAAACGTAAGGTTATTCTGATACAGCAAAAGAGTTTTGTCCTTTTATCATAAATCTGGCGAGAGCATGAGCAACTGCACACCTAATTTGCTCACACCTTTTCCCAGCTCCTTCTTTGCAAAGATAAACCAGAGGTCGCTTCACAGAATGCAACTGAAATGTGGCAGGTTTTGGCAAGTGCATACTTACTTTCAGACACTCGAACTGAAAGATTTGTTGGACTGCATCAAGTATCCTTACTCCATCACCTTTACAGCTGTGAAGGTGTTGACGGCTGGATTAGCCACCACATCCACAAATAAAGCGTCTGATATTTCAGTTCTTGTTTTCTGCTTTCGCATTCCTAGACTGGAATCGAGGAGAAGTCAACACCTTTTGATTGCTGCTTAGTCTGGTCAGGCATAGGCCGAGGGTAGCAGGAAAGGCACTACCAGCAGGCAGAAATGAAGTGGTGTTTTACATCACTTCAGCTCCACACATCTCCCGTCACTGCTCTATTGAAAATTTAAACTGGAAAATGACAATAAAAAGCCGGAATAATGGGTAAAGCAGGACACGAAATTCGATAGACAGTGCTACGAGCTTGAAGGGAAGCGACTTAAAAGGTCAGAGAGCAAACGGGAATGGCCACAATCATCTGAAGGCAGTTGGTAGGTAAGTTGATGGACACCGGTTTGACCTGCAGGTCAGCAAACTAGTTTAACTCTACCTTGATCTGCACAACGCAGAGACAAGTTCCCGGCTCCTATCAAGCAACTCAATGCCCTTATCTGGAAGGGTTTAGTAAAAGTAAATCCACTACAAAAAGGAGCTATTCAGCCTTCAAGTGCTGGGTTTTGCCAGTAAAAGAAAGGAAAAATATGTGTTCTCACACAGCCTGGATCCAAACTGGCAGCTCCCAAACTGCAGCAGCACGCGCTCCCTCCTGGGCCAAGGATGAGTTTTGCTGCTGGCTCTATCCCACTGCCAGACATTCCCGAGATGGAGCAACCAGTGCCCTAAAGAAACCATCAAGCTCCAGTACAATAGCATTTTGATAGTGCTCTCTTTTCAGGTGGGGATCAGAGAAGCAGTATTACAAGTTATCCTCTGCTCCATTAGGTGCTCAGACCTTTTCACCAGAACCAAAATTCCTAAGTAACATAAACACTGCCTCTCACTCCCACTGGGGAAATCAGGTGCTGCTACACCACCCATGTTACATGGCATTAAAAAAACCAAAAGAATCAGAGCAAACTGTTGCTTTGTTTCAGTAGCAAACTTTGCAGGCCTCTCTTGGTTGCGTTTGTAATGAAGAAAAATCCGAATGCAGCTCGGAAAAAGTCAACCAGAGCAACTTTTGTTTCTAGTGGTTGTTAACAGTCCCGTCTAGCCCCTACACCACGCAGAGGACCAAAATTTTAAATGCATCTGGAGTTGACTGGTTTGTACTTTTTTGCCCTGTAGTTTAATTCCTGCTGTTAAGGGTACTACTAACAACCATGCGTTTTACATGTGTGCACAAAAAATCATTCTGCTATGCAGATTACATGCTCGAGCCCGAATTTTTCAGTACCCAAAGAGCGAGCATCACCTCCCCAGGTAACACAAGAGGCCAGATTTCCAAACGACCGCCACAGGCTTCCCCACCGCCATCCCCCCACACCCCCAAAGAAGGTGGTAAAAGTGTTAGGAGTTTGAATGGTTTGGGCTGGTTTCGGTTTCGGTTTGGTGTTTTGGGGGTTTTTGCCAAAACGCTAAGCAAATGCACAATTGTGTTTTTATTGTTGTCCAGAGGGAGCTTGTGGAAAAGATTTAAAGGACACAGCAAGGGCGGCAGCTCTTGACCGGCTGGCTGACAGCACCCCGGAGCCCCTGAAACTGCCCAGACTCCCGGTCCTGTGGGGAAAACGCCCCCGAACTAGAAGGGAGTTTTCACACACAACAGCGAAGTTTCCCAGCCCTGAGACCTGAAGAAGTTAGTGCTCGCTACGGCAATTAGCATCGCCCCCAGCCACAACCACCTCACCTCAAAACAAAAGCGGAGGACCACTTTTTCTTTTGTCTTTTAAAGCAATAATGACCCTCAGCATTTCAATATTAAATCTCCTTTCACAATGGATCTGGCGTGATGTGAAAAATAATTTCAAGGAGGAGGTATATGTAAAGCAGCTTCTCAAGCATACTCAGATTTGTGAGAGGCACTGTAAAATTAGTCTGATAAAAACAATTAAACAATTTTCTAAAAAAAGAGCTAATGTCTTTCACTTACTTTCCTCTGATGGTGCATTTTAAAAAGCATGAAACAGAACAACTTACCCATTGGAATGCCTCAAAGCTGCTCTCGGTATGTGCTAAAATTTACGTTCGTTGTACGTTCACTTTCCTCTGAAACTCTGGAGAACAACTCATGCCATATGAGTTCGAAGTAAATCATTGACTGTAACGATGGACTTACAAAGAAGAAAAACAACTGGCTGACCTAAGGTAGAATGATTTTCTGGAGTTTATTAATACCATTTAAAATATTACAGATAAAAATCAATTACATTTCATGCATTTAAAATGCAAATCTAAAATGTTCCAGCGAAGGGCTTTTCATTTCAATGTGAAATATCCAAATTATTTCAACATTACAATGAGACAATTAGTTTGCAGCATTGCAAACCGCTAATGTAGTGTCAGGAGTGTTTATTAACATTTATCAATATTATTTTCAGGAAATACACATAGGCCAACGTTAGTTCAGTTTCACTTGGACAGTTTATTTAATACATGGGTTGTGGCAAACCCACTTTATGAAATATAGGAGAACTCTCACCGTAACTATACCTGAACTGCCAGCAAATGCAAATAAGTACATGCTCATTAAATTAAATGTCATTCAACATTTATCAAATATTGTTTGCTTAATTACAGTTGTATGCCTAACTAAATTAATATTCAAGCAAAACCTATATCTTGAAGAGTGATTTGATGCACACTTCAAGAAAGGAGTTCAGAAAAAAAAAATGCAGTGAACCAGGACTGCAACAAGAATGTTTTCTCGTGACAGGAAAAGAAATAAAAATTAAAAAGAAAAATAAGCTCAAGTGTACTTCAATATATTTTCAAATATTTACTGGAAGTAATTTACAAGAAAAATACTATACAAAATCGTCTCCTGGACAACTGCACCTCACACCAATACATTGGTGGAGTTTTATTTGATTGTTAGCTAATCTAGAACGATTTCCCAGTGGTACAAACCTATAAGTTCAGACGCATTTTACAAATATTTAATTCTCCTATTCCCCCCCGGCCTCCCTTTTTTGGCATTGGAAATACATCTTCGCTTGAAACCCACGGTTCTTCTTCATCTGTCTCAAGTTAAAAAAAAAAAAATATACGACTTTCAACCTAATTATTTTCAACGTATTTCGCGATTCCTGCTCAAATGAGAATTATAGAAATATGCTGGCAAACGCAGTGAAATTCGGACTCGAGGAGGTAAACGATTTGTTAAAATTGAAAAAAAAAATAATAAAGGGGGAAGGGAAATAAGCACACTGCCGCTCCGGTCCCGGGGAGCAGACGGGTTCCGAGCAGGTACCGGGATGAGAGCAGGTGCGAGCGTCAGCTCGGCGCTGCGCGGGGCACGGAGCGCGGCTGGCGGCGCTGCCGTCGGAGGCCCCGCCGCGGAGCAGCCCCGGCCCGCCCGCCCGCCCCGCCGGGGCACCGCGGCTCCACCGGCGCCAGTGGCGGAGGGAGGGAGCACGGGACGGTTTCCAGCAGCAAAGCGAGAGGGGACGTGGGTGTTTTTTCCGCTCTAAAAGCGACACGAGGCGGGGGGGGGGGGTCTCAAGGCGAGGGGGAAAAGAGGCTGCGGCGGGGCCGCCCCATGGGGGGTCGCGGCTCTCCGCCCTTGCCGAGCCGCTCCCCTGCCCCCGTCGCGGGGATTGCGCGGCCCGGCCGCACCTCCTGCCCCGTGCGGGGCTCCGGGAGGGCAGCGGAGCGGCCGCGGGGCTGAGCGCTGTTCTTGCGGAGCCGTGGCAGCTACTTACGTGTCCGCGTCCCCGCCGCAGGGCTGCGCGCTCGGGGGGCTGCGGGACTGGGGGGCGCGACGGCCCCGAGCCTCCGCCCGTCACTCCAGGCCGTTGCGGTGGCCGGGCTCGGGGGGCGGCAGCAGCTCTGGGGAGTGGCAGGGCGGACTGCCGGCCGCGCTGTGCTCGCTGTCGGTGTCGCTGCCCTTCTTGCCGCCGGGGCCGCCGCCGCCGCCGGGGCCGCCGCCGCCGGGGCCCCCGGCGCCTCCGGGGCCGCTGTGGGTCTTGACGTGCTTGCTGAGGTGGTCGCTGCGCATGAAGCGCTTGTTGCAGACGGGGCAGGCGAAGCGCTTCTCGCCCGTGTGGGTCCGCAGGTGCCGCTGCAGCTCGTCGGAGCGGGTGAAGCGCTTGCCGCAGAAGAGCCAGTTGCAGACGAAGGGCCGCTCGCCCGTGTGCCAGCGCAGGTGCGCCTTCAGGTGCGAGGTTTTGCCGTAGACCTTGCCGCAGCCGGGGATGTGGCAGCTGTGCAGCCCCTTGCGGCGCAGGCTGGCCCCCGCCGGCCCCAGCCGCTCGGCCTCCTGGCAGTTGGGGCAGTCGCAGGTGGCGCGCCCCGAGTAGCGGCGGGCGGAGGAGCGCGGCGAAGCGGCCAGCGGCGCGGCGGGGCCGCCGCCCAGCATGGAGCCCCCGGCGCCGGCCAGCGGCGAGGGGGCCGAGTCCGGGTAGGAGCCGGGCAGCACCGGCTTAAATCCGTCCATGAGATGCTGCCCGGCGGGGCTGAGGAGGTGCGAGGAGGCGCCGCTGCTGAAGGCCGAGTGGCCCAGGCCCGAGTAATCCGAGTTGTAGCCGCCCAGTGGCGAGTGGAGCGAGGTCTGGAGTCCGCCGGGCGCCGGGTGCAGCGAGCCGGGCAGCGCGGCCGCACCGTTGGGGCTCTGCACGTCGATCCAGCCGGCGCCCACGTCCCACCAGCTGGAGGCGCCCGCTGAGCCAACCTCGCCGGCGCCGAGCCCCGGGTGCGAGGGCTTGAACCAGGACTCGTAGGGGTGCGCCATTCCCACCCGCGGGTAGATGCCCTGCAGCCCCTCCACCGACGTGTGCACCTTGGAGATGAAGACGGGCTGGTGCGCCGCCGCCTCCTGTCCTGCCGCTCCACCGCCGCCGCCTCCGCCGCCGCCGCCGCCGCCGGCGCTGCCCGGCGCCTGGAAGACGGAGTAGTCGTTGGCGAAGGGCGAGCTGGCGGCCGCCGCGCTGCTGGAGGTGAGGGAGAAGGCGCTGGAGCCCGGCGAGCCGCCGCAGCTGAACGAGTCCGAGACGAGGGCGGCCGCCGCCGCCGCTGCTGCCGCCGCCGCCGCCGAGGAGCCGTTCCGCGCCGCGCCCGCCACGCCGAAGCCCGGGAGGCCGGAGCCCACGGCGCCGCAGCTGCCCGCCGAGGCTGAGGAGGAGGAGCGTTTCCAGGGGTGGAAGCCTTTGCCGAAGGAGGACGCGCTGTCCGAAAGGGCGGACGGCGAGGGGCTGGGGCTGCCGATCTTGTTGCAGGTCGCGGCGAGCATGGCCAGCGGCGTGGAGCCTACCCGCGGTTCCTCCTGCGGGCACAGAGGGGAGAGGGCCGTCCCGCCGGCGTCAGGGATGGAGCGGCCCCGCGCCGCCGCTCCGCGCCCCGCGTTCCGCGCCCGGCACCGCTCCGCCGCCCGGCCCCGCTCCGCTGCGCTCCGCCGCCCGGCCCCGGGCGCAAAGTTTCGCGGCTCCCGCGGGAGGATCCCTTCGCTGGGGCCGGCACCGCAGTTCTGCCTCCAAACGCCTACCGGGGCTTTTTTTCACCATCCAACTCCCCTCCCCCGAAAGAGCTCAGGAAGGGTTAAAAAGGGGGAAGAAAAAAAGAGAGGGGAAAAAAGTTGCGTCTGTTACCGTAGCTTCAAAGATGCCCCCGGCACGGCGGCAGCTACGTTTCAGCCTGCTCCCTTTCCCCGGGACGTGTCTGGTCCCCGTCCCTCAGGCCAGTAAGGCCTGAGATTTCTGTATTCTTAAATACAGAATCGCAGGACTATCAAATTACTGCCTTTTTTTTTTTTTAAGGGTCCTTTAAATCAGGCTAATTTACGTAGCAACGATAATGAAATACATATATAAATTTAACATATGTAAATATGTATGCACACACGAGTTGAACGTACCTGCTAGACACGGTGGGTTGTGTTATTTTAAAGGGAAATAAAAAGCCACAATCTGTTGCAAAATTTTTTTAAAATTGCACGCAAAAAAAACCCGATAGTGCTGGGTTTGGGATTATTTTTTTGTTTGTTGTTTTTTTTTTCTTCCAGCAGTCACATGTAAAGAAGAAAAGCCACTTCTTCGGGGGCACAGGAACAGCACAGCCCGGGCACTGTAGGTTGTTTCTACAAATGCCCTTAAAACCTTTTCTTGCTCACTGAAAAGTGACTCTGCCCCCTTTTCCCCCTCTCACTCTTTCTTTTCACCTAAATTCACTTGTACTTAAGCTAAAAAAAAAAAAAAAAAAGAAAAAAAAAAAAAAGAAAAAAAAGAAAAAAGAAAAAAACCCAGGCTGAATAGAGGAGACTGATAGCCCCGGTCAAGACAGGGGTTATTTTAACCCCCTCCAATCGACAATAAAAAGAAACCAATTAAACCAGCAAGAGAAAAAAATCCTTAGACTCACCCCTAGAAGTGAAGTTGCCATCACACAAAAGTGCCCTCCTCTCAGAGGATCTTTTTTATATTGATAAATCAGAGGCAGTGTTTTTTTTAGAGGTGTGCAATACAATGATCAGTTCCGCCCATTCCACCACAATTGTAGCTCCCTCGCCGGCTTTGAAGTGCCGCTGAGCCCCCGCCAGCCAATCCCCGCCACCGCCGCCTCGCTCGCCGACGTGACTGCGTGAAGTCAGCAGCGCCGTCGAGCCCGGCCGTCGAGCCCCGCCGGCGCTGATGACCTCACGCACTCACGTCGGCGAGCGGCGCGGGCTGCGGTCCCGGTCCGCAGGGACCGCTCACCCCGGGTCGGGCTACTTTATCCCGGTCGCCCCTGCCCATCACTCCCCCCAACCCCCTTGTGCGCAATTTGACAACAGTTGCTTTTGGTTGGTTTTTTTTTTTTTTTTTTTTTTTTTTTTTTTTTCCCGCGGAGCGGTTTATGTTTGAATTTCTATATCATCATCATCATAATCTCAGTCTTACTATGATTATCGGCACGGACTGGCGAGAGCGGTAGCATCCCGTTTCTCCACTAGCCCCCCCTTTCCCCCTTCCCGATTCCTTCTGGTCAGCCCTTATTTTCCCTTGTCCCGGCAAGGGGGGAGAAACACTTTAGGCCACTGCTGCCGGTCGTTTCCTCCCTTCTCGCCCTCGCCCGCCGCTCTTTCAAGTGTGATTCTTGGCGGTGGGGTTGCACAAGCGGAGTCCACGCGGGCGGCACCGGCACAATCAGGGCCGCCTCGTCCCGCCGCCTCGTCCCCCTCGAAGGTGAGCGCTTTGCTCTCCTCGGTTCCTCGCCCAGCCCTGGGAGGCTGCGGGGAAGGGCTGAGCCCTCTCGCCGTGTCCCTGGGGGACCCCGCTCCGCCCGGCCCTGCTCGCCCAGGTGCTCTCACCCCCGCGGGCTTTTCACGGCTTTGCTTAGCTTTCCAGGGGATGTTTTTCCTCTTTCTCTCGGCTTCGGTTTTGACCCGTTTCCGTGTCGTGGGGATATTGACTGTACATCATATCTATTGATCAAGGGAGTAATGTACATTATCATACTTTGAAGTAAGAGTGAAGTAAATTAATGAACTGCTTTCTTTCTCTGAAAGCTGACGCTTACCATAAATGTCGCGTTTCTCTCTGCGAGCTGCTCTGAATGATTTTAGCCTGTTGAGAAGGCGTGACAGGCCAGCCCAGAAGGAGGAAGGGGTGGGGGAAGGAGGGAACTCCGTTTAACAAATAAAAAAGAATTAACTTCATTGCTTTGGTCTCCTTCTATAATGATATTCATTTTACAGACCTAACGCACACTTGTTTAAATTTCGGGTTTAATTTAATCAATACTATCACCCGCAAAGAGGGGAAGAACATTTCCCGGAGATACTCCCTTGTATGAATGCTTATTAACTTTTTATCTCCACTTTCTTTATCTGCTGGAGATGGGGAGGAACTATTAAGACATAGATCAGAAAGCGTAAGAGCAAAACAAGCATCGTGAGCATTACATTTTAGATGAACACAAAATCGCATTTTGTGGGTGCCAGGTTAGGTAAAAAGATCGACACGCATTCCTTTCAGCCCCAGAAGGTCTGAGAGACTTTGCCATACACCGGGGAAGCAGAAGCCTTTAGTGATATATCTCTTTTTAGGACAGCCTCGCCGGGTGGGTCTTCCATTCGCATCCGTATTTTGTCTGCACTTGTCTGCCCAGAGGAAACGTGTCCTTTTTTGATCTTTTCGTGTTTGTTTGTTCCGATGCTTGCCTTGAGTCCTTTGATTTGTGGTCGAAAATCCTTAATTTTCAGTGCGCTTTTCCTTTAAAAGCACCGTGTGGGAAATTATGAGAAACTCGTTGTAAAAATAGTCGTGGGAGTCTTTACAAGGGAACTCAACTGAGAGGGAGGAAAAAAAAAAGGCAAATATATTAGAACAGAAATCCCAAAACTCCTGCCAATGGGCATCCTCCTGCTACTCTGATAATTTCCCCGAAACTGGAAAAGCAGCAGCTTCTGAACTTTGAGAGCGGTGAGCTGATATTTTCTGAACTGGCCACGGAAACATCTGTAACCTTCCTCCTTTGTACACATTGCCTGCTGGGCAAAGGATTTAAGCAAGCTTACAATTTTGTTTGCATTTGCCTTATTGACCACTGCACTTAAGGGTGCAGTACATCAACATAATATGCAGGTGGGGGCAGGTGGGGGCGGGTGGGGGGGGCAGCAAAGAGAGGTTTTCCAGAAATTAATTAAAACTTTTTTTTTCCCCCCATTTGAAGTTTAATGTACGGGAGGAGATAAATGTTCGAGCCGTTTCTTGAAAACCTGTGGGATCCACTCTCAATAAAGCTAAAATCTATTAGCATTCTGTATGCATCTGCAGCATAAATTTCATTTGAATTTCAAATTTAATAAACCAGGAGGTTTTTAATCATCCCTAGTTTTATTTGTTTGATATTAACATGCTTATTGACCGGGTCTGTTGACCAGTTTGATCATTACAGGACAGCAAAAAGTTAATTAAAACGACCACAGCTCCTTAATCATATCATCTGTCTCATCCATGTCGCTCCCTTTATTACAGCCTATGATGGATAGTCTCCCAGATTAATTTCTCTGTTTCTTCGATTTGGACAACAGCTTTTTGGACCTAATTTACATCCTGGGAACAACTTGCTCAAGTCTGCCTAACATCTTGAGCCTACAATGTAGATTAGCAATCTCGGAACTTTAGACACAACGATAGCTGTCGCTAACCTTTCGGGAAGGGGGGGTGGATTTTCTTGGAGCATACCCCGATTCTCCGCGCTGCGACCGGCAAGCGGACAGAGATGGATAGACCCTTGTACCAGAGGTCCTCGCCTGTCTACAGACAGCGCTACCGGGGTGTAGAGGGGGATTTCTCTTTGAGGAAACAGAAGTCTGTGCTATTTGAAAAGGCGTAGCTGGAAAGATTAAACTGCAGGCTGACCACGCCGTGTGCTGAATGTCCGTGTTAGCGAGGGAAAGCGTTTCACGCCACCCTTGCGCCAATTTTGGGGGCACAGGGTGGAAGCCAGGTTCTCCCGTCGCCTTCCTGGCGGTGCGGCTCCGCTCCGCCGTCTGTCAAGCGTCCAGTCAGGAGGACGCTCCTCGGCGTCCAGCAGCTCCGCTCCCGTGGTCATGGGGGAAAGCCTCTAGGTGGGGGCCTTTTCCTCGCCCTCCCTGGGCTCCGTGCTCTGGAAAAGGCTGCGTTGCCCCCGTGTTTGCCCCACCGCCCCGTACCTGCTGCCCTGGGCTGGGTAGGTGGGCGCCAGGTGTCCCCTTCGCCCGACACCTTCACCTAGAATCTGTCACCTGGAAGATTTACGGAGGGGTGACAAACAACTCTCCAGGCGCACGAGGGCTCGGCTTGTTCGGGGAGCGGAGAAAGGGGACTAGGACGTAAACGAGACAAAACGGCCACCAGTCAGAAAGGACCGCGCTGTGCCCGGCGGTCACTGAGCAAAGAGGGTGGTCAATGTCTTTCTTTAACCTCTACCTGCACCTCTGCATGGCTGTGCTTCACCTGGGACGTTTCCCTCACTGGGCGCTTTCGGTGAGACCGGAGCTCCCTGTAGGGCACGGGGTGGGAGCGGACAGTGCCTGTGCGCCGGTGCCTCCGCCTATTGCCTATGGGGGTTTTTTCTCCCGTCGGTGTAAACGTGTCCCAGGTACCCGCCTACCCTGCCGGTGCCCCCGTCCCGCTGCCCGCCGCGCGTCTCCCAGCCTTGAGCGGCCTGACTGCTCCTCCGCGCAGCCGGCGGGGAGGCGCCCGGCAGAGCCTGGGCTTCTCTCTGGAGAGGGTACAGCAGCCTGTCGGCAGCCGGCGGAGGGGATCCACGATTCACTTCGACGTCTTTCCTCGTTTGTTTATTTATTTGTCTGAATTTGTGCTTAAAAAAAAAAAAAAAAAAAAAAAAAAAAAAAAAAAAAAAAAAGGCAGCAGCTAGCTGCGTCTCCAAAAGGTCCCTGTAATTAAATTAGCCCGGGAAGACACCGCGCACATGCTGGTGTGTGCATGCCTGGGGAGGGAGAGGAAGAGGCACCTTCACACCCACTCTGTTTACATCGCCGGTGCGCGCCTAGATCCGATCCGCATCTCCTCCTTCTTCTCCCCGTTTCTTTCCCTGCCCTCCCCCCCGCGCCTCACCCCCACCCCCGCTCTCCCGGTACGTTATCCCTGTTCACGCATCGGCTCCTGGGCGGTCATGTAAGTACCGGGAGGCGCCGGCGGGGAGAGCGAGCGCCCGGGCTGAGCGTGCCGGCACCGGGCGGGGCAGAGCGCGGAGCCCCCGCCGCCGGTCCTTCGGTCCTGCCTAGAATAGATTTGTTTCAGCTGCTTTCTGGGGGTTTTTTTTCGTCTTTTTTTTTTTATTTTTTATTTTTTTTCCTATTATATATCACTTTCTCCCAGGCACCACTTACAGTTAAAAACTACTAAATTCTTCTCCTCAGCGGTATTGATTTCTTTTCATTCTGCTCCGTTAGGAGAGGAGGTAATGCTTCCTGATTACCCCGCGTCTCCTCCAGACGGTTGACAATTGCAATCGCAGTTTCGGGAAGATAAATGTTACTTTGGGAATTGTGCTTAATTACAAATAATCTAGGAGCTGCTCCGGGTCCGATGGTTTAACCACACGTGTTCAAATCATAGTACAAGCTTTTCAAGAGGGTGCCAAGATATAGTAACCGTTGGGAAAATCGGTGTGTAAGACAGGACGTTCCCACTAAACAGGCTGCCTGAAGCTGGGTCACGCCCCGAAATACATGCTATTTATACACAAACATACAAATATATAAATGTATATACACATGGGCGCCTGTGGATATGTGCGCCTATATAAATGTGTGTGACAGACATTCGCATATGCAAATCCTAAAACACCTAAACTCGTTGCCTGCGGAGAACATAGAAGAGAAGGAAAGCTTTCTACGCATGTATGTATGTATGTATGTATTTCTTTGTTCTCCCAACCGCACAGAAGTGTCAATCTGGGAAAAAAAAATTAAAACATTTTTGCTTGCTGCCGTTATTGGAGTGGAAAAACCCCTGGTCTTCCAGGCAAGACGTACCTTCGAAGCACTGTGCCAGGAAGGTTTTGCCCTCGTCCGTTCACACACTCAGTGCGCACCACAGCCGTCTCCTGAATGCAGAACTCCTGCGATTTGACTTGAGAGACCCTAATATTGATATATTTACTGTTCCTCTTACAATGTAGCTGCCACCTTTCCCTGTCGTTATTTGCCTATATGGCAGAGCAATTAGGTCACCCCCTCGCTCCCTCTCCCCCCTCCTTCCCCAGCAGCCTTATTAACTTCGGGGGAGGGGGGCAGACGAGCAGCGGGAGGGAGGCAAGGTGGTGAACAGGTTATTCTCTTAACCCGACCTGGCTGCAGGAGCGAGATGAGCAACACTGAACAGATGTCCCCATTTAAGCCATTCTTTTCCCACATGCCTGCTGGATGCTGCCAGGGCGCAGGAAGCTTGCTGCAGACCTGGCCCATTCCCGGCCATTATGGCCAAGTTATTCTGGACCAGTGAGCACGAACAAAATGGGCTTCAGATCGCGTGCTTGAGAATAATTCGACTCCGAGCCCTGGAAGAGCCCCCTCCCCCCATTTTTTTAAGTGTTGGGGGGTGGACAGGGACGTGTCTCAGCTCTGATCGTAGCAGAAGAACTTCTCAAAAGCCCCCTCCCCCTCCCTCTCTTCGGCAAATATGGTATAATTTACAGAGCAACTTAATAATCCGAGGGCCACCGCAAAAGCCCTTTGCGTTGTAAACCGCTTCTAATTACCTGCCAGAGCAATTAGCTGACTATCACGAAGAAATTAGATCGCTCAATGTAGCATAAATAATGCGAATAATTTTGTAAGGAGAATGGAAAGCGAGACCTGGTGTTTCTTTATAAGGAAATAACACCTCGTACTGTACGAACCCTACATGAACACATATTAATGTCTAGGCATGCACGGAAATGAATCCGAACATGAACCCTCTGGCTTAGATTCAGCACTTTCTTCATTTACATATGCGGGGTGAAAGTCGGCTTCCAGGCGTTTAGATACAGAGCTCTTCCAGATCACAGTAATTAACACATAGCGACTTCAATAGGAAAACCTGTTTTCCAGATGATTTTTACAATGCAGCTTTATGTCTCATTTGGCAGTTTAAATAGCTGGAGTTGTTTTCTGGCTGCATCTCCACTATCATCTGTTGAGCATATTTTGCCTAGAATATCGACCAAAACTTCCGAACCCATTTTTTTTTAAAACCATAGATTACTGATATGCTGGACATGCCTAGAGTTTTGGAGAGTTGTTTTTTTTTTTATTTTCCCCTCATATGGTTAGTTCGTCGAGAAAATGTTATGAATCGCCTTATAAGTTCATGCTATTTAACAACTATTATTTTCTTCTTTCTGCATTTCACCTTGAAGGTTCGCAAGCCTTTACTCCATTTTCACTGCTTCAATATTTGATCTCAAGAGGAAAACGCTCTTTTTTTTTTTTCCAGTTTAAAATTTACAGGTAGTAGACAGTCTTCGGGGATTTAAACGAACGTGTATAACAATCAGGCTATTAAATTTAAATATTGGCGAAATATTTGTTCGCGCTGCTGGATCTACAGCTGCGGAATTGAGGAAGGAGTTTGTGCCCAGGAGCGTCGTGTAATGAACGTGTCTTTACAGATGAATTCAGCCAAAGTGGATTGAATTTGTTTCTGTTGTGTTTCCCCCTCTACCCCCGCCCCCGTACTGAGAAAAGTGCTAGTCATAAAGCTAGACGTGAAGGTGCCTGATCGTAGTGAAGATCATCCCAGCCCAAACTACAGCTGCTTACTGCTCGCAGGAGCTCAGGGATTTAGCGTAACTCGTTAGGAGTGCTCCGGGCTAAGGATAAACACAATTAATTTGGTTTATCTTTGATAAATAGGAGCAGCAGTGTATACTGTGGTTCTTTAAATGCGTCTTCGAAGGGGGTCAAAAGCCGAGTGTAAGATCAGATCTTTCATAACTTTTCAGAGCGTCTCTTTCCTCAAGCTCGGGCACTAACGCAGCAGATATTAAGTGGCTCGTCCGACACCCTCGTCCCCAGGTTGTCTCCGGAAAGCTGGAATTTTCACTGAACACGGTTTCGAAGCTTCTCCAGGTCTGAAGGGGACTTCTCAGCTGTTTCATAGCCCCCACGTAGCACACTCGGAATTGTACAGCATGTTTAACGATTCTTGCTCGTCGGCTAATTAGAGAGGGCTTTGAAGCTCCATTACCGGCAACAAAATTATTGCGGTCAGTTTAGGCCAAATTCTGCGGTCCTTAATGGAGCGAAACTCTCATTGAAGTCAATGGGACAGAAGTCAATGGACGTTGTGCTCTATTAAGGAGCACAGAATGTGTCCCTTTGTGATTTAGAGATTAAAAATCGGTATCGGTAAAAAGTTAAGACGGTCACACTCCCGAGGCAGGATCTCACCCGCGCCCCGGGTAGGGCTCGATCCCTTTCCACCGGGCGGGCTGAGCCCCGCGGCTCCCCAGGGACGATGCCGAGGGCAGGATCGGTGCCGGGGGTTATTAATCATCAACCGGTTATTAATCATCAGACAAAAGAGCTTTTCCGGGGGTTCTGAAAGGATCAAAACTTCGCTCTCCCGGGGGCTTTAGCCCCCCGGGCCGGCGGGACTGTCAGTGCTGTGGGAGGAATCCGGTCCATCCCGCGGCCCCGGCGCTCCACTGTCCCCTGGCACGGAAGGGGCGTCCTGGGTGCGTCCCCGCCCTCCCCCTCCGCGGTGCTCTGTCCCTCGGCTCGCCGCGGCTGATGTCCCCAGTCACCGACCAAAGAGGTTCGTTTCCCGAGGAAGGCTTTGGATGCCGAGAGTCCTGCAGGAGGACACAGGAAGCGGCCCCTTCAGAGCCCGCAAGCAGCACACACCCCGTTTGGACACCGGCACAGCAGGGCTTGGGAAGTCCCGTTCCTAACCCTGACCACCCACCCGCTGCTATCGACGTGATCTGACAGCTAAACTCTGAGCTCGGGTTTAAGGTGCAGCTTTGGGCTAACCCTTGATCTCTCAAATGGAGTTTGGTTGTGCATTATTAAAAATTTCCTTATTATGGGGGTGAAATAGCACTGGACAAGCGGAAAAGCCGTTTTACAAAACTGAAGGAAATGCTGCAGGTCACTGAAATACGACTATAGTTCAATATCCTTCCTCCTTGAGACAGAAGAGGGGTGGGACATAGAGATCTTCCTTTCTTCTTCTTATTGCCCTAGTGGAAAGTAAAAGCCTTCAGGAAAACTTCACAGCGTTTTTCTCAGAACGCAGAGGAGCACACACAGCTGATCCTCTAGGAAGCTGTGCACAATTAAGACTCATTTTCTTTCTGCTGGAACAATTAATTGTACAAATGAAAGGTCAGGCATGTGCTTTTCCCATGTTTATCAACCGCAATAATGAGCTCCTTCTATTTTTTCCCCCAGTGCATTATATTGCAATAAAGCGCTATCGCAATGCCGTCTCTCTGGATAAACATCTTCAGAGGCGATGCGGCGGAGGCGAGCGGTATGTACATGTATGTACCCATATATATATTTGAGAAGGACTCAATGGCCGAAGCGAACGCAGATGAGACATGTGAGAAGCGAGGGCTTCCCCAGCCCCGCTGTTCCCGCATACCGGAGACGGAAAGGCGCCCTTTTCCCTGGAGCGCTCCCGGACTGCCGCTCTCGGAGGCCGGGGCTGGCTGATCCCGGAGGCAGAGTCCTACCTCCCGGGGTTTCTACGTTCCTCCCAGTTTGGGCTACTTTTGTAGAGGGAGGAACTCCTACTTCTCCGAGGATCCAAATCACCTCGGCAAATTCTTCTCGCTTGCCTCCACGTCATAAATCCACCCCCGAAGAGATAGGCTGGCAACACCTCTATATCCATGACATTACACGATTCTTCCGCTCATATCTTCAAGAATACACCAAGTGCCTGCCAATTCTAAAAAATTCAAGGGGCTCCACTTTTTCATGCCAGCTTAGTACTGTGTGGATTCATTGACTACATGCAGTAGCAACCTTTGGAAACACAAGTATGATATTCCATATTTTCATCAGCAGGTTCACTTATTTTTCCTATTACTTGGGGAACAGGCACGTCACCCACAGGGATTGTGCTTAGGGGAATACGACTAGTGTTGGCAAGGTGTTTTTCTCCCAGCTGATACATTACTCTACATGCAACTATCCAGGACATCTACCCCGTGTAACGTTCTCCTTAACCTCACTCTGCCCACACTCACAGCAGATAAATTTTTTACCCCTGACACGTGTGAGGTGATGGAGGAGAATAACCCTGCTGAAGCAGCCTAACATGTTGTGTGGTGTTTGTCCAGGTAACCAAGTCTACTTTGATTATTTTATCATGTTGGCCTAAGATACCCAGAAGGTTTCTCAGGAGGGTCAGCCTCCATTAGGACCCAAAATATGGGTCTGTTTCTTTTTGGGTAGGAATCATTGCCCTATTTCTTGCAACATTTGTAAGAGGGTGCCATGTGTATACCTGGCAATTGTGGACAGGCAAGTTTGGTTTAAACCAGCAGGAGGCTCTTAAGCTGGCATTTGGATTCAGCACCACTAACCCAAACCAACCCAAGAGAAACATCCATCTGGAAAGGGAAGAGCTCTGCTGGGCAGGATGCAGCGTGGCCTCTTGAAATGGCCAAAGTAGTGACAGCACTGCATCCCACGAGACTGAGTCCAAAGAGAATGTGCTGACTGAGATTTTAGATCCAGTGGATGCAGAGCTGTGATCTCTGCACAAGGAGAAGCCAACACCACTGCTCCTGGGGTGTGTAGCTAATTGTCTAGCAACTGCTGTGTCAGAGCTGTATGGTAAAAGGCCAGAATGATTTCTGGTAGAAAAACTCATTACTCCTATGAAAGGATGCTCATTTTTGTGCAAATGTAAAATTGTTCTTCAAACACTGAGCAGTCTCAGATGAAGTTTACTGCAATGGCCCGTTTCATAGCGGGCAGGAATAAATGGTAATGATGCAAGTACTGACTTTTGCCACAGTGGGATAGAGGGTTGTCCCCGAGCTGGAAACAACTGAGATAAACACTTGGGCCACGCCGAGGCGGCCGGGCCAAAGCATTGGGAAACACCCCTATCCCCGTGGGAGGGATTCCCGAGTTCCGGCAGAGAGCCTGGGCTTCCCTGACAGACCGCAGCCGTGACCTGCGCGACCCGCAGCGCCGCGGTCCCAAATCACAGTGACGCACACAGGCCACTGCACCTGCACGTAAAGCCCAGACCCCCGGCGCGCCCAGAGCGAGCACACGCGTGTGCCCAACCCGTCCGCCACAACCTGCCGCAGAGCCCCCCAGGAGGGCCCGCGGGCACGGCCCCGGTGCGCAGCCCCGAGCGCTCGCTCGCCGCCTCCCCCTCAATCACGGCCGGCCCGCTGACAGGCTGGGAGGGCGCCGCACAAAAGGCGCGGGCGGGCGCGGCCCTCCCCGCCCGGCCCCCGCCCGCCCCCCGGCCCTCCCGCCCGCCCGCGCCCGCCCCGCTCCGCCCCCGCCGCGGGAGCCGCGGGGCCGCCGCCAGCCCGGGCGGCGCGGCGCTCCCCGCCGGCAAACCCGAACCTTGCTTTCCCAAAGCGGCGAGAGCGGAGCTCAGGCAGGTGGATAGCGGCAAAGCACACGCCTCCTGTGCTCGGGTCTGGCCCGGGGGTGTGCTGATAGCTAATTGGAAGGAACCCGGTGGCTAGGAAAGGTGTGTAATCGGACCATAGCTTGTATGTGGACTCTGTTTTTGAGACACTGCAATTCAAAATTGACTTTCATGGCATAAACTACTTTTTTTTTCCTTGGATGTTCTTGGCTAGTGAAAAATGAATAGTGCTGTAAAGAACGACCCTTTAAATATCAGTTTGTGTCATGCTATATTAAAAGTAGATAAAAGAGATAGCAAATGCTGAATGGATTTTCTGAAATTGCTGAAGTCCATTCGTTGGTAATTAGAAATCTGTTTACACCAAAAAAATCTCTCATAGGCAGAAAGTTTACTTTTTTATTAGGATGCAGTCAGTGTTTTATATATGATAGCAGTAAGCATTAATTACATCTTGCACAGATTTCAGGATGGCTTCAAGTACAAATTTAGGAACCTGGTATGTTCAGTAGTAAAACCACATTTCATTCCATGGGGAAAAGTGACATTAAGTCTATGCTACATTTTTGTGGAATTACTGTTTCCACAGAATCATTCAACAGACATCATGTTAGTAGTTATTAATTTATTCATCTACTCTCACTATGCTAGGAACACTGCCTTCAACTGTTAAAGAAGCAGCTGGCTTTTTTATACAAATAAACTGGGCTCTGAGACTGTCAATCTTCTTTGTTTGACAGAGAGGTGTTCCTGCCCGCACTGAAAGAATAGCTCAACATCTGTCACCCCATTCTCTTTGATGGCCCAAAATCAGGAAGACTACATCTGTCCTCTTCCTTTCAGATACTTCTGGGAGAGAGAGGTAGGAGGACTGTGTATTTGGTCAGTGTGCTCATCAAGCATTAAGCAAGTCTCTACAAGCCCTCCCATGTAATTGTATTGTTTTTCCACTGCTTGAACAGTAGAATTTGCGGTGTAGAAGGTCTTTGGAATTTTGATCCTACTGTGAGTTTTTTTGGGTTTTGTTGGTTTTAGTTTAGTCTGCATTTGTTAATAAAACACATATTTTTATTGTAATTAAAGTGTTTAGCAATAATTTATGCCTAGGCATGTGGTCCATGGGCATGTGAATTGCAGATATATACATGAATGAGCATAAAGCAGAAAATACTTACTCTTTCAGGTTAGGATTTACACTACAGAGCTGAGTGATGGAGGAAGATGAAAATGAGGGATGTAATTTAGCTTATTCCTCACAAGCTCAAAAGTGGCATCTTTTGACGTGTGTATGGAGCAGAGGAAAGAGGGAAAGGGTGGAGGAGGAAGAGAAGGGGATGGAAGAGGCTGGGAAGAATGTGTTATTATGTAAAAGAAATGCTTAACCTCATTATCTCTGGTTTAATATCCAGCAAATTTGTCAGAAGCAAAATGAAACAAATGAACAAAAATATCAAACAAACAAACAAATAGAAAAAAACCCCTCAATCCCCAAACTCAGAATAGAAATTAAAGTATTTTTTAAAATTAATTGTAATGTCCTCTTCCAGTAGTAGACAAACTAGTAGTCAATAACAGAATGTGCATTCCTTTTCTTATCACAATTAAGAGCTACTGTGATGAACCTCAGCATCCCACCCAGCAGCAATTGTGTGAAGCATACACCTCTGTGACCTACAATTTCAGCTTCACAGTCCTAAGGACTGGGGAAAGCATGAAGTGCAAAATGCACGGGGGGATTTAGGCATTGTGACATTCAGCTCTGCTGTCCAGGGGAATCCACCCTTTGAAGTCAGGCTGTCAGGCTGCCTGTCATTGCCTGGTGACAGTCAGGCTGTGGTGACATGGTGATTCTGATTTGGCTTGCACCCATGCTGCCACTGAAGGAACGGCTCAGCAGCTCAGTCACACTGTCACCTACTGCTTTGCTTCTTAGAGCTCTAACCTCTGTTTATCTGCTCTTCTTAAAAGAATGCAGAAAGGAGACAGTTTCTTACTAAGGCTGGTTCATTGATTCATTTAACATTCAATTGATTCATTAAACATTTTCTAAATAAAAATAAATGAATTACATTTTCCATGGAAATGCCCATCTATTCTCAAGGCATTTTTACTCATATCAAGTCCTAGAACAAGACCTTACTAGACCGTAGCAGATTATAGTTAAATGAGATTTTAATGTGCCACCACCAATTGCAAATATGGTTCTAAGTTTGCATAAAAAGACCAAAAATATTTCTATTATTATTAATTACAGATAGAAGAATGATCTTGGTTCCATAGCTGGACCAATCCAGAAAAGAATCCCACAGATATACAAAAATCTCCTGCACTACAGAAGAGGATCATGAAAAATGAGATCCTACTTTCCCTCCAGTCTCTCTGGTTCAGGATCTAAAATTCTACCTCCCATTTCCTCTGTTTCTTTTCATGTACATACCAAACTTGTCTCTGCTGTATGAGGAGTGACATACTTGTCTTCATCTAGGCTCCCAGATTTTTGGAGACAGGAATTGATTTGGTGCCTCCTCAGGTCTCTGTTTCCGTAGTGTTGGAATCGCAGAGATGGAGTGAAGACATTGGTAAAAAAGACAATACCTTAAAGGAAGGAAAGGGACTCGCTAGACTGCCCAAAGGTGAATATCTTCCTGCATGTGTCTGCTGGGGGAAACAACATATAACTGAATTGGTTGTTGGCCTTCTCTCATTGCTTGGAAAAGACAGTCTGGTCGGCTGTCATGTTTAGAAAGTAAACTAAGCCAATCCTGGCCTGGAAATTTCATTTTCCAATAGAAATGTTCCAGTAAGTTTTCTCCAGATCACTGTGTATAGGAATTTTGCTGTGCTTTGTAACAGAAGGCAAGAAAACCGTTGCCAATTCTGCATGGCCTTCTCATGAGACGATAGAGATTAAATATTTTGTATTTTCCTTCTCATTTATGAGTTTGGGGTGTACACTCATTTTATGCCTTCTTTTTGTGAAACAGCGCAGAATAGACCTTGGTTTTGTTGTGTGCATTTTTAATGAGAGCTGTGAATTTTGCAACAGCATTTTCTTCTGAGGTTCATAGCTTGGAAAAAGCCCCAAATATTATATACACGATAAAATTGCAACAGTTATAAACATTGTAACTAGCCTTGGGGATGTTTTGACTGAGTCCCTCCTCCAAATCTTTTCAAGGAAGTGGATCCTGAAAGTTAATAAGCTTAGGAAGATTTTAATGAGTACATAGACACTGAAGCAACTCAGAGAATTTGCCTTTGTCTTATGAAAAGGGATCACAATTAAACTCCTTATTACTTATGACATGTAGTTTGTGCTTTGGATTGGCAACCTTCAAAGGTATGTTATTATGATTTGTTAAATTATGTGAAATAGGTAGAGAAAAATTAGCAGCCTTTAATGACCTGGCCAATGCTGTCACTTTTTCAGCTTCCAGAAAATCACTCTTGGAGTAAGGAGCAACATTGCCATTTATTACATCGGAATCCGATAAAATGACATTCGTGTTCTCATCATGACAGAATAAAAAATAATGTAACAAAGAAAACTCTTGTTAACATGGTTACCCTGATCTGCATACAAGTCAACAACATTCAAACATCTGACACTTGAATGGTTTTGTGCATCCATTTCTGGCTGGGATTGCGGAGTGGCTTCTGAGATCCTTTAGCACCCATACAATCCCACAGCCTGAGGAGCTGTGCCATGAGCTGTCCTCTTGCTGTCTCTGTGGTCCCACTGAGAGCCTACACACTGAGGACTGTAACACTCACCCCCTGGATTGCTCTAACCCTAATCCAATCGATTTTATTCTGTGCTAAAATGCAGACAGGAATTGATTCTAGGAACTGATTCACTCTTTCCACCCCTGTCTTTATCAAGAAATTTTGCTGCTGAGGTGAGGTACCTCTCTCTCAGATGAAGATGCTCTTACCTCCAAGTTTAAGACTGTATTTTTTTTAAACCACATAATTTATTTAATAATTAAATTATGGTCTCAGCAATGTGAAAATAGATCTCCTATAAAAAGAGGAGCCTTTGATTCCAAAGATTATTTGGGGTCTAGACCTTTTAAGGAAAAGGAAAGCAAAAGTTGAGTGCCAACTGTATTGTTAATCCTGAACTTTACAAAGAGAGTCTCTACAAGAAATAGTGAGCTGGCAGGGACCACCTTTAGGGACATGTGTCATGGGTGGTTGCACAGGTCACCGCAACGCAGGGTCGCTATTCACACTAAGTGGGAATGTTGCAGTGTCATGCCTGTGCTGCTGATTCAGCTCCTTATCAGCTCCTGGCTTGGAGCTTTGATAGCTGATGTGACAAACCATAAATAATGGAGGGTCAAGCTGAGCAATGTTGTTCACTCTGACCTTCTAATACTTCTGGCTTATTAGATCAGTCATTAGCGTTTCAACAGGCTGCTGAGAAACAGAGTACAGTGGCTCTAGCTGCCAAATCCTCCCCTATTCACAGACAGCCTCTCTGTGTAGGTGTTAAATGCATCCCAGGGAAAAAAGTCATATGTTCCTTGAAAGGAAATCAATTTACAAAATAGGGTGAAAATCACAGAATAGCCAAACTTAGAATATGGCCATGTATAAAGAGAATCTATCAGCAAAAAGCCCCAACCTATTACCACCACCTGGAGCCCCTCCAAACAATAACCAAAAAAAGAGCTCAATAGTTATCAGGGCAAATACTTTATTTTATTTTATTTTATTTTATTTTATTTTATTTTATTTTATTTTATTTTATTTTATTTTATTTTATTTTATTTTATTTTATTTTATTTTATTGGGTTTTTTTTAACCAAAGGGATATGAGTATTAGTGTAAGAAAAGAAGGCAATGAAGACAGTCAGAATTGGACAAGGAATAAATATACTGTCTTTGTCCAACCTCTGCCTCCTCCAAAGTTCTGAAGCTGAGGAAGTTCAATAGTTTCTATTTTAAGGCTCTGTATTTATAATGTTGTGAATTTTTTCCATTAAAACTGTGAAATTTTCCATACCACTGGTCTGCCAAATCTTAATACTTTAAAATAGTTTAAAAAAAAATCAAAATCTCATCAATTCCAAAGTTAATTTTTTAAGCCAGCATATTTTAACTAATATTAAGAATTATTTTACAATTATTTTCTTGCATACATCTAAATGGACTTAAAAAAGGAAAATATAGGATCATAAGTGCTATACTAGAAGGAGAAAGACACATCATTAGCACAAACTCCTGCCAAGATTTGCCTCAAGATTTTATGGCCGCTAAAGCAAACAGGGATAGGTGCCATGTACACTCCTGCCAAGGGTTTATATAGAGCTCCATGACCACCAGTGCTGTTGCCCCTATGTTATCTTACCTTATAGGAGGTGATGTTGTAAATCACAAGCTGACAGCCATGCCAAAGAGCCACCCTGAGCAACAGTGTTTCTCTACACAGCAAAAATCCTGTTTAGTTTTAAAAAAGAAAGGGTTAAAAAGCTGTATACTAAAAATTAGTATTAAAATAACTCTGAAGATTATGCATTCAACTGAGCAATTGGAAATGGACAGAATCAAGCTTTCCTTGCCAGCCCTAAGTGTCCTCTTTCGTGCTATGTATCAGTCTTAAAATGAACAGTCTTTGTATTTTTCTTTTTTCCTACAGCATTCACACTTTGTCAGGCACAGGGGCTTCCTGGGCTACTGTAGCACAGAAGGCTGTCTTCTGCTCGAGTATCATGAAAAATTGAGAAGCTACCATAAATGAAACCAGAACAGGGAGACATCAAGCTCTCTTCTGAAAGCAGCTCTCTGTTATGATGGATAAAAGGATTCTCCTGAAACAGTAGCTCCAGAAGTGAACCCTCATCTATCCTGATTTTCTCTTCGGTAGACTCATGTTCCCCATGTGATTCAAGTGAAAGTTTTATAGGTGGAATGCACTTGTGTATTCCTTATTTCCTGAGTGCATGACTTCATACACTCAGGACTGATTCACAGAAGCGCTGAGTACTCACAGATGCTGCTCAAATCGATGGGACCTGTGCTTTAGACATATAAAAAAATACCATAAAAGTGCTAAGCATCTTGGAAAATCTAGCTCTGAGCACATCATATTGAGGACCCCAAATTAGTAGATATTTTCATCAATCTTGGCCATAACAGCTCAGCACTTCAGTTCCCCATCTATAAAGTGAGTCTAATAGTACAGTCTCACTTCTCAGGTTTGGAGGTAAATTAATTAGTATTTGGGAAACACTCAGAAACCCTACTAGAGAATGCTAAGAAACACCCATAAAGATATTAATAATTCAGTATTCTGCACAGGGTTTGAATTATGTGCAGTAAGGAAGGCATGGAGCTACATATTGAGTGATAAGAATAAAAAGAATATTGAACAGCTGCTCACTGCGGGAGCATCGTCCATCCTATGAACTGAATGATGTATGTGTCTCTGCAGTTAAAGACTTATTATCATGCATATGTGCAACGAGCTCAAATTAAAGTTGCAAAAGCAAGCTTAATTCTGATTTTTCTGAAGCTGAGGGGGCTTAAATTTGCAATACACACATACTTTCAAGGTAAATATTTCGTGTGATCATCTCTGTATTTTCATGTTTTCCTCCTGAAGATGTGAAAAGTTTCCTGTGTCAGTGAACCCAGTGATCACTTACATAAAGCATTCATGTGGCTTGGGTCATGTGGCTTGTGTACTCTGGGAACAAATGTATTGATTTTCCAGGGACCAACACCAGGGGCAAGTTTGGCTCGAACCATCTTCTTTGTCTGATGGCTTAATTTTGTAGTGACTGCTGGGTAGAAGTGAGGCATTAAATGTGTACAGGGACAGAGTAGCAACCTTGTCTTTTGGCTTTACTTTGTGTCAGGTTTTTTTGGTGGTTAATGTAGCATTGGGGGAATCACATAAACTTCCATCCCAGAAATGAAGTTATT